>NC_053156.1:261271571-261871571 GCF_016835505.1 Polypterus senegalus | reverse complement strand
TATGTCATATCATCTACTGTTAAACCGTACTTCTAAAATTTTTATTATTATGCTGTATTAAGGAATTGTTCTGTTCTGTGTATTGTATTGTATTGACCCCCTTCTTTTGACACCCACTGCACGCCCAACCTACCTGATAAGGGGTCTCTCTTTGAACTGCCTTTCCCAAGATTTCTTCCATTTTCCCTACAAGGTTTTTTGGGAGTTTTTCCTTGTCTTCTCAGAGAGTCAAGGCTGGGGGCTGTCAAGAAGCAAGGCCTGTTAAAGCCCATTGCGGCACTTCCTGTGTGATTTTGGGCTATACAAAAATAAACTGTATTGTATTGTATTGTATTGTATCCCAGAATCCACTTGAAGCTGAGAAACTGCTGTGTTCAACTTAGTAGCTGCCCTGTTAATCTTGTCTTGTACAGACTAAAGTTCAGTACACTAAGTACACTAACATAGATAAATCTGAAAGAGATTTTTTTGCTTCAAAATTTTTCAGTATATTGGGCAAACTGATAAAATGCAAGTGAAACTGTATTCTAAATAAAGAATAGAGAAATGATTTGCTGCTAAAGAATGGAGCTACGCCTGGAGAGGATTAAAATCAAATTTCACTGATGTTATAAACTGTCAAGTAGAATTTTCAATGCATTGTTGTGCAACCTCTGACCCAAGATGCAGTGATAGCAAATTAACATAAAGAGCCATAAAAAGTAATTAAAAGCTTCTAAAACATTAGATTAAGCATAAATTAGAATGTTAAGCAAATGAGATAGGTCAAGCAAATAGTTAACTAAAAAATCAGTTATATTGCATTATTTTTTAAGCTTACAGTAAAATTTCCAGAGTAAGAAAAGAACAGAAAATTGACGCACTGAAAACCAGCTTAGAACAGGATAAGAGGTTGAGAACATCTGTGTTCAAGGCTAGGAAGTTAGGAAGCGATAACACAGAGAAGATGGCTCGGGAAGGCATGTAGCGAAACCAACTGAGTTGATGAATCAGCAGAAAGGCAACAAAAGTCTATTGCTGTAAGCAAGGTCACACTGATGGAATACATGAAGAGAAAATCTTAGTAAATTCAGACATTAGCAAAAATATTAGAAAAATATATTAGAAACTAGCAAAATACCCGCGCTTCACAGTGGAGAAGTAGTGTGTTAAAGAAGTAATGATAAAGAAAACGAAACATTTTGAAAATAACGTAACATGATTGTCAATGTAATTGTTTTGTCAATGTTGTGAGTGATGAGTGTTGCTGTCATATATATATATATATACAGTATATATATATATATATATATATACACAGTATATATATATATATATATATATATATACACACACACACACACACACACACATATAAACATATATATATACATATCCATACATATCTACATATATATATATATATTGTGGTAGATAGGGGGCACTCTCGCTCCTTTGAACCCCTGTCCACGACTCCAGACACCAGGTAAAAGTCCTCAGATTGACTTTATTAAATTGGCACAGTGCAGAAAACACCCTCTCCTCTACTATTCTCATATAAATCACAATACCAATCACAAATAACCAATCCTCCAGCTCCCAGACGCGTTGCCACCCTTCCACCCAGCTCAGCTCGCCGTCTGGGAGCTCCCACAGTCCTTTACATCTCCTGACCCGGAAGTGTTCCCAATCCCCAGTCCATGTGATTCTCAGTCACTTCCGGGTCAGGTAAAAGCTCTTCTCTTCAACCCGGAAGCCCGTCGCTCTTCCTATGACAAACTTCCGGGTCATAGGGCACGAAGAAGTCCTAGGCCCTCCCTACAGCTCCCTCTTGTGTCCCCCATGGCATCCAGCAGGGCTGTGCATAAAAAACACATTGTCCATGATGCCCTAATGGTCCCCTAATGGGGACCTCCATGCTGCAAGGAAGGCTCCACCTGGCGGCTTGGGGGTATTGGCCATCCTCCACAGTATTCCCCTCCCAGCGACGAATTATGATTCGGAGCAGCCTGCCCCGATAGAGGGAAGTCTTCCTCCAAGAGGATGTTCTGGTTGAGCCTTGATTAATTCGAACATCTTGGTCCCTGTAGAACCTAGGGGGAATATTAGTCCAAACCAACATCTTGTCCCCCTCTCTCCAAGGACAGTTCCGCCAAATATGGCCCAACCTTCGGCACCCTTAACACTGTCTCTGTCCTCCTGGTATTCTCCCCCTACGGGACTGAAAACAATAAGGAAATGTTAGGTCCGCCCCTTCTCTTGCTGGGAGAGAAATCCCTGCCGCCTCTAACGGTGCTTTCTCTGTTTCTTGTCAGGAGAACCCCGTTTTATTTTTGGGATCTCCTGCTTAATCTGGGGCTTGTCCACAGTCTGAGTCTCTCTATTAAGTAAAGAGAGACCCTTTACTGTTTGCACCCCTTTACTTTTACAAATTACCGGTGGCAGCATCTTTAGGGCTGCCTCGCTCTGGGAGTCAGCACTGTCTAGCTGCCCTGGATCGATTAGCCATTCCGCCGACCACTCGGTTAAGGTACCAACCTCGTTTGTAGGGCACGTAGTGTACTGGCACCTGCTATTTATTAAAAGCGGGCACGGTTTACACTGCATCCCTCTTGTTTTATATACGGTACGGGTTTCACATACCTGTACCGTCACATCATGATATACAGGAGGCTCCCCACCAAATCGCTGCACGTAGTCCCTCAGCTTCTTCAACGGCACTTTGGCTGCAGCTCCCAACTCCCCGACGATCTTTTCAATACTCGTAAGGACCTGTAGAAATCTATTTACAGCCTCGATCAAGCGCTCGAGTTCCCGCAAGTCAATATTATTTATTTCGACCAGCAGAAGACTTACTTTCTTGTCTGTCTTCCCTGCCGGCCGGGAGCCAATGAGCACGCCTGCCTCTGGCACGTGCTCTGACGGGTCTCGCAGAGGCTTCTGGGACTTGGAGTTCTTTTCTTCACAGGTTGAGGATCGGGCTGCTACTTTTAGAAGGCTGCGGTCTGTCTTTTTTATTATTTTTGTGACCTACCGATCAGCCATTTCCCGACCCTCCTTACCTTTTCGTGGGGTGGGCGGTGCCTCGTTCGCCTCCCCCTTCCCCTTCGGAATGTCCGAGTCCGTTCCTTTGGGCTCGAAGGCGCAAACAGAACTAAAAACTACATAGTCCATGAGACCCTGCTGGAACTCGGGACCTGTCTATGCTCTCGGGAGAGCTCCTCCTGGCAGCCTGGGGGTGAGGGCCGGAATATGAAGCCAGCCATCCATCACAATTCCCCCCCTCTCCCCTTAGCGACGACAACTGGGGCAGAGCGTCCAGCCCTGCGAGGGACGTCCTCTTCCAGGAGGATGCGTCAGTCGGGCCTCGGCCGTGTTGTCTAAGTCCCCCAGAGAACCTAGGGGGAACGGTGTCCCTCCATTCCCCTGTCCTCCGGGGACAATCTTGCCAAACGTGGCCTGACTGATGACAATTATAGCATCTCCGTTGTCCTCCCGGTTGTCTTTCCCATCGGGACCAGAAACACCTCAGGAATTCAGTAAACTCTGCCCTGGGAGTTTTTCCGGCCGCCTCGCTGCTTTCCACCCGTTTCTTTATCTTGTCAGGAGAGCCGCGTTTTATTTTGGGGATCTCCTGCTTATTCTGGGGCTTGAGCCCAGCTGGAGACTCTCTACTGGAAAAAGAGAGCCCCTTTGCTGTCTGCACGCCTGTTGACTTGTGCTTTTTAAGAGGCGGCGTCATCAGCACCGCATCGCTCCTTTCAGCACTGTTTAGCTGTTCCGGTACGATCGGCGCTTCCTCCACCCCTTCAGTCATCGTGCCACACTCCCTTGTTGGGTTTGCAGTGACTTGGCACCCGCTACTTTTTAATGGCGGGCCCAGATCGCACTGCGTTCCCTTATAATATACTGGTACCGGTCCCACTCACCTGTACCACCGCATCAATCATGACGGGAGATTCCCGACCAAAACGCTGTAGGTATTCCTGTACCCTTTTCAGCGGCGCTTCAGCCGTCGCTCCCAGCTCCTCAGTGGTCTTTTTAATCTCCACCAGCATTTGTAAAAAACTATGCATGGGCTCAATTAGTTTTTCGAGTACCTGCGTGTCCATAAAGTTATTTAATTCGACCGGAGGCAAGTTAAGTTCCGCATTCTCCTTACCTATCGGCCGGGAGCCAATGAGCACGTCCTTTGTCGGCACGTGCTCTGACGGGCATCGTGGAGGCTCATGGGAATTGGAGTCTCTAGAGGATCGGGTGGCCGGCCAGCGTCGTGCCGATCCTCCGTGTCACATGGCGTCTCGCATGACGCAACCGCCTTCCCCTTCAGCTTCTCCAGCTGGACGGCGAGAGCACTTAGCATCTGTAAGAAAGGCGACTCTGCGGGCCGAAGGGACTCCTCCGGCTCGCGCAGAGCCACTGGCGAAAACTGGGAGACAGACGTCGGTGGGCTTATCTGTCCATCAGCCGCACTCGTCGTCTGCCTCCTGTGGGCCACTCCCTCTGGCCCAATCGGGTCTCCTCCCGGCATGAGACTGGCATTCCTTGGTCCCGCCTCTGTACCGTCATTGGTGGGCACACAAGACACACCACTTGTCTCCCCTTCTCTGGGTGTGGTGGCGTGCCTCCTGGCAGCCTCGCAGCTGCTGCGGTTCTTTGAGCTGCAGAGGCTCCGATTTTGCAGCCTCCTCCGCTGCCGCCCTCGCGCTGCCGACAGCCCGCGGATCCGGATTGTCCCTCCCTGTGGGAAATAAGGTAAGGCTGACCCCGAAGGGCCGTTTACTGCAGGGCAGTGCACTCACCTCCCGGATCCCGTCACTCCGAGGCCCCTGCCTCGGTGTGGCCTTCTGCGTCGCAACGCCGGCCTGGCCGTCCTTCCAGACAGCGTGACTCTCGGAGCCCGCTGCACTCTGGCGACGCCCGTTCTCCTTCCTCCGCACCTGGGGAACATGGCCATTCTGCGGTCCGGCGGCCGGCGGTAACCGCTCAGCGGGTTGTGCGCGGGCCTCTCCGCGGCGAGTGTGTGGGGTCTGCTGCTGCGCCAGGCCGTCCACAGAATCATTTGTTTTGTTTACAGGTCCCCACCTCGACCCAGGTGGAGCATCCTGCTGACTACGCCACTGTGAATGCTGGCCCGGACACAGACAGACGGACATCATTAATTCACCCAACACACCCTTTATTATGTACAATATTTACAGTTAGTCAGTGCACCACAAACCCCCAAAGTCCTGGCCACACAATGCCTTCCTTTCTTCAGGCCGCCTTCTTGCCTTCTCCAGTTCAGCCCTCTCCGCTGCCGACTCTCGCCCTCCGGGAGGCGGACCCTTGAATAGGAAACCAGATGAGCTCCAGCCGGGACGCTGTGAGGGACCTGCACCCACCCTGGATCACTTGGGGGCCGCCTTCCTGGTTGCTTTGGGGGCCTCGGGTTAAGGGCAAGGAAGCCCCACCCTGCAGGGGCCCGTGGTCACCGCCAGGAGGCGCCCCAATGCCTTGAGGACCTGTTCCCTCAGCACTTTCGCCACACCAGGAAGTGCTGGGGGGAAGATTAAAAAGGACACCCGAAGAGCTGCCAGGAGAACAGCGAGGGAATGCCAGGAGCCACCTGGAGCTCTCCCGGGAGACAATAAAAGTGGCCGTCTCCCTTCATTCAGGGCTAGAGTCGGGTGGAAGAGGACGAGGCAAGAGAGGAGAGTGGGGGCGGCCTGAAGAAAGGCATTAGAGTGGCCAGGACTGAGTGTTGGGGTGTTTTGTGCACGGAACTGGCTTAGTGAACATTTAATTGTATATATTATTGTAAATAAACACATGTGGTGGTGAGTAACAACATGTCCGCCTGTCTGTGTCCGGCTCGGCTCCACAACATATATATATATATGATCAGCTGAATGAATTCTACAAGCACATCAACTCAATATTCCCGGCAATCCAATTCACAATGGAGAAAGAAATTAACCGACACATCAGCTTCCTGGACATCTACATTGAAAGAAGTAATGACGCCACCCTGACTACTAGTGTTTACTGTAAAGAATGCTATGCAGACAAGATATTACACTTAAGCCAGCAACCACCCGATATCTCATAAGCGGGCTGTGTTAAAACTGTATTCAGAAGAGTCCACACCCATTGTAATACGAAGGAAACAAAAATAAAAGAGAGACGCTATCTCTTCCACCTTTTCACTTCAAACGGATACTCGAAAACATTCATTAATCGAAGCCTACACAGAAGATGCCAAAAAACTCAACAAACAATTGACTCGAATCATAACCCCCACCCAACCTGGCACTCACTCCCTTATCACCACAATGTGTCTGAAGGTGCTGCACGCATCCTGGCCAAGTCAGGTGTCAGAATAGCACACAAACCCACGAACAATCTGCGCACGGTCCCCTTTAATGCTAAAAACAAGAAATTGACAGCAGAAACACGAAACGCAGTGTACAGCATTCCATGCAGTTCGTGCTCAGCGATATACATAGGACAAACTTCAAAAAGAATCGCAACACGTATACAGGAACACCGCAATGCCGTCAGAAGAAAGGACGCACTGTCATTGATCTCTACGCATACTAAATCAACAGGTCATACATTTAATCGGGACGATGTACAAGTAAAATTTAAAGCCAATAATAAAAGTGCCAGAGAGCTGGCTGAATCCTGGTTATCAAATGAAAACGCCATCAACAGACACTTGGACATAAATCCAGCATATGCAAACTTAAGAAGAACTTATTCTTAATAAACAAGACTTTACTCCCAACAACCCCACCCCCCCCCACACACGGACCTAGCCACCCCTCCTGGTAGAGGTTGAAAGCTCAGGAAAAAAAAACTACTTTATGATACGTGATTCATTTTCTCCCTTTGTGGATCTCCAGCTGCTAATATATATATATATATATATATATATATATATATATATATATATATACACATACACATCTTCATATCTATATACATATATACATATCTATATACATATCTACATATACACACATATATATATATATACCTATCTACATCATATATACAGTACACACACATACATACATACACACACGCAAATGATATATGTGTGTGTGTGTATATATGTATGTGTGTATATATATATATATAATGTAGATAGGTGTGTGTGTGTGTATATATATATATATATACACATACATACAAACATACACACAGGTAATATATATGTGTACTGTATATATATGTATGTGTCTATATGTGTGTGTATAGCTTTGGTCAGTGAGTGGAAGGGAAAAATAATAAAATGTAGTCTATAAGTTATTAAACAGTAAAACATTAACGTTTTAAGAAGTAAAGCTACATTGAGCACTACTGGAGTGGTTTCAGGTAAACTACATTTTAAAGACGGTGTAACACAACAGGTAAGTAGTACTAACAGCAGCTAAAATGTATATGGATGATCTCTCGGTAGTAGATCCCTTTTGAAAGCTACACGACGGCTGTGGTATAGAAATTACATTTGCTATTTGAACGTCCAAATTTCTGCTTCTGGTAATGTGCCTTACCGGCATTACCAGCAATTAAAGAAAATTAGTTTTGTGTCCTCTGCAGTGTTAAGAGAAAAAGACTTTGGTTTGGGATAAAAGGAAAAAAGGTGTAAAGAAAGGAAAGTTGCCTTTTTCTTTTATATAGTGTAGAGAGACGTCTTCGACTGACGATATGAGCGCCTTTTGGGCGGTGGGTCTTGTGTAGACTGGTGAGACGTCCCTGCCATTAATCGGCTGTGATGGTACTGTTGGTCCTCCACTCCTGTGCATGTCTTCATAATCCGAGGTGACAAACTCATAATCGTATACGTGCAAAAGAAAGTGCGAAGCGCCTTAATATTAGTTTGCCACGGTGTAGAAAAGGGGTCCCGTGTTTGCACTTGTCTGGGCTATAGCTCAGGGGGAGGAGGAAAAATATTAAAAGTGCTCACTTTCACTTAAGGCAGAAGCGCAGTCAGCGTCTCAAAGGCCGGCACAGCTATGCGCGCACGCAGGCTGTTCAACTTTTGCAGGGCAGGAGACGCCACTTTTGCAGAACACGTTCACGTGATCAAAAGTCTCAGCGCTCTTTGGAGGTCATTCATATATATATATACAGTATATATAGCAAAATACCCGCGCTTCACAGCGGAGAAGTAGTGTGTTAAAAAAGTAATGAAAAAGAAAAGGAAACATTTTAATAATAACGTAACATGATTGACATTGTCATTGTCATGAGTGTTGCTGTCATATATATACAGGTATATATATACAGTACTTATATATACACACACACATAAACATATATATACATATACACACATATATACAGTATATATACATATACATCCACATATATATACATACGTGCACAAAACCACGCTTTTATCAAGGCTTCCGTCGGGTAGTCTTTTGAAATGAAATTTTTCTCCAATCAGTCATAGCAACGCGCTTTCTTACTACTGTTACATTTTTGTAGCTCTGATGTGTACACCAATGTAATCGGTGTACCAGGAAATCATGCATTGACAGAAGTTCCCTTTTGTTTGGAATGCAAAGTGTGATTAAATGTTTTTAACGCGTTATGGAGCACATGCATCAAAGCTTCTCAGCTGTGCTTGTGCTAAGAAAAGGAAACATTTTAAAAATAAAGTAGCACGATTGTCAATGTAACCTTTTGTAAGTAGTGCCTGGAGGATTCAGAGTGTGGAGAAACTGTAGAGACAGTGTGTGTATTAACTTGTGGATTTTTCTGTGAGTATTTGGTGGCAGTGTCACAAAGTTGGTTCCTCAAGACTGCGTTAGCTACTATGTTTCTGCTAGCACAACATCAGTATACTGCAAATGAAATGCACTAAGGAAAATAGTATTGAACCTTCTTTTAAAAGAAAGAAGACCACTCAGGTTACACAAAAAAAATATAATCCATCCTACTACAGCTTCCATAATTAGTATTAATCCACCTCATTCCTCGCTCACCTAAACACTGTTAATCCATTCTGTTCCAGCTCACTTATGAGAGATGCTGATCTGCACCCGCTGCAGTCAAAAACCAGACAAAACCAGACTGGACAGAATGGCAATTTCTTATTACTGTATTTGACCCATTTAATGCTGTGCTTACCAAACTCAATCCTGTCTCTGGCAGTGGGTTTTCATTCAAACTTACTTTTGAATTTTGAGGGGTGACTGATGGGAAGTGAGCCTACCTATGAAGGAGTAACATCAGGTATGTAAAATTTTTTTCTGAATTAGACCAGACCTTGTTAGTTATTCCTACCACCTTTCAACCCAGCAACCTTTTCTTGTGCTGCCATTGTTGAAACATGTCCTAAAAAGTCATCCCTCGGAGTAATCTTGCTCCACCTCGCAGAGTGCATGTGACAGTGGAAAAATTGCAAGAATACAACTTTGAATTGTTGCCCCACTTCCCTTATTCACCAAATGTGGTGCCTTCTGACTTCTTTCTCTTTCCCGAGATGATAAAACACCTGAGTGGTGGTCATTTTGACACATATGTCAGTGTCATTGATGGTGAGGTGCAGTGTTGTGACTCATGAGACATTTCATTTTTATCTGAGGATATCCAGAGTTTGTAACACTGGTGAGAGAAGTGCACTCACTTTCAGGGAGACTACATTGAAAAATCTTAAAATAGCCTAAATCTGTACATCTTCCTTCCCAGGTAGGCTCACTTCCCATTAAAAACCTCTCATAGATAATAATCATCATTGTTGATATGAAGCACTAAATTAAGTAGCTCGGTTCTGGTTGTTTTCAGCAGTATTATCAATTTCCAGTACATTTGTGAATTTAATGAGAAGTTTAGTAAATGTATATGTGCTTTGTACACAGCAGTGGATTACTTTAATCTCCCCAATTGGATTCCCAATATGCCAAATTAAGGAGCCGTGCATGGTGGAATGATGACCTGCACTGAAGTAACTGTTCCGCTCTATTCTTGTTAAAGAAATACTTCACCCACAGCATATTTTTTTAATGTTAATTACCTTATGTAATTTGTAGTGGTGAGCGAGAAATTTTTTTTTATGTCATGTTTTTGTGTAGATTGCTGAGAAAAAATGTATAATATAATAACAAGCCAATAATGACCAGTGTGGTACAATGGCAAACAATGTAAAAAATGTGGAAAAGAAATACAAATCTCACATTACTTATGCTGCGTAATCTACATGTCATTTATCTAGTCGTATGCTCAAAACGTACTTTTTGGTTAAAATAATTTTAAACATTGTGATGGAACCTAGGGGTGTCAGTGTATCCCAAACTCTAAGACAAACACACTAAGAGTCTCAGGTTCAAATAATGGAAGGCTTTCACAGTAACAAAAGCACACAATATACAGGTTTTCTCTCTTCAATAGCTCACTTCTTCTTACCACCGCACTGCCCTACTCAAGTTGAATTTTGCCCTACGTCCTCCTAGCTCCAACTCGCCTGGATAAGGAATTGTGGTCCCTTTTATTACAGACCTGGGAGTACTTCTGGAGCCAGGGCGATTGCCTGATAGAAGTACTTCCAGGTCACCCCAAAGTCCCATAAATTGGGGAGTGCATTTCCCTACAGTGCCCCCTAGCAACATCCATGTTCCCCAGCAGGACTGTATTGCTGGACTACATCTCCCAGCATTCCCTGATGGTTCCCAAAAGGGCGTCTTCATGGAGGGCTGCTGCCGCCTAGCGTCTGGAGGGGAATATAAAGTCCCCAGTGACCTCTTCCAATTCTGGTGGACTGTCCATCTCTTTGTTCTGGCCATCTCTGGGTCTCAGGATGCCTGTCTGCCTTCTAGGGACCTCCCATCCAGGTTAGGAACCATCCCATCTTCTGGCTATACTGCCAGTCCAGCCCTTGTGGCACCTACAACATATAATTCTGGAATTATTAATGCAAATCATATTCAGGAAACTAAAGCCTCATGGGAATGACTTTTTGAACTGAAGACAGGACTAATAATAGGTAGAGAGGCGAGTTTTCAATTTAAAAAGTCATGTCCAGTAAGTGGTCCTTTCCTGTTTATTATTAAAGGTAAGAATGGGAAGTTGTTGTTGTTCATTGTGAGGAAATCTAGTATTGTGTCAACATTATAAATTATCAACTGTATAGGTAATAGTTTAAAAACTTAGTATCAGTCCTGCCAAAATGTGTGGTGTCCCTAAGATTCTGATTTGGGCAAGTGGGTTCAAAAAGTAAGTGGATGAATAGATATGAGTGTACATCTAACTTTGATTATCAGTGATACATTGGCACAGCCAGGTGTTATTGGCTGAAGAAACAAATACAGTAACTAAGATGGTTAATGAAACATTGATATTTGTGCTGTTTCAGAGTCTGTAGCTATAAAACATGCTAGAACAGAACACGCTTACTTAATTATTAAGATGCATATTTTTATTTTAAAAAATCTATGACACTTTATAAAATATGTCTGACAGTTTAACATGAATAAGAGTATATTATATGAGAAATGAAATGTGTTTTTTCTGTTAACAGTGCCCTCTGCTGGTGAATTTGTAATTTCTAATTGTTTCATCATCATCAATTTAAATAATTTGAACATAAAACAAGAAAAAATCTGTCCTGGTTCTCAGTGGTCATAGGTTTTTACTTCAGCCAGATTCTTAATCAGTGCTAATTATTTTCTTTTTATTAATTAATCAATTTGTTTTTAATCATGTTCTAGTCTCAGAAACACAGAGAATGGCAGCATTTGAATTTTTTGAAATATGCTAATGTGTATCTTTATAAAATAGATAACTTTCACTCATAAAATTGCTCATTAACATTTTGTTATCCATTTTAAATGTATTTAAACTGCAATAAGTATCAAATGTGTGCTCTCTGGGACAAGTTATTGCTTAGTTTAAGTTCTCCTTTCTCTGCTCATTGCTCTTTGACTTCTACTTTACACTCATTAAGATAAACATCTACACAATCAAGTAAATGAAGATGTAGCACAAAAATAAAATAAGATAAAATATCAGATGTTTCTTAGTAATGATTTAAATGCACATCTGTTACCTTTTTATAAGTGAAAACAAGTTTTGCGATCCAGAATTTAAAAGGAAAAAACTAAGCCAAAAATTCTAGTTCAATCAACGGAAGGCGGTGGCCCCTGGTTAATAAATACCCTGAAAAAGAAAATGTCACTCACAGAGTATATAAGATTCAGTTGCAAAACTCCCTCTAATTGAAAATCTGCCTAATCAAATTGATGTCATTTATGGTCTCCTCTCCTTTTCCCACAGTCTAAAAATGATACCCAATGAGGACAACCAAGCCTGACAGTAAGGTCATTAAGAAAGTTGCCCAAGGAACCCAAGGAAGGTGACATTGTCTTGTGAGCACCATGGAGGAGAGAACAGTTTATGGGTTACATATGAGATATACTGTATATGAGATTTGAGTTACAAGCAGCTCCTTTGAAGCCTGTGTTCATGATTGTTGGGACAAATAATAATAATAATAATAACAATAATAATAATACATTTTATTTATGTAGCGCCTTTCCCATGCTCAGGGCACTTACAGAATATAAGAAAGAACGTCAGGGTATACCGTATATAGCATTGTACAAACCAAATAAATAAATAAAGAAGATTATGACAGTGAATTCAGAGAAAAAAAAAGCCTAACAGACAATATAATTGATGGTCTAGCACACACACATACAGGTTACATGAGCATCTGCTTCTGTTAAATGTTTTTTTTCTTTACTTTTAAGTTAAAAAGTAAATGGGGTTACCAGGGTGGTACCCAAAAGTTTAACCTTGTCTTCTCTGCTTCCTGGATGCCAGTTACAATCTATAAACTGTTCCTGAATATTTTTATGTGATTGCCAATAGTCCTGTCCCACTATCCAAAAGGTAGGAATGAAAAAATGACTATGCGGGATGGCTGATGTCTTTAAAAGGATGGAATACATACATATTTAGTAAAATGTTTACTGAACATTTGTTTTTTTTTAATATGGTTGTCTGCACTTGGTGTTTCTTCTTTAAGAATCAAGTGATTAATTAATTGACTGCATTATTCATTCAGTAATTTGTTTGCTTTCTAAATGAGGCATAATGGGAATTGACTACAGTGAGACTTCAGTCTGCACAAATTAAGATAAAATACAAGTGTCAGGAAAAGAAAAAAAAATATTTGTAACTGCAGGCAGTTGTATTTTTTGAAGAGTTTTATTGTGTATCCCTAACAGAATTATTCAAGACTTCTCCTCACTTAGTGTTTTTAGAGACTAGTATTTTGTTCAGTTACACCTGTTATTTTAATCCAGCCCTTTTTAAGCTTACTTAAAATACACACTTTTGAATGTAAGATCCGACTTTTCCACTCCTTCATTGGTGAAGAGTGCTGTCTTCAGTTCAGAAGCACAGCAGTGTGGAAATGCATTTCCAGTTTATGATGTGTACTGATTTTTCTGAAGTACGAATTTAAAAGTTTTTTTAGCAAAAAATGCATGTGTTTTACGATATATTCAGCATAAATGAATTGAGCAACATGAGATTTTTTTCCTCTCACTGGGAGTTTTCACCTCTTTTGCTGTTGTACAGCATTGGTCACCATTGAGCTGTATTATATTATAACATTTTCACTTTCCATTCTACAGGAAAAGATGGGATTCATTTTTTTTTCTGAGGCATGACTACAGTCTACATGGGGTAAGTAACATATAAAAATAACTTTTTGGGAGAGTGCACCTTTAACATGAAAAATAATTAATTTTGCCATACGTGACTTGTTGATTTAGGGTGCATCAAGTGGAGGTGAATTTTCTAAACCAGTGGTTTTCAACAAGTGATACATGAAGAATTACTGGGTGGTATACTAGGGAGCAAAAATAAGAGCAGCAGAGCGAAAGAGGGAGAGCGCCCCACTGTGTAAGAGAGAGAGAAATAAGTTGTTGTGATTGTAATTATACTTTTAAGAAGTGCTTTAAGAGCTTGAATTTCAGAATAGAATTGGTAGGTGCCTATTATTTAAAAATTCTATATGATTTTACTTAATAAAACATTAAAATCCTGCTGCACTTTAAAGGCAAAAAAAGCTTCTATTATTCCCTCTTTTATACTAATATAGAATTACTTGTGAAATAAAAATACACGATTTGTGCATGGTGTGAATGTTGCGACCAACAACAATTCTGACCATGTTTCATCTACTCATCCTTTAAGCTAAATATTTTCATTTTCTCTTGCTGAAGTAGAATGGTTATGTTTATACATTATTTAGTACTAGCCATCCCTCGCGGCTTCACCCATGTATTAGTCAAACAGGACAGTGAGCAGAGCCCAGCCCAGCTCTCTACTCCTGACCTAACTCTTCCCCCTCCCCTCATCCCGCAGCCTCTGTCTCGGTTTAGCGTGAATATATCGCTCCTGCAAGTGAACTATGATTCTTAGCGCAATGAGAGAAGTCACAAAATTAACCAGAATGTTCAAGCAAAGTATAGAAAAAAAAGATCTAAATCCGTTAAATAATTCTCTCATTCACTAACTAAGCGGAGTTAAGGTTACACCCCAAGGCAGACGCGTTAGTGAGGAGGGCCCCGCAGCCCAATGAGTCTCACTCGAATTCACGCTAATAAATCGGTACTGCTAGCAAACTATGATATTTAGCGCAATGAGAAAGTTGCAAAATCAACGGAATGTTCAAACAAATTATAGAAAAAAAACTCGATTTAAATCTGTTAAGTAATTCTCTCGTGCAAAGTGGACAGACATACAAACGGGTCTAAAGAACAATAAGAAATTACACGCTTGGACCACGAAATTTTTAAAACCGTTTCTTAGCAAGCACCTATGGGCCAAGGGTAACCTACATTCCAAATTTCAAGTCCCAAGTCCTCATGGTTTGGGAGATTTCGTGATGAGTGAGTCAGTGGTATTTTGCTTTTATATACTGTATATATAGACGTATGTATTGTGTATTTATGTTTGTCTATGTTCCTTTTTTTCTATGGGTGGGACCTCAAGAAACAGGGCCATCATTACATCACTGTGGAGGGACTGCCCTCAGCCTTTTTATTTGAGTCTGGGAAGAAGGTTCTCTGATACCTGTGATTACTGTGCAGTGTGTTTCACCTTTTGAGCATTGTTTTCTTCGGATTTTGAAGGCTTATTGAAATTTTGCTTCTGGTTTCTGAAGTCTGCCATGGGATAATGATTGGCCTTGTATGGCTTTTTAGGCTTTTCCTTTTTGACTATTTTTTAAATAAATTCAATTTAAAATGTGTTGTTTTGGCCTGTCCTTTTAATCTGGAATTTTAACGGTTTCCTTCTGCCTTGGATAGTATTTTTGTGTTTTTGAGCATTTAAAGTTTTTTTAACCGCTAAGCCTGAGCCCCATTTTGGGCCTGTGCAGGTCTTGAAGCCTGTTTTTTTTACTTTGGGGCCAGGCTGCCTGAGATGAGGCCTGTTTATTTCTTTATGCCGTTTTGTGTGCTGCATTTCACAAAACCCATTATTTTAGTCCTCATGATGAAATAGCTATTATAGCATTGGATATATTTCTATGTGTAAATGATTTATGAAAAGCAGCTGTATTGTGTACTGCTTCTCAAACATACAAAGTGGAAACGCCTTTGTTTGCAGATTCTGTATCTCCATATGATGTGATTTGTCTAATTAAGATGTGTATATTCAAAGTGACAGTAAGTTCCATAGCATTATCGTATGATTTTAGTATTCAGCCAACACTGTGCCACCAACAACATCTCATAATTAATATGGGGTATTCCACAGACTGGGGTAAAAACTGGTTAAATTCTGAATGGTGAATGAGAAAAGTGTAAAATGTGTAGTGGCTAAGAGGTTGGTAGGAAGTACAAGGCATGCATCACAAACATTAGGTTTGAATGGTAAGTGAGATGCAATGAAGACTATTGGAATTAATATGGTATGGTAAAAAAAGGTTTGTGGCTGGACAAAAAAACACAGTGAAATGTGGTAGCATAATCGTGATGCTTCAAAGGAGAAGAGTAACATGAAGTTGAAAGATGATAAGGCAATGTACTACAGAGCAAAGAAAAGATTCCTCTAACAAACATCCTTCTCAGTTCCCGGTACAGACCGAAATTGCCATCAAGATGTGCGCTGCAATGCCTCTCGATGATATCAAGAGTGTTCTGTGAGTTTTTTTAATATGGACATGGAGAAAATGCTGCTGCGATGTTATACAGTATATGCTAGGTGTGGTAGTGCCACATGCTGCATTCCTGGGAACTACATGGTGGCAAGTGGAGCTCTGTGGCCAACAGCAAAGACACAAAATGGTGGCACACCCGTGGTCAAAAAACAATAACAAAAAAATGTATGCAATGAGTAACATTAAGGTGCTTTCAAGGGCTGTGCAGGCACTATAGCACTCAATGGGAAGAGGCAAGTTATTTCATGTTGACGGATATATTGACAGACGCACCTAAGAAATAACTCAAACAATGATAAAAATGTATACTGTTGTTGATGTAAATCAAAAAAACATGTCAAAATAAATAAATAAATAAATAAACAGTGATAAAACCTCTATTCACAAACCCTGTGATCCAGAAGGAACAACACGTGTGGAAATGCTTACAACTGTCCCAGTCCAGGGAATATAATATTGAAAGTCACTTGCAAAAGGTTGACAAGGTGTACATATGATATCTTTGTGGTTAAGGGTCGGGGTAGGGCCTGTCAACATCATAGGAAAGACAGTTTAATCATCACTACTACATGAATAGTCCCTCCACACACCCGTGTACTTAAGACTGGGCTTCAAAGGAAATGTATGTCCTGTTGAGGTGAAAGGTATCTCAACAGGAAATCTTACCAATAACAACAGAGCGATTGAGAGAGCAAGATCGTAAGATGAGGTCAAAATGGCAGTAGCTGACAGAAGAGAAATCCCATTTGAGATATGTGGGACCTTGCTGCCCTCTAAAGACTGGAGTCAGCCTTAAAGGTGCTTTGGAGATCTATTCTTTTAGAAGTAGGTCAGAGCTTAGAAGTTAAGGGAAGCAAGGAACCAATAAAGGCAGCTCTTGTCTAGCAAATTTAGCATAAAAACGGCTAAAAGGCAAACCTGGTGGGACTGTATCCTCTCTCTTTTTTAATCCAGACTTATGTATTTTATAAATAAAGCACACTCTACTTTGTATCTCAGTGGTCTTTCTGGTATAATTTTAGATTGGTACTCTCTTGTAACCTATTATATAGACTAAATATTGGATGCACTTTCCACCTATTTCTCAAAGACGTATGTGTGTATATGTAAATTACTGTCTCAAAATTGGCCCAATATGAGTGGTTACGTGTGATTGGGTGATTATGTCCCACTTTGTACAACTAGGGTTGGTTTGCTGTTTAGATTTGTTTAAATTTGGCCTGTGTAGTTGAGTGGCCCTGATGGACTAGAGTTTCATCTAGGACTAGCTCCAGCTTTGTGATAAATGCTGATAGTCACCTACAAGCCTGAAATGGAGTAAAGATGTTTAAGAGTGTTACTTTATATTTAGTAAAAGTGGATGGTTATGCCAAGTTTGGTTTATTGGTTACTCTAAATTTGTCCCCAGCAATAAATATAGCACTTTCTGAACTCTCAGCATACTCTATAACTACAAGCAGAAGTCTGTTTATTCTAGGACAATGTTTATGATCGCTACAATATATATGAAAAGTACATCTTGCTTTAAATCAGTTTTGAAAAATGAACTCCCTGAGCCATGGACATGCACTTAAATCAGAAATTTCAGAATAAAATCCCTTCTTCGCCGTCCTCTTGCATAATTTTGTTTTATAGCTTTACCCAACCAATACAGTGCATCCGGAAAGTATTCACAGTGCATCACTTTTTCCACATTTTGTTATGTTACAGCCTTATTCCAAAATGGATTAAATTCATTTTTTCCCTCGGAATTCTACACACAACACACCATAATGACAACGTGTTGAGTTTTTTGCAAATTTATTAAAAATATAAAAACTGAGAAATCACATGTACATAAGTATTCACAGCCTTTGCTCAATACTTTGTCGATGCACCTTTGGCCACAATTACAGCCTCAATTCTTTTTGAATATGATGCCACAAACTTGGCACACTATCCTTGGCCAGTTTCGCCCATTCCTCTTTGCAGCACCTCTCAAGCTCCATCAGGTTGGATGGGAAGCTTCGGTGCACAGCCATTTTAAGATCTCTCTAGAGATGTTCAATTAGATTCAAGTCTGGGCTCTGGCTGGGCCACTCAAGGACATTCACAGAGTTGTCCTGAAGCCACTCCTTTGATATCTTGGCTGTGTGCTTAGGGACATTATCCTGCTGAAAGATGAACCGTCACCCCAGTCTGAGGTCAAGAGTGCTCTGGAGCAGGTTTTCATCCAGGATGTCTCTGTACATTGCTGCAGTCATATTTCCCTTTATTCTGACTAGTCTCCCAGTTCCTGCCGCTGAAAAACATCCCCAAGGCATGATGCTGCCACCACCATGCTTCATTGTAGGGATGGTATTGGCCTGGTGATAAGCAGTGCCTGGTTTCCTTCAAACGTGACGCCTTGCATTCACACCAAAGAGTTCAATCTTTGTCTCATCAGACCAGAGAATTTTGTTTCTCATGGTCTGAGAGTCCTTCAGGTGCCTTTTGGCAAACTCCAGGCGGGCTGCCATGTGCCTTTTACTAAGAAGTGGCTTCCGTTTGGCCACTCTACCATATAGGCCTGATTGGTGGATTGCTGCAGAGATGGTTGTCCTTCTGGAAGGTTCTCCTCTCTCCACAGAGGACCTCTGGAGCTCTGACAGAGTGACCATCGGGTTCTTGTTCACCTCCCTGCCTAAGGCCCTTCTCCCCCGATCACTCAGTTTAGATGGCCGGCCAGCTCAAGGAAGAGTCCTGGTGGTTTCGAACTTCTTCCACTTACAGAAGATGGAGGACACTGTGCTCATTGGGACCATCAAAGCAACAGAAATTTTTCTGTAACCTTCCCCAGATTTGTGCCTCAAGACAATCCTGCCTCAGAGGTCTACAGACAATTCCTTTGACTTCATGCTTGGTTTGTGCTCTGACATGAACTGTCAACTGTGGGACCTTATATAGACAGGTGTGTGCCACATCATAATAACTATTCATGGTGGCTCTAAAATTCATACTGACCCCTGCTCTCTCTTCTGTTTCTTTTTCCAGTTTCTTGGTGGTGGTGGCGCAGACTCAAAGCATCATGATGCTCCAACAATGATGGATGGATTAAAAGGCAGAAGTCTATGTGACCATCATTTTCAAGTCCTTCCGTGAGAACCATAAATCCAAAGAGGACTGTTTAATTTATGTTAGGTAGAATGCCCAGAGGGGTCTGGGCAGTCTAATGGTCTGGAATCCCTACAGATTTTATTTTTTTCTCCAGCCGTCTGGAGTTTTTCTTTTGTTTTTTCTGTCCACCCTGGCCATTGGACCTTACTCTTATTCTATGTTAATTAATGTTGACTTATTTTATTTTCTTATTGTGTCTTTTATTTTTCTATTCTTTATTATGTAAAGCAATTTGTGCTGCTGTTTGTATGAAAATGTGCTATATGAATAAATGTTGTTGTTTCCAAATCATGTCCAATCAACTGAATTTACCACAGGTGGACTCCAATTAAGCTGTAGAAACATCTCAAGGATGATCAGGGGAAACAGGATGCACCTGAGCACAATTTTGAGCTTCATGGCAAAGGCAGTGAATACTTATGTACATGTGCTTTCTCAATTTTTTTATTTTTAATAAATTTCCAAAAACCTCAAGTAAACTTTTTTCACGTTGTCATTATGGCGTGTTGTGTGTAGAATTCTGAGGAAACAAATGAATTTAATCCATTTTGGAACAAGGCTGTAACATAACAAAATGTGGAAAAAGTGATGCGCTGTGAATACTTTCTGGATGCACAGTATCTGCCTTTTAACCCACCACACTTCCTTGACATGGTGGATTTTTAGGCGAACGCTGCATAATACCTCCTTCATATTTAACGTTTCCACGATGGGTGGATTACGCGGCGATAATGACGTCAGATTTGGAGACACACCCCCGTGCTTGCGCTTTATTAATTGTCTCAGTAAAAGAATATTCTTTTTACTCAAGTGATGTTTGAATTTATCAGACTAGAAAATTACAGTTCTTTCAACGTAAGAGGATTTGGTACAAACTGTAACAAAACAATATAGTTTATGCATGTATTGTAGTCCTTACTTCCACATACAAAGCGCGCGGGGGCGGGTTGGCTGGCAAGCGGTGGTGGCAGCACGCTGTACATCACGTACTACAGTTTTCAAAAACAGGATTCTGGGATTTGTAGTTCAGAATCTATTCAGTGTTGTTTCTAGAATAACAGTATTTAGTATTAAAGAAATACATTTCCCAGTATGCTCAACGCTGAACATATTCTTCCTTTCTTTCCACCATAACCATCACTTCATGACCTAACTATGGCATCAGAAATTATGAATGCAGAGGTGCATAACAATAAAGGAGAAGGAGATGAAGACAGATCATTTTCGAGGTCTGACAGGTATGTAGGTACGGCTGACAGTGTTCGTGAAGATCATGTTAATGAAATTTTATGTGTTAAGGAAAACGTGCGTCCAGGGCCGTCTACCCGGCGCACATGTTAGAAACGTATGATCTGACGGTTATTTTTTGACGATATTCAGCATCATAATTGTGTGTACTTTTACAATATTTAAAGTAGATGTCATTAGCATAAGCTCGAAATGAGGATTTTTATAATGTTGTTTTAGGTACTAGTTAATTTCGTTCAAATATCTAAATGCATTTACGAAGTGTTCATTAGTTCAGTAGCCTGATATTGCCAAGACAGAAAAGTCGAGCTATCTGCCTTATAAAGAAAGACTATATTAACATGATAAGGACACGTGGTTACAGTCTATTTTCGTTATACATATAAGGAGAGAGAAAAAAAGCAGTAAACCTGTGTGGTAGCAATATTCTTCGAGCAGCACGTTAGAAAATAAATAAATAAATTAATTAATTAATTAATGAATGGATGGATTGAACACGGTTTGCTGGTTTGACGTACTACATTAAAGGTTTCGTGTTCGTCGATAATATACTTAGTAAGCTTATTTTAGTCACACATCCTTTATAGGTTGCCTATAGTATTCAGATGTTGAATTTCCGAGGCAGATTTGTTGAATTCCATGTTTAAGGGTTTGGCAAAAGTTTTATAGCCGGGCGCCTATTTTGTCATTAATCCTAGCTATGTATCCGGGCTTGGGACCGGGAGCAAGTTTGAATACTGTTGGTACATTTAGGAATCTTTTTGTTCTTACTTGGTACAAAGGAGCGACAATCCTATTAACATGTCAGTCTCTGCCATCACCGTGGGAACATGATGCGTGTACTGCCTGGCACTGCACGTGCCGCTGTAATGGCCAGGCTATATTATAGGCTGTGTTTTTATTTATTTATTCATTTATTTAACCTAGGTTATCTGTTGTATTTATTTTCTTTTATTTAGCCAGGTTTTCTATCACTTTATTCAGCTATCAATCAATGTCTCAGTTGGACTTTCTACTGATGTCTCGCCTTTCCTGTTTCTTTTTTTTTTTGTGCGAGTTATTATAAAGACTGGAATAATGTATGTGCATGAGATGGCAATTGTTCAGTTGTAAATTATGCAATGATTAATTTCACTAGCACAGGAGATTTCCCCGTCCCTTTTCTTACCCAGCCTCTTAAAAAAAACTAAAATTGTGAAGTTAGTGGTCTTCCTAAATGCATTTTTTCACTTTTCCAACTTTTAGTTTTCCATTCAAGGTTAGAACATTTATCTTTATTGATCAAATTTTACTGTTTTACAAACATTTGTTTCTTATTCGTTTTTACATTATTCACCTAAATTGTCAGCATTGTTTGTAGTTATATAGACTACGGATCCATACACTGCTTAAAATGACTATGCTGCATTAGAAATGTTTTTAGGTTTAAAATTACATTCCCAGTCATAATAGATAGATTGCACTTAATTTGTCGCAAGGGAGAAATCTATTTTTTTAAAAAAGCTCAATCAATAAATATTACAGCAGACAACAAACCCCTCTCAAATACACACTATAATGACCAAAAAAAAAATAGAAAAATAAAAAAATAAATAAAAACTGCTGACTTGGCAGACACAGTGAGGGATTATATTGATGTATTGCAGCTCATCTGCTTGCATATCTCTGAGCTTACCCCACAACAAGAATAGCTGGATGGAATTGAAGGCACTGGAGAAAATAAAAACATCATTGTAACATTGCTGCCAGATTTGTCCAGATGGAAATAAGCAATTGTGGAGGAGATATATAACTGCATCTTCCACCCCAATGTTTGTCCATCAGGCAAGCAGTATCTGGTTCAAGTGACTTATCACAAAAGTAGTATGTAGTCTCAGATCAGCTTTTCAAAGGTCTTCATGCTGTAAGATATCAGAGCCAATGGTCTGTAGTCATTAGGTAAAGAGGCGCCTGCCTTCTTTGGAACTGGAACGATGTTTTCCACAGCAGCTGCACTTTTTGCAGCCTAAGTGACAGGCTGAACAGGTGACAGGGGATACCACAAAGATGGTTAGCACAGGCCTTAAGAACTCAAGGACTACCTCTATGTGGTCCCGCATATTTTCCTGTGTCGTGCCCTCAATTGGTCATCAGTTAACCCACACTGATGATCAGAGATGAACTAATCACTTGCTATTCCAGCTGAATTGGTAGTAAATGTATATAGTGTGTTGCCTTTTATGAAGCCAAGATGCAAAACTGCAGCTGAAAAGCACATAGAGCTAATTAAGAAATGCTGCTGTTTGCAGAATGGTTTGGAGGTGCATAAAAAAATATTTTTTTGTTTTCTTTTTTATTGCTAAAGAATGTTCAGCTGTATTTTTGGTAAATGAGGCAGAATCTAACAATATATATTTTACATTTATGACATACCATTTAACATATCAATATATTACAAAACATAACCTTCCATCCATTATCCAACCCGCTATATCCTAACACAGGGTCCTGGGGGTCTGCTGGAGCCAATCCCAGCCAACACAGGGCACAAGGCAAGAACAAATCCCGGGCAGGGCGCCAGCCCACCGCAGGACACACACACCAAGCACACACTAGGGACAATTTAGGATTGCCAGTGCACCTAACCTGCATGTCTTTGGACTGTGGGAGGAAGGAAACCCAAGCAGACATGGGGAGAACATGCAAACTCCATGTAGGGAGGACCCAGGAAGTAAACCCAGGTCTCCTTACTGTGAGGCAGCAGCACTACCACTGTGCCACCATGCCACCCAACATAACCTTCCATTAAATAAAAAAGCTTGAATAGCAGTGTGCCACAGTCCACTTAGTTAAATATTTTTGACTACTTGGTGTAGACAAAGCTAATTTAAGGAAATATTATTTTGCAAATGTCTTGCATGATTTGTTAAATTGACAAGAGGATTGAGTAGTGGCTTGTGAATTATTCACATTAAATGTTAAATATAAATGTTCTATTTATTGAAGGTGCCTGTCAACTTTATATATTACATGCAGTACTGTAAGGTTTGCAGTATGACCCAGTATAATCCAGTTAATACACCCACATGTACTTTCATTTTTAAAAGTGCTGACACAAAAAACTTAGAAGACGATTTAACAGCAGATGCAAGATTTCATTTTTTGTTAAGGTCATCAGCTATATTTCTCTCTAATGATATCCACGTCCTGCTAAAAATATCCATTTTTCAAACTGCTTAACCATAAAAAGTCCACCAGTGCCCAGACCCTTTATCATTTTGGAAAGACAATTTCAATGTATTGGATCTGCAACAACAGATGTATCAGGTTTGCTTCTGTATGTACTCACCTTTTGATATATTATTGTGTCTTAAAATGAAATGGGAAACTTTGTCACTTTGCAAGTAACTGGTCTTGGAAACATATTTGGATTTTGCTTGCAGGATGTTTTAGTTTATTTTTTCTAGATAAAGAATAAACCTTCAAATACTTAGATGCATGCTCAGGGTAGATCCATCCATGAAAAAATCAAGAAAAGAACAGTATGGATTGTTTAGTTTTGAGTGGCAACGATTTTTATGTACAGTAAGTGGTAGGCATAGTGTTCAGTTAGGAGTTAGTAAACAAAGCAGTAATTTCTTCTTATTATTTTGAAGAAGCAAAAAAAAACCTAAAGGGTGCTTAATATTTCATTATGATAACTTGTGATGAACAAATATCAGATAAGTTCTTAATGCAGCACTTGCTGTTACACGCAAGATAGACAAGTACGCTTTCATACTCCAACAATGGACGCGTCATCATCAACTTCTGTGACTAAGAAGACATCTGATTATGTTCTCAATAAATGACATTCAAAAGCAAAATTTAAACAACATAATGGTAAATTTACTTTTTAAATAAAACCAAACAATTGCCAGGTTAGGCACAACGTATCACACTAGCCAAAATTTAAGATGCGCTTATGCTAATGTGAAAGACACCAGCATTGATGAATGAAAGTTGGCAATTGGCTTCTTCATTTTGAAAAAGTGTGTTTTTTAACATTTATGTTTGAACAGAAATTTGGAGGGAGTCTATTGAACCTAGCTAACTCTCGTTCTGGTCAACTACCAGAAAGTGAGCATAGTGCAAACAAGCTTAATGCAGTTTACAGGAACAGTTATAATTTGTCTTCAGATATTGGCTGAGTTACTTTGTTTATGTTTTTTTCCAGGTAACCTGTTTATGCTCTGTTCCAGTTAACCCATTGACATTATTGCTTGTGTTTTAAATATGTAGTTGCAAGCATATTTTTAAAAATTATGTAAAAAGGAATTAATTCAATAAACATACAAAGACAAATATACGGGTGGAATCCCATTATAACAAAACTCATGTAACAATAAAAATATTTCTTATTAATGGAAATTTTGTTATATTTGAATATGGGGAAAATACGTATAGTATTGTGACAGGGATGCCCACGATTCACCATGTCTAACAGCAGCTGCTCAAGGACAGCTCTGTAGCTGCTCTGTTGCGTCTGGTAAACAGTATACCAAGGGCAAAGCAATTGTTGTCCTCTGCAGGATAAGGATTACTGCATATTGTGCTAGTTGCACAATGTTTATCATTTAATACCGGACTTCTGTCTTCTCCAGATAGCTTCTGCCACATTGGTGATTCTGAGTTCTTCAAATCTGAAAATGGGAGCCTGTGCCGTGGCTTCTAACAGATCCTATTCTGAATGAAGTCTTGAGACTGTTGCTGCCTTCTCTATACAGTAATAAAGTTATCTGCATTTTCCTTGAAAACCTGGACTTGCCTTCCTGTCTCACATGCAACTCTGTGACCCAAGCTTGACAATACATGTATTACAAAAAACATTGCTTCTTAAACTGCAAAAAATATTTTATTTAAAAATGAGATGATAGATGCAACTTTTTTTTTTGTTTTGAAATACAGGTATGAAAATGCAGAATGAACGTGCAATGTTAAATGTAACTTTTTTTTTAAACATAAATACAGGTATTAACACATAATGAAAACGAGACGTTATGTGTAATTTTTCAAAACAAAAATACAGGTATGAACACAGATTGAAATCAAGATATTAGATGCTCTTTTTTTAAGAAATACAGCTATGATACAGAATGAAAATGAGACATTAGATGTTATTTTTTTACTAGAACTAGATTTATGAAGGGCGGCACGGTGGCACAGTGGTAGCAGCGTCTTTCTCCCCTTGTCTGTGTGGGTTTCCTCCGGGCGCTCCGGTTTCCTCCCACAGTCCAAAGACATGCTGGTTAGGTGGGTTGGCGATTCTAAATTGGCCCTAGTGTGTGCTTCGTGTGTGGGTGTGTTTGTGTGTGTCCTGCGGTGGGTTGGCACCCTGCCCAGGATTGGTTCCTGCCTTGTGCCCTGTGTTGGCTGGGATTGGCTCCAGCAGACCCCTGTGACCCTGTGTTCGGATTCAGCGGGTTGGAAAATGGATGGATGGATAGATTTATGAATATACAGACTGAAAATGAGTCGAGGCGTGATTGCAAAATTTCTTCATTTTTTCATTCAACTTTTTCCAGGATTGTTAATTTTTCTTTCAGCATAAATGGATGCCGCTTCTCACTTTTTTTTTTGTTCAATTCAAAGAAAACTTGGAGAAGTGCTATGAAACTCAGAACAGTATGCACGAGGATGCTTGGTGAAGCACTGACTCAGAATTTGGCTATGTGTATAATGTCATGCCAACATGCTTGCTGAGATTGTCCGAGACTGGAAATTTCACAACAGACTCTCTTTGAGACAACCTGTTGCATGGAAAGTGTAGGAGCAGCATTAAGTATTTTCTGGATCTCGTTCTTATCTTCAGTGGCCGTTTTTGCTTGAAAAAATGTTTGTTATACAGTAATCCCTCCTCGATCGCAGGGGTTGCGTTCCAGAACCCCCCGCGATAGATGAAAATCCGCGAAGTAGAAACCATATGTTTGTGTAGTTATTTTTATATATTTTAAGCCCTAATAAACTCTCCCACACTGTTAACATTATTAGAGCCCTCTAGACATGAAATAACACCCTTTAGTCAAAAGTTTAAACTGTGCTCCATGACAAGACAGAGATGACAGTTCTTTCTCACAATTAAAAGAATGCAAATAGATCTTCTCTTCAGGAGCAGAGAATTTCAGAGAGAGAGAGCGCTCGCAAAGAAAAGCAAACAATCAAAAAATCAATATGTGTGCTTTTAAGTTTGCCGCTGCATTTTTTAGAGGAGCGTCAGTATCTTCTAAGCAAACAGCCTCTGTGTAAACAGCCCCTCTGCTCACATCTCCTCCGTCAGGCGCAGAGAACGTCAGAGAGAGGGAGAGAGCGAGATTAAAGAAAACCATCAAAAAATCAATAAGTGTGCTTTTGGAAGCACCGCGATAAAGTGGCATTTCTTAGAGGTGCGTCCGTATCCACTAGGCAAACAGCTTCTGTGCAAACGGCACCTCTGCTCACACCCCGTCCGTCAGGCGCAGAGAATGTCAGAGAGGGTGAGATAGAGGCAGTGAGAGACAAGCAAACAATCGAGCATCGCACGGGAAGCATATCTTATAGCATTGAGGAGTTTTAGTTAATATGTAATACATGCTTTGATTGGGTAGCTTCTAAGCCATCCGCCAATAGCGTCCCTTGTATGAAATCAACTAGGCAAACAAACTGAGGAAGTGTGTAGCATAAATTAAAAGACCCATTGTCCGCAGAAATCCGCAAACCAGCGAAAAATCCGTGATATATATTTAGATGTGCTTACATTTAAAATCCGCGATAGAGTGAAGCCGCGAAAGTCGAAGCGCGATATAGCGAGGGATTACTGTACTGAGATTTACATTTCGTTAAAACAAGATTAGTTTAACATGATGTTCTATGAACGTTTTTCCTGGCCCAGAAAAAAGTATTCGTTACACTGAATTTTGTTACTTTGGTATTCGCTATAACATGATTTAACCTGTATAAGTAATATAAAACCTATAGCACTTGTACATTGCTGCTAACCTCATATTTTGTGTTAGACAAGGAAAAAAAAAACTGTCTTTGGTTGCAGACCATTTCCAAACCTTTCAGAATTCCACCAAAATTACTTGGGACTGTATGTCTGAACACTCTCAAAATGTAAAATTCCCACAGTGTGGGATATGGAAACAAGGAAATCCAGAACATTTATTGGATGACAGAACCAAAAATGTTCCAGGTTATGTGCCAGGATATGTTATATCCAGGGTTTGAAGAGAGGAAGCCATGAACAGTGACATACTCCTAAAGTAAAAAATCTCTGTAATGTAGCCCCCTTCCCAAGGCACACTTGTGCCGTATCGTTATCTGTTAATATGCACCGCCCATTTGGCATCGCTTAAACCAGTTTGAAATTGTAGAGTTTGTTTCAGCCAAAGCAACCCCAGTTCACTATGTAATGCATCAGACTGCAAAGCTAAAGAAAGAGCCATCACTTCTCCTAGGGTACACAAAAAGGTGGCCATTGCATAGATTCTCAAGGGTAGTTTTTTTGTTTTTTCTTACAGTAGCATTTTCCAACACATATTTAAACTATTAGTAAGGTCTTGGTCAAATAACATTGAACCTCCACAAGGCTACCAGTTCAGTAATGTCAAAAAAGGTCACAAGCCTCAAAAAACAAGGATCTCCACCAACGGAGTATGCCTTGCCACTTCAAGCAGTCTAACCCCAAATTCTACAGGATGGTACTTAAAGTAATCTTTCAGAGATCTTCAGTAGCAGTTCTTCTGAGATATAGTTATATTTTTTACTTATTTCAGATTTTGTCAGCACATATATTGGCAGAACAGAATGATGTATGAATTGAAAAAAAAAACTATTTACTATGGATCAATCAATCAATCAACATTTATTTATATAGCACATATTCATACAAAAAAGTGTAGCTCAAAGTGCTTTACAAAATGAATAGAAAAATAGAAGACACAATAAAAACTAAACATAGGTCAACATTAATTAACATAGAATAAGTAAGGTCCGATGGCCAGGGTGGACAGAAAAAAAAAACTCCAAAGGCTGGAGATAAAAAATAAAATCTGTAGGGGTTCCAGACCACGAGACCGCCCAATCCCCTCTGGGCAATCTACCTAACATGAGTCAAACAGTCCTCTTTGTATTTAGGGTTTTCATGGAAGGACTATATATAAATATAATATAATAATAAATATAATAAATGTGTTATATATGAAGAATTCAATCAATGTAAGATTCTGAGCAAGATCCTGGATTTAATTAATTTGCAACATTTTAGGTTTTTTTTTTTTAATATGAGCAAATCCTAGATTCTAATCATGACATATGCTTTTTATTTAACAGTGGTAGCGGAGAAGATTCTTTGGACAATCTTTTTCCTAGATGTAACCTGACACCCTCTCTTTCTCCACGGAAGAGAACAACCAGCCAAAGTAAAACAGAACCACCACTATTGAGAACAAGTAAGAGAACAATCTACACAGCTGGAAGACCACCCTGGTATAATGTGACAGGAACAACATTTAAAGAAGCTTTTGTAATAGGTAATCATGTAATTTCTTAAGAATTAATGTGATTATGGTGTGTGCTTCTGCAGAGTATTAAAATATGTACATTTATTAATGTCTCTTTATCCAGGCTATGCAATTTCACCTCTTAACAAACTTTTTTGAAGACTTGTGATTTATTGAAAAACTAGCAAAATTCCCGCGCTTCGCAGCAGAGAAGTAGTGTGTTAAAGAAGTAATGAAAAAGAAAAGGAAACATTTAAATAATAACATAACATGATTGACAATGTAATTGTGTTGTCATTGTCATGAGTGTTGCTGGCATATATATATATATACACACACACATATAAACATATATATACACACACATATATATATACATATATACACATACATATATATATACACACACACATATATACATATACATATATACTGTATATACACACATATATACAAATCTACATGTATATATTAGGGATGGGACTCGATTAAAAAAATGAATCTAATTAATTAGAGGCTGTGTAATAATTAATCTTGATTAATCGTATGTAATCACACATGAAAATTTGCCCCAAATCGTAAATATTTTTTTTTAATTTAAAAGGGTTTTAGTGGGCGACAGAATCAAATAATAGACATGGACATGAATATTGTAAACTCAAGCTCTTTTAATTTCGAAAAAAAAAAAAAGCTTTTAAACTGCATTTCAATTCAAAACAGAAACAAAAATATCATCCCTGGCTAAAATTGGGCAGACTTAAAAATAAAGTGGTATTTTAAGTACTTTAAGTACATTTTCAGAATGGTATTGTCTTTAAATAATAATAACAAAAATTTCAACATAAAGTGCAGTTTTTCTTCTTAAAAAAATAAGGCAGAAACATAAAAGGTAATTTGACCAGCGTCACCTTTAAACTCATATTAACCTTAGCCAAAACTATTTTGTACATTAGGCTAAAACAGTGTGATCATTGAACATTTTGTAATTAGATGTAATTAGAATTACTAACGGTCACGGAAGTCCAATAATCCCCAGTAAGAGCCACAAAGTCCGCTTTCTGTAATGCATCTAATTTTGCTTGCTTTTCAGTGTGCACAAAACCATGCTTTTATCAAGGCTTAAGTCGGGTAGTCTTTTGAAATGAAATTTTCCTCTGATCAGTCGTAGGAACGCACTTTATTCCGACTCTAACATTTTTGTAGTTCTGATGTGTGCATTAATATAATCGATGTACCAGGAAATCATGCATTGACAAAAGTTCCCCTTTGCTTGGAATTGAAAGTGTGATTAAATGGAGTACATGCATCGCGTAACATGATTGTGAATGTAATAGTTTTGTGACCGTTATTAGTGTTGCTGTCATCAAGGATTTGATTATAATTTCTTTCAATCAGGTTCGTATTTGGACAGTTTGCACAAAACCACTCTTCTATCAAGGCTTCCATCGGGTAGTCTTTTAAAATGAAATTTGCCTCCGATCAGTCTTAGGAACGCGCTTTGTATCCATTATTCATAAAGCTTCAATAGGTGATCTGTCTTTCTGCGTTAACCGCATATTTTTTCATACGTCTCAAACCAAGGGGATGCGAGAGTAAAATTAATCGGGAAGCGCGCATACATACTCAGTGCACCCCCTCTCGGGAATCAAACCTCGGACGTCAGCACTAGAGGCGAAGCCTCTACCATTGCGCCACGGTGTGTGGTTTGTCTATTTGAGAGTATGTAGATCGGGGTATATACAGTGGGATGCAAAAGTTTGGGCAACCTTGTTAATAGTCATTATTTTCCTGTATAAATTGTTGGTTGTTACGATAAAAAATGTCAGTTAAATATATCATATAGGAGACACACAGTGATATTTGAGAAGTGAAATGAAGTTTATTGGATTTACAGAAAGTGTGCAATAATTGTTCAAACAAAATCAGGCAGGTGCATAAATTTGGGCAACACAAAAAAGAAATGAAATCAATATTTAGTAGATCCGCCTTTTGCAGAAATTACAGCCTCTAAACGCTTCCTGTAGGTTCCAATGAGAGTCTGGATTGTGGTTGAAGGTATTTTGGACCATTCCTCTTTACAAAACATCTCTAGTTCATTCAGGTTTGATGGCTTCCGAGCATGGACAGCTCTCTTTAACTCACACCACAGATTTTCAACTATATTCAGGTCTGGGGACTGAGATGGCCATTCCAGAACGTTGTACTTGTTCCTCTGCATGAATGCCTTAGTGGATTTTGAGCAGTGTTTCGGGTCGTTGTCTTGTTGAAAGATCCAGCCCCGGCGCAGCTTCAGCTTTGTCAATGATTCCTGGACATTGGTCTCCAGAATCTGCTGATACTGAGTGGAATCCATGCGTCCCTCAACTTTGACAAGATTCCCAGTCCCTGCACTGGCCACACAGCCCCACAGCATGATGGAACCACCACCATATTTTACTGTAGGTAGCAGGTGTTTTTCTTGGAATGCTGTGTTCTTTTTCCTCCATGCATAACGCCCTTGTTATGCCCAAATAACTCAATTTTAGTTTCATCAGTCCACAGCACCTTATTCCAAAATGAAGCTGGCTTGTCCAAATGTGCTTGAGCATACCTCAAGCGGCTCTGTTTGTGCTGTGGGCGGAGAAAAGGCTTCCTCTGCATCACTCTCGCATACAGCATCTCCTTGTGTAAAGTCGCGAATGGTTGAGCGATGCACAGTGACTCCATCTGCTGCAAGATGATGTTGTAGGTCTTTGGTGCTGGTCTGTGGGTTGACTCTGACTGTTCTCACCATTCGTCGCTTCTGTCTATCCGAAATCTTTCTTGGTCTGCCACTTCGAGCCTTAACTTGAACTGAGCCTGTGGTCTTCCATTTCCTCAATATGTTCCTAACTGTGGAAACAGACAGCTTAAATCTCTGGGACAGCTTTCCGTATCCTTCCTCTAAACCATGATGGTGAACAATCTTTGTCTTCAGGTCATTTGAGAGTTGTTTTGTGACCCCCATGTTGCTACTCTTCAGAGAAAATTAAAGGAGGAGGGAAACTTACAATTGACCCCTTAAATACTCTTTCTCAGTATAGGATTCACCTGTGTATGTAGGTCAGGGGTCACTGAGCTTACCAAGCCAATTTGAGTTCCAATAATTAGTTCTAAAAGTTTTGGAATCAATAAAATGACAACGGTGCCCAAATTTATGCACCTGCCTGAGTTTGTTTGAACAATTATTGTACACTTTCTGTAAATCCAATAAAATTCTCAAATATCACTGTGTGTGTCTCCTATATGATATATTTAACTGACATTTTTTATCGTAACAACCAGCAATTTATACAGGAAAATAATGACTATTAACAAGGTTGCCCAAACTTTTGCATCCTACTGTATATGCATACGAGGTGTGGCAGAAAAGTAATGAGACTGGCAACACTGCAAGCGATCTGGCAACGCTGCGCTGTTGTCCTTGATAAAGCACGTGTATCAGTACCCTTCCATAGCTCAGTGCGAGTTTCAACTCCTTCCGTTAACTACATGATTTTTGTGACTGTTATTAGCGAAGTTGTGTTTTTGGTTGTGCGTCGCGCAAAATGGAACAGCGGAATTTGGAGCAACGTTGTGCCATTAAACGGTAACTGTGACGTTTGAAAAGTTAAAACGGGCCTATGGGGAACATTCTTTATCCCAAGCTCATGTTTTTCGCTGGCACAAATCATTTTTGGAAGGCAGAAAACACGTTGAAGATGAACACCGTTCAGGGAGGACTTCAACTTCGAAAACCAATGAAAACATCAAACGTGTGAACACTCTTGTGAGATCAGACCGTCGTTTAACATTAAGAGTGTTGAGTGAACAATTAAATTTGAACTGATTTACCGTTCATCAAATTTTGACATGCGAAAGGTCTGTGCCAAAATGGTGCCGAAAAACTGCCCTCTCCATAACAGAATTTTTGACCTCAAAAGGCATTCCTGTGGTTCCCCAGCCCCCTTATTCACCTGACCTCAGTCCGTGTGACTTTTTCCTTTTTCCTAAACTGAATGTCCACAAAGGACGTCATTTCGGGACTTTAGAAAACATCCAAGAGTGTAACGGACATGCTGAAGACCATACCGGTTGAAGACTTCCAGCGCTGCTACCAACAGTGGGAACAACGTCTCCATCGGTGTGTAGCTGCCCAAGGGAACTACTTTGAAGGGAATAACATTGATGTTTGAAAAAAATAAAAACTTTGGTAAATAAAAAATCAGTCTCATTACTTTTCTGCCACACCTCGTATATATATATATATATATGTATATACCCGCGCTTCGCAGCAGAAAAGTAGTGTGTTAAAGAAGTTATGAAAAAGAAAAGGGAACATTTTAAAAATAACGTAACATGATTGTCAATATACAGTAATTGTTTTGTGAGTGTTATGAGTGTTGCTGTCATCAAGGATTTGATTATCATTATTTCTTTCAATCAGGTTCGTATTTGTAGGATGTGTTGTATTCATTCCGTGTTTGTCAATCGTTGTAAAGATAACAGGTTTCATTCATCGATTCGTTTCTTACTGCATCAATAAACAGCGCGTCTTCCTCTTTATCTGAGACGTGACACACTGCATGCACAGGTTTTTTTTTACACTGTCTTCCTTTAGCGGGACATTGACTTTTTCCACCATGTGCTTTGTTTCTGCAGTAGCTGCACTTATGAATATACTTGTATGTATCACACGCTTCATATTTTTTTGCTGCCTTCTCAATTGTGTAATTCGGTTTTTGTTCAGCACTCTTTGGAACTGTTGCTTTTTGTCTGTGCACTGCGTCATTTCATGTGAGCCGCTCGGTGTGCATGCATCGAAGGTTCCCAGTTGTGCTGTTGCCATCTCGTGCAATGTCCACGGCTGTATTTAATGTTAGCTAAGACATGGCACTTAAAAGTTTCTCTCGCAGTTTCGCTGAGTTTGTGCCAAACACCACCCTGATCATCTCATCTTCCTCTGCATAAGCACAGTCCTTCACCCGTGAATATTTAGCTGCAGTGTTTCTATTGGATTGCCGCTGACGGACGGCCTAACTCCGCTTCCCATGGGCATCGAGCAGAAGTCTATTATAGTATATGGACGAAAAAATAGGTTCCAGTTATTACCATTATGCATAGAATTTCGAAATGAAACCTACCCAACTTTTGTAAGTAAGCTGTAAGGAATGAGCCTGCCAAATTTCAGCCTTCTACCTACACGGGAAGTTGGAGGATTAGTGATGGGTTAGTTAGTGAGTGAGTGAGTGAGTGATTCAGTGAGAGCTTTGCCTTTTATTAGTATAGATAATGCAAACAAATTTCAGAAAATATTGGAAATCCAAAATATTTAATTGTTCAAAATTAACATTAAAGTACATACTTTCCTGAAAGACATACTGTAGATAAGGGGTGCCCAATGCGTCGATCGTGATCGACCGGTAGATCGCAGAGGTAGTACAGGTAGATCGGGTTGCATTAAAAAAAACAAAATTTAAACGTTAGTCTATCATATATCCTCCCTATGGCACTTGCCACTTGATTGATATACAGGGTGGCCAGTCTGAGATCTCTTCTCTTCTAACACACTGGTCATCCCGCACACATGATCAAACACGCGAGCTACTGCAAAACTCCGGCTATGATTTAGTTAAGCCTAACAATTTATATCGACTAAAGAAGGGATTTTAAAAAAAAATTGTTTGGGGAGGGTATGGGCTGGATATGGAATTGAAAGAGTATTTTTTTTCTCACAGTGTCACAATCGAAGTGAGTTTATTTGATCTGTCAGTTTATCATTGCTATTCCAAAAGAATTATTCAGCTCTACTTATTTAAGCGAGTCAGCCTTTTCCCACATGACGATTATTAAATCCAAATACTGTAGTGACCAGAAATGTATTGAATTGTTATTGTGCCATAAAGGTTATTCACTTATGCAAGGTATGGCAACATATATAATTTTTAATGTAGGTAGATCATTTTGACCTGATCATTTTAAAAGTAGCTTGCAAGCTGAAAAAGTGTGGGCACCCCTGCTATACATAGACAAAAATAAACCAACACTCGAATTTTTAAGCAGAGTGCCATAAAAAATGTGTCACCCCATAGGTAAGGCGAATATGAAAATTTATAATGAAACTGGTTCTAAAAAACAATTTTTAAAGTAATAAGTATTATTAAAATAATAATACCAGTGTTATTTTTTAAAAAAAAAAGATAAGTGTTACTATGGAAGTTTTACAATAAAAATTCTGTGTTACTTCACCAAAATATGCCTTTTTAAGATGCTGCATGCTGCTGTCAGTTTGTGCTCTGGTCATCTGGTGATAGTTAGTGAGGAAGGACTTAAGCACATATGTAGCATGGAATCAAATAAAAAGAACTGAATAAAAGTTACAAGGGAGTTAAGCACATACGTAGCATGGAATCAAATAAAAAGAACTGAATAAAAGTTACAAGTACATATTTAATCCTGCATGTGATGTGGGATAAATATAATCCTCCCAGTTCAGGGTTACATGAAGTGATTTTCACAGCAGCACTGGGTATAAGACAAGAAGCAAATGTGGTACCCCAGTGCTTTTTAGGACTCAGTTGCACAGTTAAGCAGAAAAGAGTGTGCTGCTTGCAATCCAGTAACAGAAATCTATAAAGTATCAGCCTAGTTTTAATCCAGCTGCTTGCTATAGATATTTAAAACCGTGTGGTCTGGGGCCTGGTGTATAAATGGGGTGTACAAACAAAAATGTTTCATACGCCTGTTTCCACGCTTACATCAAGATGTATAAAAACTAAACTTGCCATAAAGTCACGCACATTCTCACGACAGCTCAAACCACTACATATGCAAGTTTTTGGCTCGGTTTTGCAAACTGGCGGTACCCAGCGTCAAAGCAGTGCTACTATTCCTGTATGGTTTCCCTTTATTGTTTTAGATTCACATCCTTGATGCAGGTTTATCAAATACACTAAAATTAACTGCATATTGTTTTTTAGTTTATGGCATCGGATTGTAATCAACCTCTAACCATATAATGGTACACTGAATGGCCAAACTATTCCAAATACCATAGCCACTTTAGCGTTGTTACTGTCAGTGCACCACTCAGAGTATTTTCACCCACTGTATTTGAGTGTGGAATCACAGCTGTACAGCAGCTGATCGGAAAGCTCTTTGGCAGATTGTGCGAAGAGCGGAGAGAAATATCGGGATACAGTTTCTAGCATACACTGCCTCAGCCATGGGCACAGTCTATTTGAATTTCTCCCATTCGGCAAACACTTCAGAGCCTTTGCTGTAGGGACCTGGCAGTTCAGAAACAGTTTCCTCCCAAGTGCTCTGAACGCACTCAAATCAGTGCACAACTGCTCCCGGTATAATTGCAAGTACAATTGCCTCACTGTAAACTTGCATTATGGTTGTAATATTGTATAACATGAGCCACATATACTTTCATATTGTATATTTTTCACTATTTTTTATCCTATGATTATTATTGTTGTTAGTGTTATTTTTGCCATTTTATTGGAAAGTAAGTTTATGGAGGATTTGCATATTGAATCTGATTGAACCATACAATAACAATAAATAAATTCAATTGAATAAAAGAGAGTGTGTATTTACAGATGATGATGACTGGCTTCTAAGTTGATTTAGATTTCCAGGTGCTATATTCTTGGAGCTCTTGATATCTATTTTTAGGATGAAATGCAGTAAAGTATACAGTATATATTACATTATACAGATACATTTTAACTTCATTTAAGTAATGTATATTGTTAATGATTAAGCATGTGAGGAGTCGGTGGCGCAGCAGTAGCGATGTTGGTTTAAGCAGTGGTATACACAATAAAAGGAAGTTGATCGAGTGACAGAGAACTCGAAACTTCAGGGATTATTCCTACCTCGTGCTGAATGCTTGCTGGGACTGGTGTGATCCTGGATGGATAGATGGATGGAATAATTAATCATCTACTACAACAATATTTTTCAATGTTCCCTAAAATAAAAGGAAGGACAGGAATCGGGGGTTAATACGTTTAAAGGAGACAGTACTACTGCAATAAATTATTTTATTGAAGGTCGTGCACGGCACAGCAAGCATCTTGCAGGAGATGGCAACAATCTCTGGAAGGGGCGCCAGCTCGTCGCTAACACTGCGCCACCATGCCTCAATGCTTTATACATGCTTTAATTTCTATCATCATGAAAATAATATCAAGTATACATCTTAGTGTTTAAATTGTTCAGAGAGCTGCAACATCATGAATGTAATGTATTCTGTATCCTGTTGGTGTAAGAGAAAGCCCATTCAAGAAGCACATAGTAATTCACACACAAAAGAGTACATATATTGTCGCAGGCAGCTGGAGGTGGACCACAGCCGGGACGCCCGAGGGGACCGGAGGAGGACTGGTGTCTCCTTCCGACCAGGAGGGCGCGACCGCCCCGGTGCCTGAAGAACCCTGCAGCCCAGCACTTCCGCCACACCCGGAAGTGCTGGGGGGAAGAAGAATGGAGACACCCGGAGGGCTTCCAGGTGCGCAGCCGGCACTTCTGCCACACGGGGGCGTGTCCATGGAGGAGTGCCGGGAAGCAGCTGGAGCCCATCCGGGTTGGTATAAAAGGGGCCGCCTCCCTGCAATCGAGGGCAAGAGTCGGGTGGAAGAGGACAGAGCTTGGAGAGAGGAGTGGAGGCGACCAGAAACGCATTTTGTGACTGTGAGGCCTGGACTTTGGGGGATCGGTGCTGGAGGCACTGGGTTTGTGCACCAAATACTTGTAAATATTGTAAATAATGGAGTGTGTTGGGTGAAACAACGATGTCCGCCTGTCTGTGTCTGGTCCAGTACCACTATATATATATATATATATATATATATATATATATATATATATATATATATATACACTACTGCATAGTCTTTTGTTTTTGAAGAAGCCAATCAATGATCACCATTAAGCTTTTTGTCTAGTTAAATGAGAGAAGAAATAAAAAGATGGAAAAAAAAGACAAATTAACTGATGGAGCCAAGCCATGATCAATGAAGCACAATTTTTTTCTGTAGCTGATAAAGATGCTCTTTATCAGAATTCGATAAGAGGAAAATGGGACAGTGCTTTGAATGAAAGAAATTAGTAACTTTTTTTTTTTTTTGATAGACATTTATTCAAATTAAGTGTATACTCAGGTAGTACTAATTTTAGGTTTTGATGCTAATGGACAGTCTAGAGTTTTAGTAGTTTTAGCTTTGAATGAATCGACTTTAAATTCCCTTTGGAACATTACCAAATTCCAGTTTAATACAGAGTTCTGCTGTAGTCTGTTTCACTCCAACATCAACAAGGATTATATGTAGCATTTTCAGCAGTAAGTAGCTCAAATGAACTAATGATGTTAGCCCTGGTATAAAAAAAATATATACAAGTAGTGTATACAAAACAGTAATAATAATAATAATAATAGCTAGTTACATAGTACTTCTGATGTCCAGTTACCAAATGGCACTATAACTGAGGTCCATTCATATAGAAAATGTCCTGTGTGACAATGGATAACATAGCTGGTTTAGTATAATACAAAAGAGAACAGGAGTAAACAAAATAAGAAGTTTTTAAATGATCGTATGATTTATTGAAAGAATAGGGTTCAGCAACACCTATATCACCCATTTTAAAAAGTAACTTTCCCCTAAATGTAAAACTTGGTTTTGCCATCTTTAACAGCAACAACTGCAATCATAATCTTTGACATCTCTGTGGAGAAATGTTGGCCCATTCTACTCTGTAGAATTGTTTTAATTTAGCCACATTTGAACCAAGTTTAAGTTCCCAAAACAAAATTTCAGTGAAGTTCAGGATAGATCTTTGATTAGGCCACTCCAAAACCTTAATTTTTTTTCCTTTCATCCATTCACTGGAGGACTTGCTCTTGCGCTTCATATTGTTGTCCTGCTGTGTTACCCAATTATGCTTGAGCTTCAGATAATGGACTGATGACTGGACATTCCTCTTCAGTACTTTTTGTTAGAAAACTGAATTCATGCTTTCCTCAATAATGGCAAGTTGCCCAGGCCGTGAAACAGCCAAGCAACCTCACACCATTATACTACCACCACCATGTTTGACTGTGGGCATGATGTTCTTATTGTGGAAAGCTGTATTAGCTTTATGTCAGATGTATTAAGACTTTTGGCAATTGTTAGATGTGCCTTTATGTCCCTTTTGTTTAGCAATTGGTTTTGTCTTTCCATTGTTCTAAGGATACCATTTGCCCAGTGTCTTTCTAATGGTGGAATGGTAAATGCTGTGAGAGGCCTGCAATTTTCTCCTGTTAATTATTTAAATTTGTTTTATTGTCTGAAGATCAGAAACAAATACTTTTTCATGGCACTGTAGGTAGATGGAGAAATGAAGTTAACTTTAACTTTTTTACCCTTGTCAACAATGCTATATAGGAAAATTAACTTACTAATTGGAAATAACAAATTTGAATAGAGAATATATTTTCATGTTTGAGATTAAACTAGGTGCAAAATGTGTTGTGTTGATGCAGCACTCTCAGTAGGTTTAAAAGATTATCTAATGACACCATATTCATTACAAACATAGTTTTTAATGCGTGTTTGGTGATCCAGTTGCATTTTTGCTCTTTTTAGTTAAATGCAGTATTTGTTTCACCTTTTTTGAATTAAATTAGGCTTGTAGCCCACATAACAGAAGCAACTTCAGCCAGATAGTGTAACGCCTTTTAATGTGAAAAGTACCATGGGGACCGTGTCCATTATCATTAGTACGCAGTCCATTACCTTTCAGTGAACATAGCTGACAGGTTACAATTTCACACTTGGTTGTTTCCCAGCTGATTACTGTATTCCAATAAACCCCATCCTTATGACCTTAGCCGCACTACAATATTTCTTGAAACTGGCAGAATCCCTTGAGATATATAATAATGAAGTTGTATTAAGGGCAGAAACAAGAGAAGGATATTAGAATGAATAAAGGAATACATGAAAGAAGTACCTAGAACAGTAAAACAAAAAATTTTTTTACATTGTGTTTAAATGCAGTTAACAATGTTAAACCCATAATGATGTAAATATCTTTCAAAGAATCCACTAAAGGGATAAGAATCTTGATAATCTGCCTCAGAATAATTGCTTAGAAGAAGTAAAGAGATAAAGCAAACAGAAACATATAACAAATACTTTTAACGGGATTTAGCCCTTTTCAATGCAGTATTAAACTGACAGTAGTTATAAATACATTTTTAGCACTGAAATAGTAAAATTTATTGCATCTGATCGGAGAGAAGAAAATTAGTGTTGGATTATCTGTACCCACAAGAGGTAAGGACTGATTGAATTAGTATAATTGGACAGATTATTGGTCAAGAGTTACCCTCTATGTCATCTTTTTGTAATGTGTCATGAAGTTTTTCAATGTGATACCTTTATTCATTGTATAATATAATGAGTGGTTATTTTAGTTTGATGAGAGATGTTTTACTCTATAAAGCCACAAGGTCAATTATTCAGTCATATAGCGTATCATCCTCTTTAATAAAACCCCTGTGTGGCAGCGCACATAAAATCCGTTGTTGGGGAGACGCCACACAACATAATCAGTTGCACGCCCCCTCAGATTAAAATACTTGCTGGGGAACTGCACAGTACTTGCGCAAAATTAAGACAAGAAACAGAATGAGGTCAGGGTCCCTTGCCATTTAATATAGACTGTTCCTACTAATGTTTATGCACTACTGTTCTAGCGCCCGTTATTGTAATGGGCTTAATGTCTAGTAAAAAAAATAAAATGGCTCCTTTTCCAAGTCTGATACTACAGTGACAGTGTACTTTTATATGTCATGCTCCATTTGGTATGGTATGTTTTCCCAATATAATCCAAACAATAATTACTAGGCTGGAACATTTTCCTCAGTTTGTTGTCCCATATAGCAGATATTTTAACATAAGTGCTCTGATTTTTTTTTTTTTTTATTTTGGTACATTTGAGCTTGGTGCAGGTGATGTCAAAGAATCTTACATTTTGTGCAGTGTGTTCTTTTTCAAACAAATTAAAAGATCTACTGCCCTGCCAGTTTTTTTATGTAATTGCATTTTTACCTTTGCATTGTAGTATCTGATGGTAATTGTAACCTGTTCTTATTTTGCTTCTGCTTGTATTTTTAAAACGATTTCTTAAATTGATAGTGAGATTTTGTAATAGGTAAAAAGTGTCAACTACCTACAATATGACAAGTTACAATTTATTTAAGAAATTACCTATTGATGTGTTCTCATCGTTAGATTTTAAATTGATTAACCAAAGTTATTGTTGCAGCAGAACTGATATACTAAAAATAAAATACAGCTGTGCCACCAAAATTATCACCATGTTTTGGAATGTCTGCTGTCTTTTGGATATGGCAGTCAAAACAGCCAACAACTGGTGTGAATATTCATATTCAAAATGAGTAAACATTCTAAATTAGCAAAAAAAAAAAAAAAAAATCCTAGCCGTTCTTGGGCAGCTGTTATTTAAATATGAGAGCAGCCAGAATCCTTAGTAGCTGCTCCCTATAAAAGGGAACCATCAGTAATACCGTCTTGATTTCAATCTAGGACTTATATCTGGTATACAAGCCATAAATTACTCAGCTTGCTGGGCACGAAACCACGTTCTCTCACCCCGTTCACTCAGCAAGACATGTTGCTGTACATTTGTAGCACAGGACAGACCTCACAATTATTTAACTTTGACAAAGTTATGATCTGAAGATGGCAAAGAAATAAGCAGTATAATGCACATAATGATATTATGAGTACTGAAATAAGCCTGTTCTCTTTTGGGTTTATGTTCAAATAAAACTATAGATTAGTGGTGGATTGATTTTATTAGTTATTTTTGTTTAAGCTTTCCTTCCTTTGTGTTTGTCACAGTGCTTGAAAAACCATTTGTGATTTTCAGATTTCTGAGTTTCTTATGTCTCCTTGATACTCTGAGGACTTGTTTTTGCATTTTATTATATAACTAGCAAAATACCCGCGCTTTGCAGCAGAGAATTAGTGTGTTAAAAACGTTATGAAAAAGAAAAGTAAACATTTTAAAAATAACATAACATGATTGCCAATGTAATTGTCTTGTCACTGTTATGAATGTTGCTGTCATCAAGGATTTGATTATCATTATTTCTTTCAATCAGGTTCGTATTTGGAGGATGTGTTGTGTTCAAGTTATATTCCGTGTTTGTCAACCGTTGTAAAGATAACAGGTTTCATTCATCGAAGTGTTCACTACCCAAATCGGTACTCATGAATCGAAGATGTTTAACAGGCATTCCTGGTATTAAGTTGTGGATTTGCCTGCGAATATTTAGCGGTAGCGTGTCTATGAACTTAATTTAAACTTAAGCTTTACACCTTGCTTTCCTATTGATATGTCTACAAAGGCTTGTTCAGATTCAGAGGGTTGTTCCTTTCTTACTGCATCAATAAACAGCTCGTCTTCCTCTTTATCTGAGACATCACACACTGCATGCATGGGTTTACCTTTCCCAGTCCTGCAAAGTCAGTTCACGTGAGCCGCTCAGAGTACATGCATTGAAGCTTCTCAGCTGTGCTTGTGCTATCTCGTGCGATCTTGCGATGTCCACAGCTTTATTTAATGTTAGCTCAGACCCGGCACTTAAAAGTTTCTCTCGCACTTTTGCTGAGTTTGTGCCAAGCACTATTCTATTCCTGACCATCTTATCTTCGTATGCATAAGCACAGTCCTTCACCAGCAATTTTAACTCCGTTACAAAGTGATGAAAAGTCTCGTTTATACCCTGCGTCCTCTAATTAAACTTGTATCTCGTGAATATCGTATTCGTCTTAGGCATGACAAATGCTATCGTCAGCGTGTCTATGAACCTAATTTAAAGTTAAGCTTTACACCCTGCTTTCCTATTCGTTTGCATAAGCACAGTCCTTCACTAGAAATTTTAACTCCGTTACAGCAATTTTAACTCTGTTACAAAGTGATCAAAAGTCTCGTTTATACCCTGCGTCTTCTCATTAAACTTGTATCTCGTGAATATCGTATTCGTTGTAGGCATGACAAACGTCAGCAGCAGCCTGTCTATGAACTTAATTTAAACTTAAGGTTTACACCGTGCTTTGTTTCCGCTTTAGCTGCACTTATGAATATATGCTTGTATGCGTCACTCGCTTCATATTCTTTTGCTGCCTTCTCAATTGTGTAATGCGTTTTTTGAACAGGTTTCATTCATCGAAGTGATCACTACCCAAATCGGTACTCATGAATCTAAGATGTTTAACAGGCATTCCCAGTATTAAGTTGTGGATTTGCCTGTGAATATTTAGCGGCAGCGTTTCTATAAATGTAATTTAAACTTAAGCTTTACACCTTGCTTTCCTATTGATATGTGTACAAAGGCTTGTTCAGCGTCAGAGTGTTGTTCGTTTCCTACTGCATCAATAAGCAGCTCGTCTTCCTGTTTATCTGAGACATCACACACCGCATGCACGGGTTTACCTTTCCCAGTCCTGCAAAGTCAGTTCCCGTGAGTCGCTCAGAGTACATGCATTGAAGGTTCTCAGCTGTTTCTCTTGCACTTTCGCTGAGTTTGTGCCAAACGCTAGTCTATCCCTGACCATCTCATCTTCGTTTGCATAAGCACAGTCCTTCACCCGCAAATATTTCGCGGCAGCGTGTCTATTGAATAGCTGCTGACGGACGGCCTTATATGGGCTGGCACTCGTGACGATGACGGATGCAACTCCGCCTCACATGGTGACCGAGCTGCAGGCTATGGCCGTATATATGTACGTAAGTAGGTTCCATTTATGACTGTTACGTGTAGAATTTCTAAATGAAACCTGTCTAACTTTTGTAAGTAAGCTGTAAGGAATGAGCCTGTCAAATTTCAGCCTTCTACCTACACGGGAAGTTGGAGAATTAGTGATGAGTCAGTCAGTCAGTGAGGGCTTTGCCTTTTATTAGTATAGATCCAAAACAATATTTGTTTTTATTTTTTACTAAAATGTTCTAGGTAAAATGAAAATATTTAGATGAAAACTAACAACAATGATAATAATAGCTACTCATGATTTACACAATTTCAGTCCAGGCAAGCAATGTAAAATCACTGCGTATGGAAGGACATTGGAAATACTAGGCGCCATAGAATCCAAGGAGGAAATTATATCTTGTTAGACTGCATAGCACAAAATTATAATAATGTTGTAGAATGTTGGGCAGGAGGAGCATGGATTATGGAAACAAAAATTTTTGCAATAAACAGACAATAAATATTTTTTATCTCATTTTATTTCAGGCCTTTGTGGTGGCAGTGCTTCTGGAAAAACTACAGTGGCAAACAAGATTATTGAAGCATTGGATGTGCCCTGGGTAGTTCTTCTATCCATGGATTCATTTTACAAGGTAAATTAAGTACACACTTCGCTGTTTGCAAATCGCTTGCTTCTTTTGTAATTACCAAGACAGAGCAACATGTTACATGTTCAGTTTCATTAAAGAATTTATGAGATCTCTTAATATCCCTTTCCCACTGTAAGTTTATTCTTTTTAGGTGTCTGTTTGTCTGTCCATCTGTCCACATGACATAACTCGTCTCCCTTGGACCAGTTTTGTTGAAATGAGGCTCACTTACTCTTCATGGAAATTTGTTGAGACCATTCTTGAGATTGTGTTGTACACAGTTTTAATATTTCATAATGTCCCTTTGAAAAGCATTGGTGAATTTGCTTGCTTGCCTGTCTTAAAACAGAAAAATGTTCTGTGACTTCAACTACGAATTAGTTCACTGTTTCAATTTTAGTTTGAAAGTGGTTACACCAACTTATATATTTTATATATTTCTTATTTTTTTCACCTTGATTATCCACAAATAACACAAAAAAGATCCTCAGTAAATTAAAGTTATTGAAAAAAAGTTATTGAAACACCAAAAGAGTGTGTGCATGGGTAGGAAGTTGTTGGCACTGGCATCAGCAAATTGTTCCTGCTTTATGAAGTCTTCCCAGCGGCTTGTGCACCAGCAGAAGAGAAATAGTGCATCAGCACCTCGGTTCCCCCGATGCTTTAAGTCATAATAGGTAAGTTAAATAATCTTTCTAATTGTAAAAGTGTAACATGCACGCAAGACCCTGTACTCTGAGTACCAAAGGTAATGCGAAAAGGTAATTTCCCCTTTTGGGATTTATAAAGTTTATCAAGATCAAAGAAAGAAAGAAAAACAAAAGGTTATCTCGATACCTTACACTAAACCCACATCACAGCACCTTTATATGCAGATTACAATGTTTCACTATTTCACTATCAGTATAATTTAGATGGGAGACCAGATGTCTCAGTGACAAGCACAATCTTGATTTCAGGCTATGCCTTCCGATAAATAACTGAAGAATATCAAAATGTCCTGGGTTTAACTGGCTTCTATTTAATAAAACATTGCTCCACCAAACCAAACATCCAATGCTTCAAGGGGTTCCCCCACATTCATCCATACTCTCGCCCCTCCACTATCTCTTCGATGTATAGTAATTTACATATAATGGCATTGTCAAAACTCTAAAGGGGGGGTGGGGGAATTTAAATGTTGATTAAGAACTTTTGTTAAATTCGAACAACATCACTAGGAAGACCAAAAACAGAGTACTGCCATTTGTTTGTTTCTACATCAGCCACTGTATGGAATCATATGTGGAAATTTGTGAAATTGTTGTTTTTTTTCCCCTGTGCCCTGATACCATTCTGATGATGATGAGATAAAGCAGGCACTAAACAAATGAGGATAGGCTTTATGCATTGGCAAACATGCTATACAAATGTCTTGTTTTGGGACACATTCACCTGGTATCGATAATGGTTACTCATTATAATGAAGTTTGCCTTGTTCTTATGTTATTTTTCTTAAATATTAAACTGAATAGCTTTGCAAGTCTAATTTCATGAAAATTACACTGGGCAGTCATTCTCAAGCAAGGAAGAAATAAATTTAAAAAAAGTTTTATTTTTTCTACTTTAAGTTCCAGGGTCTCATGTATAAGGAATTGTGTAGAATTCATAGTAAAACGTGGCATATGGACAAAACTGGAAATGTGCATATGCACAAAAAATCCAGATGCATAAAGCTGGGCATACGGCAAGTTCCACACACTTCACCTTTATAAATCTAAATGAACGTGAAATTTAACACACGTGCATGGGTGTACAGCCCCACCCTGACTCCTCCCAGAATTTCACATATTTCAATAGTCAAATCAATATAAATAGCCCCTTCAATTCAGTGTCTTGTTAAAACACAATGTCAAAAGTACATGGAAAAAAGAAGAATTTCAGTGAATGTGAAGTGGAGGCAAAAAAAAACATACTATTTGTTGGCTTAAACAGTGGTATAAGCAACAGAAGGAAAGTGATGGAGTGATATAGCATGGCAGAGTTCTAAATTCTAAAGTTCAAGTTGAGAAAGTCACACAGTGCCCAAAATAAAAAAGAGTTGGTCAGATATCAAAGTCAGCATGAAGATGTGACCAACACATCTTTGGGTGATGGCTGCACACACACCTTTGCCTTGGAAACCACTGGGCGACCATCTGGCTGTGTGCTGACAGACACTATTCTGGAGTCACAAAATACAATAGTGTATGCTGTAAGAGATGTGCCCAATGAACTAAAGAATATAAATGAATTGGTTAAAAAATAAATGCTGCATTTGATTACCTGTTTTTACATTCTGCTAATTACATCCAGACAAAGTTGTAACGCTGTCCAATTTGGGTGATCTTTTAGTGGGTCTCTGTCAGGTTCATCATAATGCATTTCTTCAGGTACAAGCAAGCCACGATTGTGTGCCACATTATGCAGCACGCTACATGCTTGCACAATGCAGTGTATTTTCTGTGGATTATAGCGTAGCACAATAATAGAATGGAAATACTTTCTATTTACATAAACAAATGCATTCTCAGAAGGTGCCTTTATAGTGTAGCGTCAGCACCAAGAGCCACAATGGATCGATTCCCTGCTCTTTACATGACTCTTTGAGGTAACTCACTATCCTTAAAAGGCCTGCTTGCCTTTTGCCACACTACTAGGTAAAAGCACCTGTGACTGTGCAGAATTGCCGTTTTTATAGGCTTGTCTGTTATAGATGATGTAATGGCAGCTCATTCTTTTGCTGATTCATCCCTAGCTGATGTAACATGTCCTTGTCCATGTCCATGTGCCGTTGCAATAGGAATGTGACTGCTCTGATTTCATTTGGAAAACCTGACGTTCCTGCAAATTGCTCTGGGATGTTTCCCAGTTCTACCACAGTGTAAGGCAATTTTATATATCTGGATGACAAAGCATATAAAACCATCCCAGCTGGCATGGCGTGACTCAGTGTTGATTGTGAAATACCCAATCAGTCAGCCAGTTCATGTTGAAAAGCTCCTGTGGCTAAAAACCCAAGAGTGGACAGTTCTTGCAAAGGAGTAGGTGGAGCACATTGCCTCAGTGTCTGCCTTTGTAAAGCCAGTGCCAGTTCAGCACACAGCTCCAAGAGGATAGCTCTTGGATATCGAAATCAACTTAGAAGCCAGTCATCATCACCTATAAATGTGCTGTCTGTTCTAATTCTTCAGCTTGCCTTGTCTTCTAATAACGCCAAAGCATCTGTGGTAGTTGGAATAGTTTGTCCTTTCCATGGACCATTATATTGTTGCAGAATGATGCAAATATGAAAAAGAAGGGAAATGACACAGAAATAGCACTGCTTTGACGCTGGGTGCCGCCAGTTTGTAAAACCGAGCAGAAACTTGCATATGCATGGTGTGGGTCTGCCTTGAAAGTGGGAATGGCTTTTTTTAAAGTTTAGTTTTTATACATCTCAAAGTAAGCATGGAAACGAGCGTACGCATTGTTTACACATGAGGCCCTGGGTAATTAGTAGTTGCACATTGTGGGGTATATGTATGTTTATGTGCATATTTGAGTGATAGTGGTCTCTGTGTTGGGCTTGACTCCCATTAAGGCCTGTTTTAAACTTTTTATCCAATTCTGGCGAAATAGTCTTTGGCCGCTGAAAACCTGAAATGGATTGAGAAGGTTCCAGAGCCTACCCACTGAAGTCAGTCATCGACGGCTACAGTGCCTGCACAGTCTTCTGACTCGCCCAAATGTTATACAGTGCATTTTCTAACTTGTTTGATACTGAGTTTTCTAAATCATTTATGTGGACTTTTGTTAATACCAAACATGATTTTTATTTCTATTGGATGGATTTTTAATAATTAGAATTTCTCCCCAGAATGATAATTTTCAAAACAACATGATATTAACAAAAATTTTATCAGTTTCTGTGTTGTTTATAGTGTACTAGCCGAAGCAGCGGTGTAAGAATGGGAACAGAAAACGAAGAGAAATGAATTCAGTATATCAAAGGCTTAGGAAACCACTGTCACAGTATAACGAAAATAGCAAGGAGCGAAACCAATGCCAATGGTCGAGAGAGTACCTTCTTGTAGCAGGCTACGGAAAACATAGACATATATAGATAGACGCCGCATTCACTGTGTTGCCCAGTCAACACGATAAGTCCGCACGTCCGCCCTATTGCGAGTGGTAAAAGTGCCATTTAAACTAATACAGGTAAACGTGGAAACCGGGTTTTCTGATGAAAAAACAATAACGTTTTAAACAGTATCGTTTACATACAACAGATTTTGGCGAATCGTTTACATGCAATTATCTATATCCATTTATACACTAATAATGGCAATTATTAAATAATAATAATCATTATCATTATTAAATAATTCCTCCCGTATAAGTAACATTTCTCAGACTGCTTTCTTCCATCTCTAGACTTTGTCCTGTTCTTATGCAACACAGTACTAAAGTATTGATCAATGCCTAAGTCACCTCACGTATAGATTACTGTAATGGTATTCTGTCTGTCATCCCACAAAAACGTATCCATCGCTTACAATTTATTCAAAATTCTGCTGCCAGGATAATAACCTGCTGTTCTAAATCCACTGAACATACTAAACCTATTCTCTCTCAACTTCTCTGGCTCCCTGTTAACTATAGAATACAATACTAAATACCGCTCTTAACATTTAAAGCTCTCCACAACCTCACTGATCTCCTACAGACTGACACACGTCTTGCTCACTCAGATTCTCATCTGCAGCTGTACTTTCTGTACCACACGTCAACCTCTGTGCTGTGGGAGCTTGAGCGTCTCTCATAGTGCTCCTCAACTCGGGAATTCTCTTCACTCTCATATACATCAGCTCGATTCAATAACACATTTTAAAACTACCCTCAAAACTTATCATTCCAAAGTGGCATACCAATTGTGAATTTATCTTTGTTTGTTTGCTAATTATTGCTGTTTGATCGAGAGCGACGGTGGATGCGGAAGTAGGATTAGAGATGGCGGGCGGGGCTCTGTTGTGCGTATCCCATGGTCTTAGAGTTGGTGGGTGGGGCTGTGTGATTTGGCGGGCATGGCTCTTTGTCTTGCGTGCGCTCTCTGTCTTGTGTGCGCTCTCTGTCTTGCTTGCCCTTAGTTAGAGTTGGCGGGCTGGGCTCTGTCGAGCATATCTCATGGTCTTAGAGTTGGCGGACGGGGCTCTTTGTCCTGCTTGCGCTCACTGTCTTGCGTGCCCTTAGTGAATTATATATATAGAATGGATTTTGGCTTTAGATTTCTCAAAAGAGTTTACTTTTTTATGTTAGCCTAAAAGTCTTAAATTTATTTTTCCCCACATCAAGCAACACTCAGTGCCCTAGAATGGCAAAGCAAAAAGAAGATTTCAGACATTTTTGCAAACTTTTTAGAAAACTGAAATATCACTTGAGTGTTGTTTGATGTGGAGAAAAAGTGAAATTAAATGATTTTAGCACATGGCTGCAATATAGCAACTTGTGAAAAAAATAAAGGGGTCTGAATACTTTATGAATGCACTGTATCCTTATATATAATTTGATACTATCAGTATGTATGGTGTTTGTATCAGTACCCCGTATATATGGTGTTCGCGTCAATACCTCGACTCAATACAAGTTAGAACCATACAATGAGACTCTGCCTCTGTAGTTAGAACATCATGTGGCAAACGCGGACGCAGTATTGCGTGATTGGCTAAGAATGTTCCAATGCTTCAGTGACGCCGCTGGACGGCTGAGTATAGTAAGTCGGTGTTGGTTCGAGCAGATAACAGTAAGTTTGGTTGGTTTTTGGAACGTTGCTTTGGTGGGGCGTACTTTCCAGGACTAACATCGTCGACTGACTTAAACCCTTCGACAGCTCTGGAACCATAAGTAATTTAGAACGTATCACCATTTGCTTGGTACGTCGAAATCTATCTTTGGGCAGTTCAGTTTTGGCATCCGTCTCTGTGTAATGCGCATCCGTCTCTGCTGGGTATTAACAACGGTCATTGTTTAAATTTTAGCCGATCTCAGATCTAAAATGACCACGCCAACATAATTATTACAGTTTGTTTTGAAAATTTGTTTGCTGGAAAAAATCAAATGAGGTGCGCCGGAAGAGCTGAGTTCACGTCTCGCAGCCCCGTTTAAACAGGAAGCTCTTCATTACATTGGCCGAAAAGATCTATTTTAAGCACAAATCAGTGCCATGATAACAAAATCATTTCAAGAACTTAAAAAAACAAATAATTCCTTGCAGAGAAAGTATGGATTTCACAAACTTAGAATTTGTAGCCTGATTTGATCGGGCTCCCAGTCGCTAGTATAAAAATAAAGTAGAAATATCTTTGTGAAATAAACTAAAAAGTACATTGTGATGGGAAACCATAATAACCATGGTAAGGGCACCAACAAAAGCTAAGCTTTTTAAAGTATATAATTTTATTCCAGTAGCTATTTGAAAAATGGGTATTGACACTAATTGTAGTTGGTTTTATCATTAGTCCATACAATAGTTAACCTCTTTTTAATATATTCTAGGAATATAATAGCATTTACTTACTTGGAATTTTACAAGAAATGTGTTCATTTCCTGGTCCAATAGCATTCACTCATGACTGTCCTCTTGAGGTTCATGATATTAGGTGGGAAAGGAAACTGAAAATTGTGCAGAAGAGCTGTTGATACACTACTGGTCAGATGTTTTAGAACACCTCAGTTTTCCAATTTTTCTTCAAATTTAATCAGTTGAAATGCATTGAATGACCTAAAATGGGGAAGTAGTAAACCAGAGGTTTAAATTTAAATTTTAAGTTAGCAAAAACTGAAAAAAAGACATTTCAGAATATTACAAATAGACCTTCTACAGAGTACTTACTGATATTCTGCAGCAATTAAAGTAGATTAAATCTTTCAAGTTGAAGCAGACAATTTGCTCAGGTGGCCCAACCTCTCTGGGTGCCTGTATGTCTGCAAGCAGAGTTGGAACAAACTTTACTACATCCTCTGAAGTACTACTTGGACAGCATTCCAGTAGTAATGGCAATTAACAAATGAAATGATACACAGTATTATTACCCTTGCAAGTGTATGTGACGGTCCTGCTCCATGCTCTGTCTTCCTGATTTGGGAGCCTTTTGAACCCAAAACTGTTGATAATGTAACCAGATGAGCTGATAAGTGGGGACAAAACACTGTAGGCAACAGGATGGTGGAAAAGTGTTTAGTGTTTTTATTAAAAACAAATCAGACCTAAACAGTTGTTTTAGAAAACTGTCTATGGAGCTAATTGTGGTGATATTTGAAGGAATCTTGGCTTTTGCCAACAAGGAGCTGCTGAAGGTAATATTTTTTATTATTAGCATAAATAAATAATCCATAAAAACAGGGAAAATCCAAGTAATTAAAACAAAGCTAAAAACAGGAATAAAAACCACCAGTCACTGGGTCAAACGAGCTGAGCCCAACTCCTTCCAAATCTTCCTCGGCTCACCCATTGCTTGTTCAGCTAGAGAAACTTAAGCAACTGCAGTCCTCTCAATCCCGCCCCCCCATCTTGGCTGCCTCCATTGGTGTCTGCCAGACTGCTCGGGGTCAGTTGTCCTCTCATCATCCTTCTCACTCATGTAGTCATACCTTGGATACCTAGAGAGGACGCCACCTTGCTCGCACCCACTCCACAGCAGAATCAGTGGGTACGATCCATACCTAGAGCATGATCCCTCGCTCTGTCACAGGACCCCTGACCTTACTGCCTTCTCTCTCTCTAACCGACTGGCTCGTTCTCTCTCTCTCTCTCTTTACCCCAGTGCCGCACTCTCACTCTACAAGCTTTACTCTTTCTCTTTTTTTTCCCACACTAGAACTCACACTTCCCCTTTTAAAACGGGGACGTAGCACAGGTGTGGCAATTAGCAGCTCCCAGAATTAATTATGGCAAGAGGCAATTCATTCAGAGAAACTGCAAAAAAATAACAAAAAAAATTTTCATTGAGTATGGTGGCCTACACAATCCAAAGACAATTGAAAACTGGAAGAAATGCTGATAGGAAGAGATCTGGCAGACCCTAAGTCACAACCCCATCAGAAGACAAGTTTCTAAGGGTCACCAGCATGCGTGATAGCCGTCTCACTGCACAACAGCTTTAAGATATTAGTAATATTGATTTTGACCTGAACTCATATTTGAATTTCTTGTGTGTTTCCATATTGCCAAGCTAGAATATCTAAGTTTGTGTCTTTAGTATATTATACATTGGTGACCCATGTCTGATTAGGAAATAAGCATATTATTAATACACAATTAAATACAAACTAAATATATTTTATGTTTATGCCTGATATTTATATTTTTGTCAGTTACATTTTATATGTATTTGTGTTCTTATTTTAACTACTTGAATTTGTTCATTGTCATAGTTGAGTTTTTTCACCCATGTTTGCATATACTTTTTTTTTTATTTTCTATGATATATTTTGCCAGGTACTCAGTAAAGAGGAACAGGAGCTGGCTGCCAAGAATGAGTATAACTTTGACCATCCTGATGCGTTTGATTTTGAATTGCTGATCACTGTCCTGCGGAAGCTAAAGAAAGGAAAGAGTGTGAAAGTTCCCGTCTATGATTTTACATTACATAGTCGAAGAAAGGAGTGGGTAAGAAAGTATTGTCTAATTGTGTTGGCATCTTGATACATATTATTAGTTATTGTAAGAATTTAATTGACAAATTTATATGAGGAAAAGTTTTCAGCATACATTAGTCATGCAAAATGTCTTTATCCATAGTCTGTCAAGAAAGTGTTATTTAACACTAGAATTCCCGAAACCTTTGAAAATTAAAATAATGCCAGGCTACCTTAAATTCCCTCTAACCTCTTCATCAGTGCCTTTGTTGTGGAAATTTGTCAATTAGCACTGGCAGCAGGTGGCCTGCTCACCCATCCCACACTGGGGTCAGACACAAAATTCTCACAGCTGACGTCTGTTTATTCGGGAGTATGGTGTCTGTATTTGTATAGGGTAAATGTTAACATCGCTATTTGAAATGCATACATTTCATGCGTGTTCCGTGTCTAGAATGATCTGTGTAAATATACTGTAGGATGACAGGAAATGTGAGGCAAGAAATGTTGAACACATAACTAAAATGAAAGGTCAAAATTAAAGAACATAAAATGAATTTTTCAATTTACATGTCACTGTCAATGTTTAAAAACTGAAGCCCAAATATCAATCGATACAAAGGGGATCCGTGTGCTTCGCTGGTGCAGAGGTAAGAACTGCTGCTTCATAATCGCGAGGTTGCTTGTTTGAGCCTACGTTCTCCCTGCATTTAGCATTTTGCATAGTGGCCTGCTATTATTATTACTATTATATAATAAAAACATACATTTCATTTATGGCTGTAACAGCTGGTGTAAATTTATGGTACTTGTAAAAGTTAGAGTTTTATTTATTTTTTGTTCAGCTTTATTCCCTCAGTCTCGTTCATGCTCCCCCTGATCTGACACAGTTAGTTGACATACAGACAATATAGACAGCTTGTGCTTAACTTTATCTCATTTGTTTAATTAAATTGCTATTCTTGGAAAATATATTTCTTACATGGCTACATTCAAGTATGTTATGTTAGTTTTCTGAAACAAACCAGTTAAAGATTCTCTAAATTTTTCCAGTAAAAGTCTAGCAAAACAACACTATTCATTGTGTTGTGATTTTATTGATTGAATATCGTTCAGTATTAATTACCCATGCACTCTGGACATTTATAATAAAACATCAGCTAATACTACCTTATTAACTTCTCCTATCATCCTCTCATTATTTTTGTACTAGCATTGAATACACCCAGCAACCCAGTAATATGACATTAAAACAGTGTGCTGCTGTTTTACATGTGCAGTTGGATATACTTTTGACTCTTTTAACACAGCTGGGGCCTCATGCATAAAGCTGTGCATAGAATTCACACTAAAACATGGCGTACGGACAAAAGCAGAAGTGTTTGTATACACACAAAAAAATCCAGATGCATAAATCTGTGTGTATGTCAACTTCCACGTTCTTCCACCCCATTAATCCCGGTCAGAGTGAAAAGTAACACATACCACTCCCCAACTCCTCCCAGAATTATGCCTCTTTAAATATGCAAATCAATATAAATAGCCCTTAAACTCCGCGTTTCTGTGAAAAGGCAATGGCAAAAGCACAGGGGAAAATAGAAGAATTTCAGCAAATACCAAGTTGAGGCAAGGAAAAGCATACTATTTTTTGGTTTAAACAGTGGTATAAACAACAAAAGGATGTTGATCAAGTGACATAGAGTGTCGGAGAAACTCGAAAGCTCAAGTTCACAAAGTCACACGGTGCCCAAATTAAAAAAGTTGTCAGATATCAAAGTCGCCGTGAAGAGGTGAGTCGTAGCCCACCGTCTGAGTGTCATATGAAAGCTTATTAGGGTACAGATAAAAGAAAAAACATAGGGACACAGTGGGGAAAAAAAGCTTAAAATGTCAACTTTAATCTCAAAGTTTCCACTTTAATCACGTACATAGTTTGTTTTGTCATTAAAGTAGAACATCATAAACTTCATCTTAAAATCGTTTAATTTTCTTGTTTATCAAACACAATCGTAACTAAGGTAGCACGTTAAAAGCTTTGATGTGCTGTATGTGTGTGAATCACTACATGCTTTCTCTTTCTCCGATAGGACACAGAATCCATTACATTCGTGATATTACATCTCTTTGAATAATTAAAATACTGAGATGTATACTTGACCTCATTTTCATGATGCTAGGAATTAAAGCATGTATTAAATATGGGAACACAGTGGTGCAGTGATACTGACAAGCTGGTGCCCCATCCAGAGATTGTTCTTCTTGCCTCCTGCAAGATGCTTGCTGCACTGTGCGCGACCTTCGATGAAATAATTTATTGTAGCATTACTGTCTCTTTCAAACGTACAAACCCCCAATTCCTGTCCTTTCTTTCTCCAAGTACCCAATCGCCACACAATCAGCTCAGTAATAGACATTAAGCCATCTGTAAGCTTAGAGCTCTGATTCTTCAAAACTTTTAAGGAACATTGAAACATCTTTGTAGTACATGTTTAATTATTCTATCCATCTATCCTTCCAGTGTCGTGCCAGCCCCATCAAGAATACAGTGTGAGGCAGGAACAATCCCTGAACAGGGCGCCAACTCCTTGCTAGCGCTGCGACACCATGTTCTCACATGTTTAATTATTAAAAATACAGATTATTTAAATAATGTTAACATTTTGTCTGTATAATGTAATAAAGATATTTTGCTGCATTTCATCTTAAAAATGATATCGCCATCATATGTAAATACGAGCTAAAGTGGCTCAGGTTGTGCAATATCGTATCTGTATCGCAAGTTTACAGTAATTAATCTTATACTGTACTTATAAGTACAAACAGTTCTACAAGGACCACTTGATGGACTGATTGATTGCATTTATAGTTCTTTGGATGAAACTGTTTCTGAACCGTGAGGTCCGTAGAGGAAAGGCACTGAAGTGTTTGCTGTATGGGAGAAGTTCAAATAGGCAGCATGGCTGAGGCAGCATGTGCTAGATGCTATATACCAATAATTCTCTTTCCGATCAGCTACTGTAGAGCTGTGATTCCACACTTGGATACAGTGATGTAAATACTCTCAGTGGTGCAGTGAGAGTAATATGGAAAAAGATGATCCGCTGTGGCAACCCCTAACGGGAGCAGCTGAAAGAAGAAGAAGGTGCAGTGAGAGTAACAACGCTAAAGCAGCTATGGTATTTGGAATAGTTTGGCCATTCCGTAGACCATTATATTGTTACGGGTTAATTACAATCAATTGCCTTAAGCTAATAAACAATATGTGGGTAATTTCAGTGTATATGAAGCCGCGTCAGGGATGTGGATCTGAAAAAGAAAGAGAAACCATACTGGAAAAAACCACTGCTTTGATGCTGGGTGCCACCAGTTTGCAAAACCAATAGGAGAACTTGCGTACACCAGGGTTTGAGCTAGCGTGAAAATGTGCGTGGCTTTATACCAAGTTTAGGTTTTTAGGTGTTACAGTAATCATAGTTGCATTTCCTGGTTATTGTTTTATTTTGAAGAGTCCTGTTTGTATTTTTGTTTTAGAAAACTGTCTATGGAGCTAATGTGGTGATATTTGAAGGGATCTTGGCTTTTGCCAACAAGGAGCTGTTGAAGGTAATATTTTTTATTATTAGCATTGTTTTTAGTTTGGGAATATTAAGTCTGGATATCTCAACATGTTGACCATGGACTGTGGTTTAGCAACAAGAGATTATAGGTAGATTACACAAAAGAAATCCAAAAGAAAGCCACGCCAACATCCCAGATTAAAGGTGCATGAGCAGTGTCACAGTGATCAACAATATCACATTAAAAGATATATCTAGAAGGGATGAAAGTGACAAAAAGTTCAAATGACTGGGTAACTGATTTCAAAAATTAGAAACACTGTCTTTTTGTATTAATGAGACCAGCAGACCAAACCTTGCATTACATTGGTTTGAATTGTTTTAAAGGAGAAAGTATTGATGGGGAAGGTCCTTGTGTATGGTTTTGTTGGTTTTTCTCCAATATTTACTGTAGTATGTGAAAAAATGTTCCATTGCAAGTTGTTACTTTTGTCACAATATTTCTAAACACTTTCGTCCATTTATACAAATACTTAAGAAAATGTCAAAGCAAAGAAGCTGGCAATAACCCATTTATTTTATGATTATGGCGTTGTCAGCAAGAGAAGCTTGGTGGTATCTTTGACTGCATTCATCATTACCTCTTGACATTCCTGTGTCCCATTCTAGACAAGAATGATTAATAGTGCTGCTAGTCTGTTGAGATGGAATATAATGAGATTAATGAAGTGGTGCAACAGTTTTGAAAGGGAAGAATAATTTCTCTTTGTTGTTTATATTGTGGTTTAAAGAGATGATTGTAAGTAAGTATACAATATCCAGAATGGAAGACTAAGAGTCAGGTAAGTGATTATGATATACTTTTTGCTGTAATATTCCTTGTGTTTTTGTTTGCCTGTTATGTTTTGCAGTTAATGACACAGTTGGTGGTTCAAAGTCCACTTCAGACTCATTTAACTTATAAGCATTAAAACTACAAAACCATATAAGGAATTGTAATTTGTAAGTTGATTTGTATAAAAAATATAGTAAAGTAACACAAGTCTGTTTCATTATAACTCATTGTTAATCAAAGTGATATGCTGTGATAGGGTATAGCAGTGTTTTTCCTTTACTCAAGACTAAGTGTTTTTTGTTACAAAAAAAAGAAATATTAGTTCTGATTTCTAATCAGCATGTCATATTGTCATAGTGAATATCTAGCACTGTGAGTCAAACAGCCCATGGTTGTGTAGTAGTAACTGTAATGGAACTGAGATACATATTTTTTGTATATATACAGTGCAGTCAAAGTATTTTAGAATTTTTTGCAAATTTATTAAAAATAAGCTGAAATTTTACATTGACACAAGTGTTGAGACCCTTTACTCAGCACTTCGTTGAAGCAGCTCTGGCAGAGGTTACAATCTGGAGTTTTCTTGGATATGATGCCGCAAGTTTTACCCACATGAATTTGGGGATTTTCTTCCATTCTCTTCCATTCTTCTCTGTTTCCTTTCTTGCAAGTTGAACAGAGACTGCCAGCTGCCAGCTATTACAGGTCTCTTCAAAGATTTTTTTTTTATTTTTTTACGAGAATATTCACAATCACTCCTATATTGTCTTTGCATTGAGCTTAGGGTTATTGTCCTGTTGGATGCTGAACCTACCCTTCGGCCCAGTATGAGATTCAGAGCACTCTGAAACAGGTTTTCATTAAGGATATAACTGCATTTTGTTCCATTCAACTTTCCCTTAACCTTGGCTAGTTTCTCAGTCCCTGCCACTGAAAAACAATGCAACAGCACAATGCTACCACCAGTGTTGTGCAGGTGATAAATGGTACAGTTATGATGCATAGAATTGTTTCTCTTAGGTGTCTTTTTGCAAAATCCAAGTTGACTTTTACATGTCTACTGGTCACATTGTTGTAAAGCTCAGGTTAGTGGATTATCTATCTTATCTATCTTATCTATCTTATCTATCTTATCTATCTATCTATCTATCTATCTATCTATCTATCTATCTATCTATCTATCTATCTATCTATCTATCTATCTATCTGTGTGTCTGCATTGCAAAATTCACTCAGTCACTCATCAACAAAAACACTATTTCCTGTTTAGATAAAAAGGTGACAAAAAATGTGTCAGGGTGGTACATCTAGGGCAGTAGGTATCCACTAAAAAAGTACATGACCAATATTTGATTTCCCTCATGTATTTGGCTGTTATATCAGTAAATGGTTGCTGCTTTGAAGATTCAAACATTTGAATACAGTTATTGGTGCCAGAGAGGCTGGTCTGAGTATTTCAGAAACTGCTGATTTACAGGGATTTTCACACACGCCATCTCTAGGGTTTACAGAGAATGGTATGAAAAAGGTGAAATATGCAGTGAGCAGCAGTTCTCCGGGCTAAAATGCCTTATTGGTGCTGGAGGCGAGAGGAGAATGGCCAGAGTGGTTCAAGCTGATAGAAGGGCAAAAGTAACTCAAATAACAACTCATTACAACCAAGGTATTGCTGAACGCACAACACATTGAACCTTCAAGCAGTTGAGCTACAACAGCAGGAGACCACACCGGGTGCCACTCCTGTCATCTAAGAACAGGCAACTGAGGGTATAATTCTCAATGCGCTCACCAAAATTGAAAGACTGAACAAAGTAGAAGACTGGAAAAACATTGCCTGGTCTGATAAGTCTTGATTTCTGCTGTGACATTTGAATGGTAGGGTCAGAATTTGGCATCAACAACAGGAAAGCATGGATCCATCCTGCCTTGTATCAGCAGTTCAGGTTGGTGGTGGTGGTGTAATGGTGTGGGGAATATTGTCTTGGCACACTTTGGGCCACTTAGTACCAACTGAGTATTGTTTAAATGGCACAGCCTGCCTGAGTATTGTTGCTGACCTTGTCCATCTTTTTATGATCACAGCTTACCCATCTTGTGATGGCTACTTCCTGCATAATAACACATAACACGCCATGTCAATAAGCTCAAATCACCTCGAACATGACAATGATTTCACTTTACTCAAATGGCCTCCCCAGTCACCAGATCTTAGTCCTATAAAGAGCCTTTGGGATATAGTAGAATAGGATATTCGCATCATGGATGTGCGGCTGACAAATCTGCACCAACTGTATAATGCTATCATGTAAATATGGACGAAAATCATTGGCTGATTAACGTTTATAGTACATTGTTGAATCTGTGCCATGAAGAATTATGACAGTTCTGAAGGCTAAAGGGGGTCCAACCCTGTACTAGCAAGGTGTACCTAATAAAGTGCCCAGTGAGTGTATATACCATCCATCCATCCATTATCTAACCCGCTATATGCTGACTACAGGGTCTGGTGGAGCCAATCCCAGCCCACACAGGGCGCAATGCAGGAAACAAAACCCGGGCAGGGTGCCAGTCCACCGCAGGAGTGTATATACACCCCCCTGAATAAAAGGATAAGTGACTGTGTGTCCATCCGGTTGCTGTGCCTGTCTTTTTAAAAGATGGCACACAACAAACATTTTTAGTAATAAAATGCATTGCATTTATCTTTTCAATAGATGGTGCATCACAAACATTAACACTGTTTTTACGAATCCCATACCAGATACCAGATGGCATATAATAGAGACATATATGTTGCACGGTGCAATGCAAATATTAATGCGGAGGTCTACATTAATCACTTAGATTTCAATCCATCTTAGACTGTAGCATAGCTGTTATAAAATATATATTTATATATAAAATGCAACATTACAAAATGGAGATTAAAAATTATTCCATTAAATCCCAGTAAACACTTAATGCCCTGTCCAAGTACATGAGTAAAAAACCCAAGTACAAGATAGGACCTTAAATAAAAAACAGTGGCTCAGCACACTAATTTTTTGCAACAATTTTAATTCTCAAATGATTCTGTTTCTGTCAAAAGAATTTTATTTTCTAGATTTAGATGTTTTCAAATATTACTTCCTTATTACTCCTGATGAGTTATGATTATAAGAGTAAAGCAAGATAAATGGATGTGTAAGCAATGTAGTCAAAGAGATCACAATAGATTTATTGTTGCATAATCCTGTTCCATGTGGTTGTAATCCAACCAGTGGCATTAAAGGATTAGGAGTAATATTAATCCTGACAATTTAATAGATATTCCTCCCGAGATTGTCTTCAGTTTAGGGCAGTTACAAACACCTGACCTAGTATGGCAGGTACTTGAAACATTGTTAATAGCTGTGGTCCAAAAACGCTAAAACAATATCTGACCACAGGGAACTTAGATGTGAGAACAGTGATTTCCTATTTAGTTCATGACTGAGAGCTTTAACATTGCAGCTTTAAAACTTTAATTTATAATCTACAGTTAATCATGTTGAGATATTTTTAATTTTAGATTTTATCTTGGTCAGGAAAAGTAAAACATCTTTTAAACTGTTTTCACTGTATTTCCCAGTGCTGAGCCCTTCCATCAATAATACATTTAGCAAATTCTCATATTTACCAATGTGGGCATAAAATGAGATGTAGATAGTTAGTTAGATAGATAGATACTTTATTAATCCCGAAAGGGGAATTTCACACTGTGTATAATATGTATAACATGCTTACTCTCCTTTCTTCTGCCCTTTCCTGCCTCTCCAATTTTAATGTATTCAGTAAATTCCACAAATTTACTCATTATTTTAAAATCATTTGTCCATTTAATTCTATTTAGTGACCTCGACTTATGACCAGTAAGGAGAGTTACTTATATACAGTGGGTATGGAAAGTATCTGAATACTTTCCATACCCACTGTATATTGTTTATCTTTGGCTTAAAATTTATTTTTATAATACCTCTGACCTCAGGTCAGTCTTCCGAACTGAATGGTGTCAAATTATACAATTAAAAATCTTACTAAATAGGTTCAACATCTGTACAAATAATTAAAAATAAGCAGTAAATAAATATTTCACATAAGTATTTAAAATGAGAAGAAGTAAATACAATTCCATAGAGGAAGAAGGAAGAAAAGGAAATAATTTGATCTTTGTGTATGCTTACGTTATTCTCCAGCTACTTTAGTGTTTATCTCACATCCTGGTACTAGAGTATTTGTCTTGTTTTAGCCATTATGGATGTAATGAGAAGTCAAACAAAATGACTACATTTATTGTCTAACTAAAAAGATTACAATCTGTAAGCTCTCAAGGCAATCTTTATGTAATGTAATTCACTTCTCATATCCTAAAGATGAGTTGTTTTTTAAATTGTAACTAAGAAGTTTCTGATTAATATTTTTAGTTGTTTCGCCCTAAAAGTGAGCTCAACTAAAGATAATTAAATCAGAGAGAGTAAAGAGCCAGGAAAAATTGAGAATGAAAATATTGAGGCAGCTGGTGTAAACAGGACATATAGTAAATGCCATGCTTTTTGCTACTCATAATTATATTTACTATTTGAAGACTTGTCTATGATGTATCTATAGTTCATCTTAGTTCAGTTTGATCACACTGCTGTTTCACTTTTTATTTCAGCTCCTGGATATGAAGGTTTTTGTGGACACTGATTCTGATATTCGTCTGGTCCGTCGTTTGAAGAGGGACATTACAGAAAGAGGACGTGATATTTCAGGAGTTATAAAGCAATATAACAAGTTTGTGAAGCCTGCTTTTGAACAATATATTGAGCCTACAGTGCAGGTGGCAGACATTGTTGTACCAAGAGGTAAGAGATATATCACAATACTTGACATTTTTTGTGTGCCATCTTAATTAAATAACATATTGCTTGTATATTACATTGCTGATATAACAGTTTGCAAGTGACACAAGACTGTTTGTTACATTGTAAATATTTTAAGTCAAATCCCAAACAGTTATTTGAGTGAAAGGAGTAGATACCGAAAACCAGACTAAGGAGCAGAGAGTGAAAATCCAATATATATTTATTTATTTGTTTTTTATTTTTAATAAATTTGCAGAAAATTCTGAAACCCTGTTTTTGCTTTGCTGTTTGATGAGGGAGCAAAAATTAATTTAAACAATTTTAGCATAAGGCAGCATATACAGTCATGAAAAAGAAAATACACACTATGGAAATTGTTGATTTTTTCAACATATTTAAACATGAAAATGGTCCTCTACTGAAATGCTGTTTGGTTTTTGCCAAACATATACTTTTACAGTGGCCAAACATATTTAACTTTGATTATCTGTCCAGAGCACATTGTTCCAGAGGGCCTGGTCTTTGTCTATATTCTCATTGACAAAGTGTAATCTTGTTGTAATGATTTCTGTAGAGAGCAGAGGGTTTTTCCTGGCAAACCTTCGCATGTAGTTCAAATTTGTGCAGTCTCTTTCTAATTGTAGATGCATGTAATTTAAAACCAACTTATAGAAGAGTTACCTGCAGAGCTTGTGATGAAATTTTGGGCTTCTTGAAGACTTTTTAGTATGAGATGCCTCGTGCTGAATTTGCTGGGCTGGCCAGTCCTTGACAAATTATCAGTCAGTTAAAATCTTCACCACTTGTAGATGAACCGACAAACAAATAGGAAATGTATTTTTACATCAAGAGTAGTTCCAAGTATCTGTGATAAAATGATTATTTCCAGTTTCCTTTTGTTATAACCAGGATTCCTTATAAATGTGAAAGGCATATTTTCTTAAATTGAAACCTATAGTGCTTTAAATTGGACACATTTGGTATGTTTTTAGGCTTTATCATTCACCTATGTACCCGTGTACCCTTCATTCCCATTGTAAGATGCAGGAACAGACAAAGTATTTTTAAAATTTATTTAAAAAATAAATAAATAAAAGTTTCACTTTAGAACACAATTATGCGGCAAAGTAATATATGAAATGATTGTGAAGAAATAACTTCTCAAACTTCTCCTTAAAATGAGGCAGATTCCACATGCACAGTGCCTAGGGAGGTTCTAATCATTGGCACCGAATCTGGAACACCTGATTCTAATTTTATTTAAAGTGGTGATAACTGTAGGGGTGTATTTATTTTTTCCACGTGGCATTTTTTTCTGTTAATTTAGATAATGAGAATGAAAACACCATGTCAATGTTATGTGTCACTTGTTTGAATATACCATCTTTATCTTTAGTGTGCATGGAGATCTGATATTTGCCTGTTCAAATATGTTGAAAAAATCAAGGATTTACATGGAGATACTTAATTTTTTTCATGACTGTATATCTCTCTATTATAAATAAAAGTCTAGGAGGGAGACGAGATGTGATTTTCTTGGAAAGACACTTATATGTCCTGCGAGAAAGAGATTTAACCACACCTAGGGCCAGAAATAAAGGACAAAGAGTAGATGAAAAAGTAGAATGTCATAAAAGAATTTAAAAATGTTGACGCGGTGCACAAGCAGGGTAGGTTGGAGATAATGAAAGTCCGAAAATTCCAAACTCTCATAAAAAGGATAGTGAAGATCGCATTAGCGCAAACAAATGGAAATTATTACTCGGTGAAATAACGGAAAAACGAAAAGTGATTGAATATATTGTCCAGATTTAAACTTTTAGTAAGTGACTTGTAGGTCATCTAATCCGTGTTGCCAGCGAGAATTAAAAGATTCCAAAAACATTGGCCTGGTATTTATTCCTGTGAGACGGAAACTTTTAACATGAGATTCTTTGAAGTCACACCCTACTTACAACTATTTTCAAACAAGACCATGGTCATCTAACCTCAGTCGTGTGAATGCTACACAGTTCCTATGCGCTCAGCTCTTAGTAATGTGAATGCTGTTGGCAGACACACTTCCTGCTCTCTTTGCTGTTATAAATTTTATCAGGACAATAATTTTATATGCTGTAGATGACACGTCAATGACAGAGCGAAGAAGAAAGAGCATGGACAAACATTTGAGAAAGTTGTTTTATTTATTAGAGAGAAAAAAACGATATTCACTCACAGGCAGTTATACGTTGCGTTGTCACAAAGTAAGTCCAAACACAGACTCAAAATTTAGTGCAATCTTGAAGAAAAGTTAATTCCAAATATTGTTTTTACTAAAATTTTAAAGTAAAAGTGAAAATAATACATATGTAACAATTCCCATGAATTAAATTGTATATCCGGTAAACCAAACTTGGGGGTGGCGGAGCCCCCTAGTGATATATATAATAACCTTTTTCATTGACCACTCATTCATTCATATATATATGTATAAAATGTGTGCTAACCAGAACAAGATCCTGCAAATATTAACAAGTTAGAAAATGTGCAGATGGCAAACATTGAAGTGCATTCGAGGGTTTAACTTTTGCTTCAGGCTCCTTGCTGGCTAAACCCAGATTAACGTGTATTTGTCGACAAAATTCACTTCTGTTTGTTTCTCCCTAATAGTATTATTTGGCATCATTACTGTATATTAAACAAAAGTAAATTAACTAAATTCTCTCTCACCCCCACCATTCACTATTTCTGATAGGTACTTTGTGACGAAAAAATATGTATAAGAAAGTAGCTGAATTCTACTGTAGATGCAGTTAAAACACTTCTATTGGATTGTAAAAATGTTAAGTGAACAATTAGTGCAATCAAAATGTTAATTTTAGCAGTAGATACCAAGATGAAATAAAATGTATGCAAAATGATCCAGAACACAACACAACAAACACACTTCAATATCTTGGTAACACCCACACATTGTCTGTCATGTAAGACAGTCAGTCAATCATTATCCAGCCTGCTATATCCTAACACAGGGTCATGGGGGTCTGCTGGAGCCAATCCCAGCCAACACAGGGCGCAAGGCAGGAACAAATTCCTGGCAAGGCGCCAGCCCACCACAGGGCACACACACACACACACACACACACTAGGGACAATTTAGGATCGCCAGTGCACCTAACCTGCATGTCTTTAGACTGTGGGAGAAAACCAGAGCACCCGGAGGAAACCCACGGGGAGAACATGCAAACTCCACGCAGGGAGGACCCGGGAAGTGAACCCAGGTCTCCTTGCTGTGAGGCAACAGCACTACTACTGCCCTGTCTGTCATGTGTAAGTCAGTAATGTAAAGCTGCTCTTTTTAACTTTGTTTGCCTTTTATACTATTTCTAATTCATTTGTAATAAACTCATAGATAGATGTCCTATAAGAAGAAGGTAATCAAATAACTTTGCCTGAAACTGTCTGTAAAATACCAAAACCTCATGTATTTCTAGAAAATCAGTGCTCTTGTTAGGAGCATCACTTTCGTGATAGAATTATGTGTTGAGTAAAAATAAACATGCTTTTAATATGGTATGTTTAGCTAGCCTGCTGTGTTCTATGTTAAACAAGGCTTTAATGAATTTTCCAATTAGTGACAATAAGGGGGATACCATTGGGTTTTTATGGTTCTGTAACCATATCAAAAAAGTGTTCAACCCTGACATTATAAAGCAGGAAGTTTGCAAAAAGGCATGCAAAAAAACAGGAAAAATCTTTTATCATTTTATTCCTTAAATAAGCAGATTTTTTTCAAACTTGTAACATTGTCAAAGAAAATACAATTTAGTGATTTTGTGCATAAAGTCACTGTTCTATGATGTTAGAGAATAACTTTAAGGTTGATTGATTGAAGTTGAGTGACAGATTGGGAATGACAACTTTGATGTTGTTCCAGGTGTAACAGAAATCTGATGATTTTAGATTGACTGGCTGAAAGGATGTGTTTTTTAAACATAGTAAGAAAGAGCCAAGTTATAGTATTTGAAGAAACTAACAATTTTTTAATATTCCATGCCTTTTCTTTAAGGTGGAGAAAATTTTGTTGCATTGGATCTTATTGTACAGCATGTCCATAGTCAACTGGAAAAGGTTTGTTCTTGGTATTTCACATTTACTATTTGAAGCTGATAGTAGTTATGCTTCTCAGTGAGTAAATTGTGTGTGTATGTGTCTCAGGGAACTTTCACTGTGATAGACTAACAACTTTAAAGCGTTAGTTACTTAATTCTCTTTAATGCAGACACCAACTCCTAAAGACAGCATTGGAATGAGCACATTAGAAAAGTGAATAGTGTAGATACTCACGAATAAGTCCATCCATAAATAAGCTGAACTTTGAATTTTTAAACAAAATACCATGAAAAATGAGTCACCTGCAAATAAGCCAAATTAAAAAAATTTCAAACCAAATCGGTTGTGCAAAATGTAACATTAATTTGTAACCTCTTATGCCCAAGGCTTTCTGCCTATAGGATGCTGCCATATTTCAAAGTTGTTTGTATATGTTGAAATAAAGCTCAATTCAATCAAAAACAATAATGGTATTTTTTACCTACCCAAGGGTGTTTCCATGTTGTGTTGACTCTTTCATTAGTAAAATACAGGTAAAATTCTGTACAATGAACTCCAAGGGACCTAAAAAATATTTTCTTGTAATGAAAATTTTGTTGTAATGAGATTCTGCATTTGTTACTATAGTGCTTTCTTTCACTTGTGTCCAGGCTTTTGAAATCATTTCAATAGCTTCTTTCGCGTTAATTTTAATCTCCTCCTGCGTACAAGTTATGCTGACGAGAATTTTTCCCAGCATTTCCTTGCCATAATACACTTTCAGGGTGTGAATGATGCCCAAATCCAATGGCTGAAGCACTGCTGTGCAATTGGGTGGGAGGAATTCAATGTGAACATTATCTAAATGTGGAAGCATGTTGTGTGCAGCACAGTTATCAATCAGAAGCTGAATCCTCCTTTTCTTCATATTGTGAGGTTTCTGAACACTTTTGGGATCTCCCCCCACTCCCCACCCAACGAGAACGACATGCTGAAGTACGAAGATTGTTTGTCCATTGCTGGGGCAGGGCAATAGCAGGCTCACAGCACTTCAGTGAAGTGCCACAGAAGCAAATCATAAAAGATCGGGGTCGCGCTATAAGTCCCTGTCTTGCACCCCAAAACACAAGGCTTAATCTCAGTACTTTAGCAAAACCAGCTTTATTCAGTTTGAAACAGGAACGGCACAGTTATTTATTGTAGCATGATCTGCCACTTTGCTATACACAGACACAGCAGTCAGGCAGGGTCGTGGCCAGGTCAGTGACCAACACTGCATGAAAAGTGTATCTGTACTAGGAAACTCCTGTATGCACCACTGATTTTTGGAAGTATCTACAAGTACCACTGAGCGTATACATCAAATTCCACCAACCTAGGATACTTCCGGATTGATACCAATTCGGATATATCTTGCTGAGGGATTCTTCCATGGTACAGCCATTTGTTGCCATGGCAAATAATCCACTCAAGGCTCTTTCAAGGAGACATTCATACCTCAAGAACCATTTGCATTTTACACCTCTGCACAACTCTGCTGTTCTACATTGGTCTTTTAAAAAAAAACCAAAAAAAAAACACTTCAATTGGTCACACTTTTTATTTAGCCCAACCCAAGCCCTCATAGCTTAGTGACTTGATTGGTTATTGGGCAGGTATGTAGACGGACCATATACACTCCCCACCCCCACCCCCACTGTACTGTACATCCCCCACACCGTTTAAAAAATGAGAATAAAATTGATTCAGAAATGTGTTTATTAAAATAAAACCAAACACTAATAAATATACAACGTAAGAATAAGAAAAACCTGAAAATATGGAGAAAAAAATGTGCAAATATGACGGTGCAAGTAAATTGAAAACAATGAAACAAACATGCACCAGTGCTTATTAAAGTTCCAAAAATGAATCTTCTTCTGGCCCGATTCCATCAGCTCTTACACGCTGACAGCGTATCCGCCTCCAATCTGGACTGAAGGTGCTGGCAAAGCTCAGACAATTGTGGGTTCCTGTGAGGTGGAGACCTCACAACCCACAACGGTCTTCCATTAACGATGGCATCCTCTTCATCGGACATCAGGTCCAGAATTGCAGTCTGCCACAGTTCTCTCTCTCTCTGCATCTGTTTGGATGACTCTAGACCTGGACTCCAGCAACTGCAAAACACACCATATGTTAATCCCTAAAAACACCCAGAGATGTACCAAACTATATATATATATATATATATATATATATATATATATTAATTTGTACACTTACTTGTCTTTTCCTTTGTTGGTTTTTAGCCCCTATATTAACTCTTTCGGGGCTGATGTCGACTTTTGTCGAAATTCAGGGGTTGAGGACGGTAATCAGCTGTAAACTGCAACAAAACTCGCCCTTTATGTTTTAGTTTGACTCACTTTCCTAGAAGGAAAGTTACATGGCTTTGTTGATTCAACCTCGATTCCCTATGTGTGCATGAGTAGCAAAGAGCAAACAACCTCTAAAATGGCATCGACATCTGGCGAGAGACCAAAGAGAATGTGCAAAGCAAGTTACTCCATGGACGTTTTACATAATTTCGTTGAATAGGACTCTGACTTGTCGGACTCAGAGTTTGATGCAAGTGATCTGGAGATGGATATCGAAAACAAAAATGAGGTACCAGCCTTATCTGATCAATCCCCATCTGATCGTGGTACTGAACACTTTTGTGTAGCTGATAAGAGGTACAAACCATATTGCGTCACACTGCGACTGCCACCGCCACCCACCTGCTGTGCGAAAACAGCCAGGCAGCTGGCCCACCGTTCATTCCTGCTGACCATCAAGGTGCCCCCGCACAGCCACTGTCGCCAGGGATGCCAAACATGTGCCAACAGTAACCACTGCACATAGCAACAGATGTTTTATGTTGATTCATGTGTGAAACCATTGCTTTGTGTACTTTTCAGAAAACAGAGTTTTTTGGAAAAAATATTCAGCCCTCAAAGAGTTAATGGAGTCTCTTAGCTGGGACTTTCCTGGCTGAGACAAAGAGTATTTCCTCCGCAATGTCTCATAGTAAGTCCTACAGCATGCTGAATGAAAAAATAATTCATATAAGTGACAAAACCAATTCAAATTATTAGAGGGACAACAATAAAGGGGATATAAACATAATTATAATAACAATTCCCCTTTATATACAAATATTAAGTGTATAAATTACCCTTTATACACTCAGGGTCTGCATCTGTAAAAGTAGTCTTGAATTCCTCCAGCAGATATGTCATTACTGCCTGGTTATGAGGTGAACTTATTCTGTGTGGAAAGAGAGTAGTGTCATTAATTACATTTAAAATAATTACATAAAACCCCATACATAGCATATATAAAAAAAAACACTGCTTACCCAGTTTGTGGATCATATTTGTGCAGGCTGTTTTACGAATTATGGAGGCGCCTTACAGCTTCCTGTAACATTGAATTAAAAACGCTTTGGTAGATACACGCATGGGAAACAAAGAATTTTCAAACAACATCGTATAATTCAGACGTGACAAACTGTTAAATAAGCTAGACGCAAGGAACAAAAGTAGATGTGTAGCCAAGCGCTAACTTAGTCTAACTTGGCGAGGTATAATTTTCTACTATATTGTCAGCTAACATAAAGCTCAATTCACCGCAATGCCTACGTTATGCGCCCTCTTGACTCTTTTAAGCGCATGGCTTGACTCTTCCTGCGGTCTTTGCTCGCCGAACTTACACTCAAGCGCATCAAGACGCTGGATAGCCTCTTCGGGAAGAGCAGTATGCAGCCTGCTGCTAATCCCCCCACCTGGCTATGATAACAAAGACAACACCTCTACTTGATAGTCATTAACATATGAAAGGCTCTTACACCTCACAGCCATCACACCTCATTGCTAGCTGTGAGGATTCTTTGAAACTTCCACCGATTCCTGTATACATCCACATACGTAAGGTAAAATTTCCTTTTGCATGCTACCTTTCCAAGCACTCTACCTCATACATCTGGCAGACATAGAGTTTAGCGGAGATTTCCCATACCATATTTGTCCGGATACAGCTCTTTTCATGCAGTGCAAGTAATCCTATTATCTGCATTTACAATGTACGTGCTCCTAACTTTGCATCACCCATCGAGATCTTTTCTGCTTACTTTGGCGGTGAGCCTGCTGTTGCCCCGTACAGACGTGGAGATGCACTTCGGGACTGTCTTTGGCATGTTGTCCAGTTCTGGGAGGTCCCAAGAGAGTTTACAAACCTCCAGTTTCTTGAATGCATGCCACATTAATAGGAATGTTTCTTGAATGAGCATTACTGAACCACATAAAAACTGCTTTTTCGGCGTCTTCAAACGTTAGCGGTTCACATATGTTTGCACCCTGAGATTTTTCTTCTTTTTTTTGCTCAGTCTTTCAAGAAAGTTGACAGTGTCGATGGTGAAATTCCGAATTCACTGGTAACTTTTTTCTTTTTGCTGCAATCGAGTTTTTTTTTTCTAATATGAACTGTTATCGTTTTTTCGTGTCTGCTGTTTCTATAGGATGGTGACAATGAGTTAAATTCCAATGGATGTTTTTCAAATGTTGACGAGCCATAAGCAAAAGGTATCACTGAAAACCACAGGAAACAAAAAGGCAAAAAAAAACAGTACCGTAGATCCCGTTATATAAGCCGAGAATTTCGTCCTAGATTTTTGGCTTGGAGTTTGGGGGTCGGTTTATACAACGAGTATCGTTTCAGATTCAAGATTTCCAGCGTAATGCCGGTTTTGCCGATGAATACGGAAGTAAATAATGACGAAACCACAGAGCCATCTTTCAGATGAAGTAACTTTGCATGCCAGTACTTTAAATTAAATAAGGAATTTATTCAAAAAAGTGTTTTAGTTGTTGATTTTATTAATAAAATTTATAATAAATTATCGGGAAGTTTAAAATGAAATTTATTGTTTTGATTTACGATCAACATCTTGCGTTACGAAACGGATGCGGTCACGTGTATCCGCTTGCGATTGTAAACAAACAACCGAGAGCGTTAGTAGCGTCAGTCGGAGCCCAGATACAGGTGTTTGTGGATGTAATTTCCATCATTGCAGTGATTTACCTATATATATAATTCATTAAGACCATGCAAGCAAGACACATAATTGCTAAGGAAGGAAGAGAAGGTAAAAGTAAGCGATCGCAATCGAAACGAAGATGGACATTGTGTGGAAATATCTCCTCCTTACTGCAGCCCAAAGATGTCAAATTAAATGGTGAGTACAGTATGAAATTGTTTCTAGAATAGAATGCCTTTTATTGTCACTATACGCATCTACAATGAGATTAAAAGCAGCTCCTTCAGTGCAGAAAAAGTTCTGTATAGGGCTTGTATGGTTGTTTTTTAGCTTTAGCATAACGCCGGATCTGCGGCCCCGCTTCTGCTTTCTTTCCCTCCTCCGTCTGTGTTGTCTCCTAGACCCGACAACAATCCACAGAGAGCCCGCTGGTCTCGCTATGTTGTCTGGGATGTTGTGCGTGTGATGAAAAACACTCGAAACAGATGTCTGGCTCTGGACACCGATGTCTATAAGGTTCTGAATGGTGTAGCGGATGTTTGCCAAACCGATCGTGCACAAACAAGGACAAAAAAGTACAAAACAACAAAAAAGTGCACTGAAAAGGAGAGCCCTGAGCCGCTGCGACCTTGCGTGCCGCCATGCTCCTAGCTTAATCGAAGTAGGCTTGGCACTTTTTATAACTTTTTTGTTAGTACATTAGAAAAATGATTGGTGTTTTGGTAAATTATGCACATTATATTGTATATCAAAAATGCCGACAGTCTCAAATTCTCGCCGATAAACATTATAAATATACCCGAAGAGACACTTTTAAGGAAATTTAGAAAATTTTGCTTGGAAAAGGGGGTCGGCTTAAATACCGGTCATCGGCAAATACATGTAATTTAGTAGGTAGAGAAGGGGTTCGGCTAATATACCGGGTCGGCCTGTATTCCAGGATCTACGGTATGAGGAAAGTTTGAAGAAAGAAAAAAAAATTAGTGTGTCAATTTGGGGATCGTTGTGCACAACTGAGCTGCAGCCGCAGAACTAACTGCTCTGTGGATGATTCATTCAGGCATTTCAACGTCTTTTGTGCACTTTGTTGTATTGAAAGTATCTGCTGAATGTACTTCATAATAATGAGATTTCTACAGACTCGTGTCATATGGGGAAGATGTCGGGACCATAAAAATACTTTGTTGTAATGAAAATTTAGTTTTAAAGATATTCGTTGTAACGGAATTTTACCTGTATATGGTTTGCACACATGTATGCCAAGGTAAGCATCACATCACAGCTGAGTGAACCTGCTTTTGTTAAAGATCTCATCTATGTTAGGCCACATATTTTGAATTTCTAAATGCAAGTACTTTATGTGACAGTTCTTCTGTTATAAACTAATTGAATATATTCATTGTATTAATGAATTGTCAGCTGATAAGAAAACTAATGTAGACATCAACATTTCTGTTAACACCTACTGCTCACTCTTGTCATAGTTCACTTAGTAATGTACAAGTAGCACTACTGCTGTAACCACCTACTCCCATCAGCCAAGTAGAAAGCTATTTCATTTTAAAATATACACAATACTATTAGCACACTACTTAATTAATGATAACAACAAATGTAGAATTAAACAGCACTAAAATGGTGTTACAGTTTAGATCCACTGAGATTATTTTTCCAAAGATATGAAAATTTTTCCAAAACTAAACAATACACATGCATTTGTATTCATACATATCATTTGATGCTTCTGTTCCAAACCTGTGCTTAAACTTTTCAGTGAGGAAGGGTATTTTATACATGTTAATTAGAGGTTTAATGTCCTTTTGGAGACAATCTCAGTCATTTCCCATTTTTCCCATTATTTTAAAATTTTTATAGAACCAAGGTTTTGACAAAAGCCTGGGACTGCGTAATCAAAACTACTACAAATGCAGTTTAAAATAATCCCATACCATGCCTGATTGTAGGAGTATTAAACATTTATTTAAAGGATATTGAAATTGTACACAAATATAATTTGCAATACAGAAGTGGTTTTATGATGTGACTTGTTTATATGCCCATGGTCTTTTCCACTTTGCCTCAGTATGCTTTGTTTCCATTAATATTTTTTACAAGCACCATGGTAGAAAGAAAAACTTTAAAAGAAACTTAATATATGCTTGTTATAATACATAAATCTTACATCTCCATTGTTCATTAGGAGTTAGAATAGGTCTAACACCAGTCTAATAATTACTGGTTGAGTTTTCTAGACTATTGAATTTAAAGCTGATTTAATGTTATATAGAGATTTGACTGCTTACAGTATAGTTGTCTGAATATTAATTAACTCATAATCTTTATAATGTAAAATATGAAAATGAGAAATACAGTACATACATAAAAAACGCCACAAACTAAAGTGTTACTTTACGTATGATCCACATTTAAAATTATGTCCTTTTGATAATGTGTGGTTATTATTTTGAAGGAAATACGGCATTGTTGATTTTTTCAGTCTGTGCATTTTGCCATGGGTTATTGTGGCTTTTTATTGTTGTATTTTTGAACATTTTTTTCTACCTAAATGTGCTTAGCTACCATGAATAGTAGCACTAGTCTTAGCGGGTACTATACAGCATGTGATGTTTGTTTTATATTTCATCCTAGTACAAGTCTATAAGGAAAAAAAGATTTCTCATTTTTAGTTCATTGTAAACACATAAGCTGAAACAATAAATTGCTATCTAAACATTTTTACTCATTTTTAAAAGTCTTGTATTGAAAAAATTCTGAATACAGATATTACTGTTTTCTGAATAGTATAATTTAATTTTTAATAGGTCTAATTTACTGATTTAACAATAAAAGCACTTGCCATACTTCAATCCATATAGTCCACCGATTATAAAAATAAGTTTTATTTTATAAAAGTGTCATACTCCAAAAAAATTATATTTTTCACAGTACACAGTGCAAGTGCTGGATGAATTAGATGTTGAATATGACAGGTGGTTAAGTAAAACAAAATAAATCCTTGAATGATGCAGGTTTAGTTTCTCCTGTTTCTCGGCCACTTCCTTTATGACCTGCTGTTTCATTGGCTTTCTTAGACTATTTGTATCTTGCTGGGCACTTGAGTATGACTTGATATATATTTTTTATCTCTATTACACTATATATTACATATTACATCCATAGATTCATACCATGTGCATAATTTGAATTGCATACTCAAGATTATTCTGAAACAATGGATCTGATTTCTAACAGAAACAAACAATTAGCATTAACTTATACATGTAAATATAGTTGATCCCTAGAATGTATTCTTTGTAAAAAACGTGAGGCTGCATAAAATTTCTCATTTTATAAAATTTTCTTTTTATTCAAGTGTTATAAGAAGTGTTAGTAATTTGTTTTGACTAACAACCAATGTTTCTGCAATGCCAGTAATTTTATGGTTAATAATTTAATGTTAGTTCATTCTCAATGTTATGTTTATTCTCTAAAAATGAGAAAAGGAAATTGATATTTAACCACTTTTAATTACATATACTTCTGGCAAAATGTTGAGACAGAACTTAATTGCATGTAAACTTAATCTGCAACTGCAGTCTGGCTGCAACATTGTTTTTTGCTCTGATTGTTTGAATGGCTTGGCTCCTGAGAGTGACATTTCATTATTTATATATACATATATATTTTTGTTTTTATTTCTCTCCTCCCTATGTGTGTTTGTAATGAAATACTTGCTAAACCTTGACCGAATGTACTCTAACCATCTCAGCGTGAAATCACTGTGAGGTATGACTGAGGGTAATGTAAAATTGTCTCATATACAATTTATTCATAACTTTGCATTTATTTATTTATTTATTTATTTCAGTGTTAATATTATTAAATATTGTCAATCAGTGAAATTCATGGAGAGAAGCAAAATCAAAAGTACACATGACATATGCAACAGGCATTTTTTTAAATTGGCATTCTGTTTAACATTTCATGTTGTTGTAATTATAAATGATTTTACAGTAAGTTTTAATAACAATTGTATTTTGCTTTTGCAAAGGGCTCACTACGTGCATAAATCGTACAACAGTGCTATTGTACCTTTATAGTAGCGGTCTCAGGCTTAGTATTTTTTTTTAATTCTGCAGTTGCTGTTTACTGCAGCTGTTTTTAATAAGTGGTTAATTCTGCCTCATAATTGAGATCCTTTTTTAATTTGATCTTGTTACATCTATGTCTTAAGTTAGTGGGGGTTTACCTTTTGTATATTATCTTTTCGTGTATTACTTATGTAAACCTGTTTAATTTTAGCAGGCTGATTTTACTTTTGCTAAGGGAGCAGTTCTATAATTTCCGTTAAATTGTGTTTAGAAAATTTCTAATATAAAGCTACAGGAGCATATGACATCCTGATCATAAGAAGATTAAATCGTACTGTATATACTTAAAATCTAAATCTGTCTGTTGAGTTCATTATTTAATAACTTTTCTTGAACTCTTCCAGCTTAATGAAGAAAACAATTTCTAGTAATGCATTCTCAAAACCATGACTGTATTCTTGTATAACAGTATTTAAGATGTCAGGATGTATTGTTGTAAAAACAATGAAAGGTGCAAAGATATCTATTAAATACCACGTGACAGGCTAAGTTTGAAAAAGAGAAGAAAAAATGGTAGCAATAAAAAGATCTCAGTTATGTTACAGAAGTAGGCTATTATTACAAAAGTGCTGCCGTTTGTGAGCTTAGTTTGAGACCCCTACAGTACCTTCCATGGGCAAAGTAATATTCTGTGCAGTAGTAATATATGTAAACTATAATTCTGAAAAACTAAACATTAATTAAATGCTTATGTAGGAATATATTAAGTGAAGTCATTAAGTGCTTTCAGTTTTGAATCTCTCCTTTTCATAAATAGAAATAATTGGTTTATGGCTATTGCTGACATCAGGCTGATGTTATTTTGATAGTATATACTTCCTCTCAAATGCTGTTTTATGTTTTCTTACCTTCTTCTTTAAAACTGAGAAAATATATTGTTCATAACACTATATATAATATAGTAACTTATGTATTTCTGAACCAGATTTTAGGAAGAGTGTGACTAATTACCTGATGATAAAATGCCATTCTTCAATTTTTTACATTTATGGTAGTTTATTTAACTGAAAACTATACACACATAACAGAGTAATTTGTAGAAATCAGTATTAATTATCCTGGACAAAGAAACAACCAGCAATAAAAAGACCAAATTAAATTAGAATGACATGTATAGCATTTGAACTTTTAGCTAAAATGTTCAGTCCTCCTATAAATCTAAACAGTAAAGCATTGATTAATCATCTAATTATATGAAAACACAAACCTTCATGCACTGATCACTATGTACATGTTTTACAGGAACATGTTATGTTTCATCTGAAAAATAATTTATTATAAATTCAGGTGTTTTAAGATCATGGAAAGTTAAGTGCACACAGCTGAGAGTTTCATACCATCAAAATAATTCCCTGGCAAAGAGGGTTCAAAGATTAAATTCTTCTTTCAGTTTGAAATTGAAGGAAGGCTTTGAGATTTGGAGACTCTGCTGCATCCCACCCCTTTCTTAGCTTTCTGTCAGATCTACTTTATGCTCTTCTTTGTGCTGCCGTCTAATTCAACTGTTTCTTTTTTCTGTCTTTGTATATTACATCAATTGTCCTGCATTGAATAATTGTCTACTTCAACAGAGGAAACTACGCTGGGATATGTGAGGATAAACCCATGCATCTTTTTTTTTTTTTTACAGCTTGATTTGTGCAAATAATCATCCAGGACCTCTAATTTACCCTTATTTTTTGCTGCTTGGCTTGCTTTTTTTTGTTGTTGTTTACCTGGTTCCCTGCGCTTTGGCTTTCCTCACCAGATATTTATATAATAACTTGCTTTTTTGTGGATTACAGCACTATCAGAATTGAATTGAACTGAAAAGAATTGTTTTTTTTGTTTCTTTTTTTTTACATTTTAGCAACTCATTGCAAAAAAATAGCCAGTTATCTTCAGTTTTTAAAATGTATTTATTAGCTTTAAAGTACTGTATAATCACTATAGACACTTGTAGTATTTTTAACTTTCTTTGCATTTGTAAATCTGATTTCCCAAAAAAGTTGGTTCTCATTTGCCTGTTTCTTTTAGGTTTGAGTTGGCTGTCCTGCAAAATATTTTTTAAAATACAATTTAATTTTAGATTTGGCCTCTTAACTTATTTACTTCCTTCAAAACCCACAATACCATTAAGAAATTGTTTTCTTAGTGTGATGTACAATAGTCAAAGTGCCACCGTGTCTTGGTACTTTTGTAAATGCTGTTAGTAAAGTAAACATTCTTTGTTGGGAGTCATTCATATTTCATTGTTTTGCAAAGCCAAGCATGGCGTAAAACCTGCTGCTATATTTTATATTAGGTCTTTGCCACCCAGATCTTACCTATTTTCTGCGAATGACAATTTTTGACAACTGATTACATCTTTAATTAATCGTATAAGTAACTTAAATAATCATTTGCTTCATCTTTATGGTGTGTTCTTGTTGTTAGGTATGTATGATTAGTCATTATGTTTGCATTGGTAAATAATTAAATTGGAAGCAAAGTATAACATGAGTTTATAAAATGAGATTGCTTACTTTTTTGTTGTTTAAATGTAGTCTTTATTATTTTCGGTTATTAAATTATAAAATGTATGTTTTGTCGACTTTTGAGACACTAGTCTAAACATGTATTCTGTGCTGGAAACAAGGACTTTGATCTGCATAAACAAAACATCCAGCCCAAGTGGACTTAATCTAAACTTCAAAAATCAGTTTTCCATTTTAAGGTATCTTCTTGGCATAAATTCATATTCATGACAAAACAAATGTAGATAGCCTAAGTACTCAAACAGAAACAATAAACAGAAAGCAGAAGTTTATTTGCATTGCATAGAGTAATAATTATGTTTTCCGTCAGAAGTCCACAATACACACATACTGTAATTTTTTTAAGTTTTACTGAAAGATCCTGAATAATTCTTAGCAATAAATTCATTTTAAATAAAAATGAAGCAAATGATTTAGTGTGTTACTCACACATATTTGACACTTCAATTTGGCTATAGCTTAATGTTTTTGTTTGTAAAAGCATTTTCATTTGGTGTGTCAGAACAGATATGAAAGGTGCAAGCCAGCTAAAAAAGAAGTACCAAAGTAAGTAGTGCATTATTACCAAGAATAAAACAGAGGGATAATGCAAAATCTCAAAGTCAATATATAAATCTGTGTTTGTGTGTGTGTGTGTGTGTGTGTGTGTTTGTTTGTTTGTTTGTTCTTTATTTAATTCCACAATCCTGGTCCAGTCTCAACAAATTTTGGAACCCATATCCCACTTTGTCAGGAAGAGACACGAGGCAACACTGCAACTCAGAATTTTGAGTCCAGGGCTCCCTTTTGATTTGGTTTTGGGTTTCTTTTTAACTATAGTGAGTTTTAAGGACAGTGCCTTTTCTCAGATTTTGAGGCCAGCTTTGTGCATATATTCCTCTTTATCTGGAAGAGACCTTAGACTACTTTGGTCCCACACTACAGTGAGTTTTAAAGACAGTGTTAAATGGATGGTGGCATGCTGGTTAGTGATGCATTAAAAGGCTAATATTGAAGCCCAGATTCTTACCACACTTCATCCTAAACAACTTTTTAAATATGCTTACACATGCCTGTACAAATACAGATAATCTAATCCATATAAAAAAAAAATTAAATATTTAATAAAGTTATATTTAAGATAAAAAGATAATAAAGATCTCCGACCAATTCAGAATATTGTGATTATTGCCTTTTGTCCGATTTTGTGTTAATAAACCAAAACAAAATGAAAAAAAAGACTTAATTAACAATGCCCTTCCACAGAGTGCTTCTGTCTTGTGGTTCTGCATAAGTATTTACTTCTTACTAAAATGTATTTAAAAAAAAAATGCTTAATTGGCATTATTAAAAGAGTTTGTTGTAGCACACGTTTTTCACGAATGTTCTGTAAAAACAAAAAATATTTTTATAATTACTGTGATGTTTCGAGTCATGACAGACATGACATGTCTAGATTAAAACAAATGTGTTGCCCAAGTTGTGCAGATTATTAACTTGCACAGAACTGGTTGGCATAATAACGATAGTAGAAAATTTTGTCCTTATAATTTTTATGCCTTATTTTCGTAAATAAAAATTCAGCAGTTGATACCTTTCATATTAATTTATGAGAAACTCAGGATAAAACACGATTTGGTTGTTGTCCAAAGTTGTCATTCCGGGTCTTTCTTTTTCTGTTTGCTGCTTTCTTTAGGTGGTTGGAAACAATTTCAATAAAACATCCAATCTGATTCCATTACTTCTACAGAAAGGTGTAGATTACTTTTGAATTGATTAACATCTACTCCCATCTCCCATAAAGTACATGTACTGTATATATGTGTGTGTATATAAATATATATATATATATATATAGTTATGTGTTATAACTATGCTATAACTATATATGTATAGTTATTTATTTGGCTTAAGTTCTTGCAGTGAGTTTGCTTTGAAATTGTTTTAGTGTTTTCTTACTTCAAAGCAAGTCTTTTTTATTTTTCTCTCCATCCTACATCCCTTTTTCTTATACAGAGCAGCCCTGGCTTCTGCCCATCAAGGACAGCCCCTGCCAACAATGCTTAGTGTGATGGAGAGCACACCACAGGTGCGGGGTATGCACACCATAATCAGGTATGCATTATAACCATTACTGTTTAGTAGATTTGTTTAATTCACATAATAATTTACTGATAATTAACATTCCTGCATAACTGTCAAATTTGCATAGTTCATTTTTGCTTTATGTTTCTAGTCTGTGATTTTAAAATTTATAATACAGGTATGTATGAAATGCTGCTTGTCTGAATATACTAAGTAATATATGAATATATACTAAATTCTTTTTTGCAATCATTTCTCTCTCTCTCTCTCGCTATCTCTCCTATTTGTGAAGTAGAAAATAAGGAATAAAGAGTTTGTATAGGGGTTCCCAAAGCGGTGCATGTTAGAGCTAATTTGGAATTGGCCCTGCCATTGACTAGTCTCTGCCAAGCACTCAGTACTGCTGGTATAGACTTCTTCCCCCTGCTGCTCTTAATTGGATTAAGTTGAGTCTGAGCATATTGTGGTGTTGCTTTTTCAAACTAATTCTTCTATCCATGTCATGCATTACATTTGCTGTTTCCTTCCTCCAGTTGTGCACCTATGCAATAATGGGTACAACTCAGTAGGATTGGCTTAGAAGAGGGTCTCTCTGGAATCCAAATTGTTTTTCCTGTACTTTTTCTTCCACCATTACTCTTATTCATTCCTCATGCTGTGCAACAGTATATACAACCCACCCATGAATCCCCTATATTTGACACAATCATTATTGTTTCCTTTACTTGTAATAAATGGTATTCTCTTTTCTACTCTGTTTCTTGTCCATACTGATTGCAACACTATCTGGTCAATAATTACACTCCGTTGTCTTGTCACTATTTTGATCATGTCCACTAAAACCTCATCTGGGGCTAATGCTTTTTGTGCCCCCATTTTCCCATTTGCCCTTTGATTGGTCCTTTTGCCTTTAGCTGCTTTATACTCCTCCTTATTACCTAGCAACCCTTTCAGATCCTACTTCTTTCCGTCTTTTTCCTATATTATTTTTGCCTCTTGCACACTTTCATTTCACCATGTACTCTTCTCATTTTTGCTTTCTCACCAAATCTTATGCTGCCACACTGATCGTATACCTCTGCAACCAATTTTTCCCTTATTTTCCCACTGGCTCCACCTATTTGTGTCTTCTTTAATACCACCTTCTTAAAACTTTCTCTCATTAGTCTTCCATATCTTAACTTCCTTTTCTTTCTGTTATTAAAGTTTGCCTTTAATCAGCCACTGTAAACCAGCTTCTGCCACCCTAAGCTTACTGTACACTTTTCTTTCACCAGCTTCACTATACCTATCAAACATTATACATACTTTTATCTACTTAATTAATTTCAAATCTTACGTCTGAAATTGTTTGTTCTACTAAGTCATTTTGAGCTTCAGTTGGTTAAGTTTTGAGTTGTCACATTTAATGCACTTGTAAATAATTTCTTTAAATGGGTGCCAGTGTACTGTATCCTCTGATGTATACTGTACTACTTCATAGCCGAAGTTTCTTTGCTGATTTATACTGCAGAATATTAATGAAGCCTACAGAGCTGAGGAAAATGTTCATCACTCTTTGTAATGTCCACTAATAAAACACAAGTGCTTATGACAGTGGTCCTGTTTCACAAAAATATATTCATTTTATTGAATATGGTAAAATACAGTTTAAATGTGAAATGTTTTTTCAAAGGCATTGATACACTATCATAATCAAACCTTTTTTTATCAGCTTTAATATTAGGAAAAAAGTTTACCTTTTCATTTACTGTCTTATTTACTGATCATTATCCTGAAGTATTTCATTAATGTAGAAAAATGTCCTTGAACTGTTATAAAGCTTCTGCCAAGAATTCAACAGTCACCAGCTGAGCCTGAGATGCCTATAAATATTTCTTAAACCTAACTCAATTTCGAGTTCCTAGGCTAATGTTGTAATTATTTTATAATTGACATACAAAGTCCCATGCTTTATGTAATAAATCATTATTTGTTTTTCTCACAGGAATAAGGACACAAATCGGGATGAATTTATTTTCTACTCTAAGAGATTAATGAGGCTTTTGATTGAGCATGCGCTCTCCTTTTTACCACTCAAGGTGAGCCCTGTGTTTGAAGGAAAATAGGTTTTCAGTATACTGCTTCTTGCACTTTGCTTCCTTATCACAAAGAAACAAATGTAGAATTTCACATTCATGTAATATCTACATTGTTTATGAGCTTCTATTTGTCTGTATTTGTTTTCAATATATTGTTCAACTAGACAGGGGTTCAGGAACCCATGGGCTTTGAGCTGCATGCAGCACTTTAGCTGTCTGTTTGTGGCTCTGAACCAGACTTATTGTATGCTGCTTGTAGTGATTAGGTGAGTACATTGCGGAGACTTCATAGCACTTCAGAAAAATCTGAAGAGGCTTCTGCTGTTGTCATGTATTGATTAATGGTGGCTTATGATGTTCATCTTTTTAATTTAGCTTATTATCTTGAAGTTTTATCATAAATTTTTATTGGGTTCATCTACTTGAACATTGACACATACACAAATATACACACAGGCACAATGTCCTGGGTTGCTTTTGGATTAGCAATCTGTATTATTAATAGACCAGTAACGGCGCACTGCACAATAACATGCAGTGAATATAGTTGACTTTCTTCCTCTGTAGGTATAGCATTCGTTTGCTCAGAGGTTGATGCACTTGCTGCTTTGTGAGGTAGGGGAAGTGACGGCGAAGGTGGTAGGGATGAGAACAGCGCCCGTACTAATGCATCACACCGCTGCCCGCTGCCAAGAGTTGATTCTACAATAAAACAAAATAAAAATAAATAGAGTAATAATTCCAAAACTCTTCGCTTTTAATATAAAGCTGTAGTGCAGAGTTTCAGTGTAGAATATGTTTACCAAATTTCTGGCTACAGGTTATTTGATTTTTGAGCCTGATCTTCCTGGGTTGACCTTTGACCTTGGAGGTCAATCATGACCCCGAAAGCGAATAGTAGACGTCACATAGTATATTTGTACCAAATTACAGGTCAGATGGTGTGCAAGCTACAGGTGATTTAAAATCCTGCACAGACAAACAGGCAGCAATGGTAGCGTATTATATAAGAAGATTACATTTTCTGAAGTCCAACTCAGATGATCTCATATCTATTGATCTCTGACGCTGCCCTTCTGGTCCATCAGACGAGTTGCATTTATGTTAAAATGCACTTGTGAGGTTTCATAACATGTGACATTGTACATATTTGATAGCCAGCCTTGATTGCCAGCCTTGTCCTGTTAACAAAAGACTCTGATCAAAGTGTTTTATCTTTTAAGTACCTTTGCATTCGTTCCTTTCTCTCAAGCTATAAACTAATTTGTGCCTGTGCCTGTTTTCCATTCCAAGGTCATAAAGTAATTGAAAAAGAAAGTCACTAGATCAAGTGCATTAATTACTAGTACTATACAAAGCATGCTTGCCATGCCTATAATAAAAAGTCCTGTAAATTCAGTTTATCCTGGTTCATCTGAATGTGGTCAACTTCTTTCTGCCAGGCATATAAAAAGAAAAAAGGCACGTTAAAGAAAAAAAGGTCTAAGAATACTGCAAAGACAACTTGCACAAAATAAAAAGTTAAAGCATTTACCTGTTTAAATCATTGAAGCACGGGGTTGGTTTCATGAGTATTTTAACTTTGGCTTCAGCAGGTTCACACAGCGGGAAGCCGATAATGGGTTAGGCACACCTTCAGGTCAGGCCTGCTGGAGAACACTGCTCATGGCCCATCATAAAGGCGATTGTCTCCCTAGTCCCTGCCGTGGATAATGATAACAGTGTGGAGCGTTTTAGTTTAGTTAATTTTGTGCACGCATGCGTTCGTGTGAGAATGGGATCTCCAAGAGAAATTCCAGAGGTAAGGTTACAAAGAAAAAGTAGCTTACTTTTGTAGAACATATCGACTTATCTGAAAGGAGCGTGTCGGGATGCGCTCAAGCTTGCACTCCTACTCACTCACATCTTGCAGTAATTGAGTGTAGCCCTTGTGCAGTATGTACCTGCGTCAGTCGCAGTTGGTGTAAAAGAGAAGTGTGTCGCAGGATTGGCCATAAGATTTGTTCCCCAAGTATAAGTGGCACATCCTGCCTTTAAGAATCATCTTTAGACTCAGTGGTGTATTTGGTATAGCACAGGGGTGAGCAAGGCCACTCCTGGAGAGCCGCAGTGGCTGCAGGTTTTTGTTCCAACCCAGCCGTTTAATTACAAAATAATTTTTGCCAATAATTTTATTTCATTCCTTGTTAGTGTGTCAACTCTTCTATGTCGGGTTATTCTCATATCCTAGATTTTCTTTTCTTTTCTAAGGATATCATCCAAATGATTTGGAGTCAAAAATGGAGGAGTAATTCTCAGTCCTTTACTTTTTTCTCTTCACTTTCTTTCCAAGTGTTTAATTGAACCAAATAGTGCATGATAAATACACACAGTTGTAAATGGAAACTAGGTAAATGGAGAAAAGATGGTTCCTTTTATCATTTGCATCTTATTGCTAATAAGGGGTAATTAAAAACTGAGAATACAGCTGTTTAAGACAAAAATAAGCAATAAGGGTTCAAAATCCTAACGAGTGAGACAAATAAAATGAAGGAGAAGTGTTTCTTGAGCAATAAGTGCTTCTTATTAAGCAATTGGATTGAAACAAAAACCTGCAGCCACTGTGGCCCTCCAGGAATGACTTTGCCCACTCCCTGGTATAGTGATTTCTTTTAGTGTACCAAACAGCAGCTTGTGTCTTACTTTATATATTTTCTTTTGTATAGAAGTACAGTAATCCCTCGCTATATCGCGCTTTGACTTTCGCGGTTTCACTCTATCGCGGATTTTAAATGTAAGCACATCTAAATATATATCACAGATTTTTCGCTGGTCGCGGATTTCTGGACAATGGGTCTTTTAATTTATGCTACACGCTTCCTCAGTTTGTTTGCCCTGTTGATTTCATACAAGGGACGCTATTGGCGGATGGCTTAGAAGCTACCCAATCAGAGCATGTATTACATATTAACTAAAACTCCTCAATGCTATAAGATATGCATCCCTCGCGGAGCTTGATTGTTTGCTTGTCTCTGCCTCTCTCCCACCCTCTCTGACATTCTCTGCGCCTGACGGAGGGGCTGTGAGCAGAGGTGCTGTTTGCTTAAAAGATACTGACGCTCCTCTAAAAAAATGCCTGTTTATTGCGGTGCTCGGCATATTTAAAAGCACAAAAGCACACGTATTGATTTTTTGATTGTTGCTTTAATCTCGCCCTCTCTCTGACGTTCTCTGCGCCTGACGGAGGAGATGTGAGCAGAGGGGCTGTTTGCTTAGAAGATACTGCTGCGGCAAACTTAAAAGCACAAGTATTGATTTTTTGATTGTTTGCTTTTCTTTGCGAGCTCTCTCTCTCTCTCCCTCTGAAATTCTCTGCTCCTGAAGAGAAGAAGATCTATTTGCATTCTTTTAATTGTGAGAAAGAACTGTCATCTCTGTCTTGTCATGGAGGACAGTTTAAACTTTTGGCTAAAGGGTGTTATTTCATGTCTAGAGGGCTCTAATAATGTTAACAGTGTGGGAGAGTTTATAAGGGCTTAAAATATATAAAAATAACTACACAAACATATGGTTTCTACTTCGTGGATTTTCGTCTATTGCGGGGGGTTCTGGAACGCAACCCCCACGATCGAGGAGGGATTACTGTATAGATAGCTCCTAGGTATTATATTGTTTTGGTGTAAGTATTTATATTGATTTTGAGTTTGTGGTGCTTTTTGTTTTTCTTGCATTTATACTTTTTTTACCCTTGTAAATATGTTTTGGGATTCTTTAGACTTCGTGGTGTATAGTTTCTTCCTGATTGCTTTCTTTCTTTAGGAAGACTACCATTTTGTGTACATCCATTTTTGTCTTCATTTTGGGACTGGCAAATTCACTGTAAATATTATTCACTATTTTTTGATTGGGACATTTTTGTGTTTTTGTGCACCTGTAAATAAAACCTACTTTTGTTTTTGGAAAATACCACCTTTTTATGTTTGTGTCTCCATGTTTGACTTCTGTCAAGTCTGATCCTGGTAGGTCCTGAACTACAAGACGCCCACTGTGTAGTCTGATGCCAACCTTGCCATTACATGTGGTGTCACACTGAGCAAAATAATTTAAATTTAATACACAGTTTGCAGTTGGAAAATTGAAGATTTTCCACACAAAACAGCTTAACTGGATAATTTCGGTCCAGGCTGTACCACTTTAAATTTTAAGCATGTGTAGACATTTTGGAAAGTAGCCTAACAGTAAAACTGTATCAAAACAGATGTAAATAAATTGTGATACAAGTCAGCTGAAACAGAGTTCTCTAAATGCCAATAAAGCAGAACATAAAAGACGAATTAAGAGAATTTAGAGATGAATGGACAGAGGCACATGCAGTCACAGCTACTTGTCAGGTTTATCCATGTGCTTAATATGCCAAGAGAAATTTTCAATCAATAATCAATCAATCACTGAAGACATTTCACAACAAAACATTCAACTTTCTTTGAAACGTATCCCTTCCGAGATGCTAGGAAAGCAGCAGTGAAAGAGTTGAAACTAAAAGCTGAGTAGAATGAGGTAGCTCTGTCAATCCATGGTTGCTGCCAATTTTATGGTATCTTAGGAGATTATAAAACATGGAAAGCCTTTTGTCGATGCTTAATATGTTAATGAGTGTTTTTAACAAAGTAGCGAAACATATTTACTGATTTCACAAAGAAAAATAATATAATTAAGAAAATTAAGGACCTGCTTTTTTCCACAAAGACGATCAGAGAGAGGACTGTGAAAATGATCAACAATATTAGCAGTTAGCAATAAAAGATTTGCAGTCATCTCCCTATTTCTCTGTAACGTGTGATGTCATGCAGTGTAGATAACACGGCACAGGTTGCATGTTAAAGCTTTTCTACACAAGTAGGGTTACCTCTCAACTCATCTAGATGATCCTTTTTGGTTGGAAAAGTTTTATTTTTTGGTCAATGTAACTTTACACTTAAATGACCTTAATGTGAAACTGCAATTCAAGGGAAACTGAACTATTTTGTTTTTAGAAGAGGTTATATATTTAAGGGCAAACTTTCATTGTTTGAAAGAGATATTGATGGTACTGTGCTGAACCAGTTTCCTTCTCTGAAGCAGTTTAGCGAACATTCAGATGTCACAATGCAAATAAAATGAAGGAAACAATTGTAATGATGAAGGAATCTTCAACCCATGATTTCTGGAATTCAGGAAAGAAAAATCTGTATTTTCATTTATCTTGAATTCACTTGGCAGTTTGACGCTTTCCTAGGATTATTCAAATGGGTATTGAAATTGAACTGGTAGATCAATAGAAGCACCCAGGTATCCAGATTTAAAGAATTTAGAGAGACTGTAAGCTGCTTTAGTGCAGAACCACTGTTACAAGGACATGCATGAACATACAAAGCAGGACCATCTTGTCTTTGATGTGTGGGTCGGTTTACCTGATAGTTTTATTGACATGAAGAGGTACAGTGAGATGCAAAAGTTTGGGCAACCTTGTTAATAGTCATTATTTTCCTGTATAAATCATTGGTTGTTACGATAAAAAATGTCAGTTAAATATATCATATAGGAGACACACACAATGATATTTGATAAGTGAAATGAAGTTTATTGGATTTACAGAAAGTGTGCAGTAATTGTTCAAACAAAATCAGGCAGGTGCATAAATTTGGGCACCACAAAAAAGAAATGAAATCAATATTTAGTAGATCCGCCTTTTGCAGAAATTACAGCCTCTAAACGCTTCCTGTAGGTTCCAATGAGAGTCTGGATTGTGGTTGAAGGTATTTTGGACCATTCCTCTTTACAAAACATCTCTAGTTCATTCAGGTTTGATGGCTTCCGAGCATGGACAGCTCTCTTTAACTCACACCACAGATTTTCAATTATATTCAGGTCTGGGGACTGAGATGGCCATTCCAGAACATTGTACTTGTTCCTCTGCATGAATGCCTTAGTGGATTTTGAGCAGTGTTTCGGGTCGTTGTCTTGTTGAAAGATCCAGCCCAGGCGTAGCTTCAGCTTTGTCAATGATTCCTGGACATTGGTCTTCTGAATGTACTGATACTGAGTGGAATCCATGCGTTTCTCAACTTTGACAAGATTCCCAGTCCCTGCACTGGCCACACAGCCCCACAGCATGATGGAACCACCACCATATTTTACTGTAGGTAGCAGGTGTTTTTCTTGGAATGCTGTGTTCTTTTTCCTCCATGCATAACGCCCCTTGTTATGCCCAAATAACTCAATTTTAGTTTCATCAGTCCAAAGCACCTGAATTCCAAAATGAAGCTGGCTTGTCCAAATGTGCTTGAGCATACCTCAAACGGCTCTGTTTGTGCTGTGGGAGGAGAAAAGGCTTCCTCTGCATCACTCTCGCATACAGCATCTCCTTGTGTAAAGTGCGCCCAATGGTTGAACGATGCACAGTGACTCCATCTGCTGCAAGATGATGTTGTAGGTCTTTGGTGCTGGTCTGTGGGTTGACTCTGACTGTTCTCACCATTCGTCGCTTCTGTCTATCCGAAATCTTTCTTGGTCTGCCACTTCGAGCCTTAACTTGAACTGAGCCTGTGGTCTTCCATTTCCTCAATATGTTCCTAACTGTGGAAACAGACAGCTTAAATCTCTGGGACTGCTTTCTGTATCCTTCCCCTAAACCATGATGGTGAACAATCTTTGTCTTCAGGTCATTTGAGAGTTGTTTTGTGACCCCCATGTTGCTACTCTTCAGAGAAAATTAAAGAAGGATGGAAACTTACAATTGACACCCTTAAATACTCTTTCTCATTATAGGATTCACCTGTGTATGTAGGTCAGGGGTCACTGAGCTTACCAAGCCAATTTAAGTTCCAATAATTAGTTCTAAAAGTTTTGGAATCAATAAAATGACAACGGTACCCAAATTTATGCACCTGCCTGATTTTGTTTGAACAATTATTGCACACTTTCTGTAAATCCAGTAAACAACCAACTATTTATACAGGAAAATAATGACTATTAACAAGGTTACCCAAACTTTTGCATCCCACTGTATGTGTTTGGAGTTCTGTTTTTTTTTTTTTTGTCAGTGTATTTCTGTGAAAAGGCTTTTTTCAAGCATGAACTGTGTCAAAAGTAAACTCTGAAGCCATCTGATCAATGGACATTTCTAATCTTACTTGAAAGTCAAAGTTTTTTGTACAGTCTAGACGGCAAGAAGCCATCCAAAGATGTACAGGCACAAAAATCACATTGAACAAGTAAATTACATATTTTAAATTTGCAGCCATGATCAAGCAGGCACATTAAATTTTAGGCAAACACAATGTTTCAGCATGCAATATATCAGCACAACATTTATATATTTTTTTCCAGATAAATGCACAATTGCATCAATGAGAAAATTGCATACCTGCTGCCCCAAGTTGATTAAAAACAGAAATTCCTCTTACAGAATTGAGGGAATACCAGAAATACAGTAGATAGATAGATAGATAGATAGATACTTTATTAATTCCAAGGGGAAATTCACATAGCTTTCATTTTTTTTTAATTTTTAGGGTGTGCTAAAAATGGAAATACTACTAAAACATTTATAAAGGATTACTGCTGTACAAAGTTTGGTTTTTGTTGTAAAGTTCACCAAACATGGCAGTCATTTTAAAGTCCATGAAACACTGAAAATAATATCTTTAAACTTTGTTGTTGATATCATATAAAAGTTTTTTTTATAAAATACCAAACGAGGCTCCTCTTCTAAATTGGCCGCCGACCCCAGAGCTAGACCAATTACAAAATAATATTAACTTTACTGCTTCCTAACACAGTTTGTTGAGGCCAAGCACCAGAAGTATCTACCCATTTTGCTTTTGTAGCTTTGTTGTATACACTCACCTAAAGGACTATTAGGAACACCTGTTCAATTTCTCATTAATGCAATTATCTAATCAACCAATCACATGGCAGTTGCTTTAATGATTTAGGAGTGTGGTCCTGGTCAAGACCAAACTGAATATCAGAATGGGAAATTTTGAGCGTGGCATCGTTGTTGGTGCCAGACGGGCCGGTCTGAGTATTTCACAATCTGCTCAGTTACTGGGATTTTCACGCACAACCATTTCTAGGGTTTACAAAGAATGGTGTGAAAAGGGAAAAACATCCAGTATGCGGCAGTCCTGTGGGCGAAAATGCCTTGTTGATGCTAGAGGTCAGAGGAGAATGGGCCGACTGATTCAAGCTGATAGAAGAGCAACTTTGACTGAAATAACCACTCGTTACAACCGAGGTATGCAGCAAAGCATTTGTGAAGCCACAACACGCACAACCTTGTGGCGGATGGGCTACAACAGCAGAAGACCCCACCGGGTACCACTCATCTCCGCTACAAATAGGAAAAAGAGGCTACAATTTGCACAAGCTCACCAAAATTGGACAGTTGAAGACTGGAAAAATGTTGCCTGGTCTGATGAGTCTCGATTTCTGTTGAGACATTCAAATGGTAGAGTCAGAATTTGGCGTAAACAGAATGAGAACATGGATCCATCATGCCTTATTACCACTGTGCAGGCTGGTGGTGGTGGTGTAATGGTATGGGGGATGTTTTCTTGGCACACTTTAGGCCCCTTAGTGCCAGTTGGGCATCGTTTAAATGCCACGGGCTACCTGAGCATTGTTTCTGACCATGTCCATCCCTTCATGACCACCATGTACCCAACCTCTGATGGCTACTTCCAGCAGGATAATGTACCATGTCACAAAGCTCGAATCATTTCAAATTGGTTTCTTGAACATGACAATGAGTTCACTGTACTAAAATGGCCCCCACAGTCACCAGATCTCAACCCAATAGAGCATCTTTGGGATGTGGTGGAACGGGAGCTTTGTGCCCTTGATGCGCATCCCACAAATCTCCATCAACTGCAAGATGCTATCCTATCAATATGGGCCAACATTTCTAAAGAATGCTTTCAGCACCTTGTTGAATCAATGCCACGTAGAATTAAGGCAGTTCTGAAGGCGAAAGGGGGTCAAACACCATATTAGTATGGTGTTCCTAATAATCCTTTAGGTGAGTGTATTTTTTGTGAGTTTTCCACCATCTTTAAATCATAACATCTTCAAAACAGTAAAACACTGATTATATTAGCAGTGTTGCAATATTTGTATCTTTTGCAGTATTTTGCATGTATCGGTCAGTAGAGGTTATGTTTAACATTAGAATTTCCACTTTGTCAGCTGCTGCATTTATAAATACAAATAGAAATCCCTATTAATTGTCCTGCATACATTCAAAATAGTTGCCAGCTTTTGTGTATAGCAAGCCTTTTTTCTAATTAGCTTGGTGATTAGCCATCTGTCCACACAATATTTGTGTTCATACGGTGCTGTGAAAAGATATTTCCTTCTTGCATATTTAACACAATGAGTTGCATCAGAACTTTCAAAAAATGCAATATTAGACAAAAGAAGCTTAATTGAGCACACAGTGCAGTTTTAAATGATAATTTCTTTATTCAAGGAACAAATTTTGTTGTTGAAAAGTAATTGTCCCCATAGTTTCAGCATTGATTGCAGGACCTTTACCAATAATAATTGCGTCTGAAGACATTTTGTATAATTTGATATAAGTCATTCATATAACACTTGAGGTGTTTTAACCTACTTTTCTCTGTAGAACCTCTTTGGTATTTCTTTTTCAGGTCATGGCACAATATCTTTATTAGATTCAAGTCTATGACTAGGCCACTCTAACAGTTTGTTCTGAGGCATTCAGTTGTAGACTTGCTTTTTCGTTTTGGTTTGTTGTACTGCTGCATAGCCGATTTAAGCTTTAGATTCAGGTCACAGTCGGGTAACTGGACATTCCCCTTAAGAATTTTCTGGTAAAGTGCAGTATTTATGCTTCTCTCAATCATGGCATGAGTTTCAATCATGTTCTAAGTTAGCAAAGTTTCCCCATACCATCACACTAACACCTTAACTGTAGGGTTTTATTGAAGGTATGGTATTCTTACTGTCAAATGCTATATTAATTTATTCAAGAGATAGTAGAACATGTACTGTCCAAAGAGTTGTATTTTTTATTTTTTGTCCAATAAACATAATTCCAAAAAGCTTGAGAATCACCCAGTGTTTTGCTTCAAATGAAAGATAAGCAATGGTAATCACTCTTGGATAGCAGAGTTACCAGCCTTGCTGCCCTTCTCATTCTGATCATGGAGTCATAAACACTGACCTTAGCTGAGGTCAGAGGCACCTGTAATTTTTTGAATTTTCTTCTGAGATCTGCTGTGACGTTTTGAATGAGTCATTGCTGTGCTGTTGGAGTAAATTTGGAACGATGATCTTTCCTGAGAATATTGTGGTGTTGGACAGTCCTAGAGCCTTAGAAATGGATTTGTACCCTTCTGTTGATTGGTAAGTTTCAACAACATAATGTTCTAGATCGAGCCACAGTGTTCTTCAGGAAACCTTGTGGAGACTATTTCACCCTCATGGTAAGGGTCAATATATGGTGAGGTTTAGATTCGACTGGGCTGACTGCAGTCAAGTTTGGTTGTTTTCAGTTAGCTGAGTCTAATTATCCAGTAACTTTGATCAGCTGCTTGAAAGAGTAACTAAGGCAGAAATAACTTTTTTGTATAGGCAGTGCACATTCTGGTTCAGGCTATCTAACAGTACATTTTGTCTAAGGATCTGACTCTACTTATTGTGACAAATATGCAAAAATAGAGACTACCAGGTAGAGATGAATACTTTCTCTCAGTATATTTCATTACAATAGCAAATTTATTGCCAAGCAATCTTTCGAATAGTGAAGGTCCTTGGTTAGCTTTGTTTTCCACAAGGTGAAAGTAAGACACAAACAGCTGCTTTGTACTGATAAGCATTTTGGTCTGCTAAAGTGATTCAAATCATTTGGTTCAAACAATGGAAAAGATCTGGAGCACAGTGACTCACCGATTTGTTCATTTAGCACATAAAAGCAGTTATTAATTGAATGTTCCTAATGCCAGCTGATTTTTTATTCTCTTTTTTATTACAAGCATACTGATATTTCATCATTACTGTACTATAGTATTAGAGTGTTTGTATTGTAAAGTGTGTAGGTCACAGACCCAACCCGTCTTACTAATTTTTAATGCTATTTTTCCTCACGTTAACAAATACAGATGTGATATTCATACTAATAGAGGTGGTGTTCACCCTAATCTTCATGTCCAGTAGACCTTCCTCCCAGTACTGTTGCAATGCATTGTATATCACAATATCATAAAAGCAACACCACTAGCATCCAATCACATTAATATCCAAGAAAGATACATGTGAAATATTTCCCATGTCAAATAAAAAAACATTTAGATGCAGTGAGTGATGACCCCTTCATACATTCAATGCAATTCAGTTTCTTTTTGTATAGCACTTGTCACTGATAGCAGGCGTAGAGTGCTGTGGCAAGTTGTTAGGTATATAAATACAAATTTGTAGCTAAATGAGTGTACATAAAGACACAAATTTGTTTAAAAAGACATTAAACACAATGGTTCGAAACTGTTTACCATAAACAGAGTAACTATCCATTAATTAATTATTGATATATGGCCAGCTGACAGAGCATATGAGGAAAACAAAAACTCCAGTCAGTTGCATCCCTGGAGAAAATGAACCACTGGGAGTCCGTCTTCAGTGGTAAAAGGCAGAGTCAAAGACATGGGCCCACCGGCTGCCCACCCCTTCTGAGCATTCTACAGTATAGTCTGTGCTAGATTGTGTAATCTGAGAACAGAATCTTTATTTTCATTGATTCAAAGGCACCAAATTTCTCATATGTTATTTCATGGAAAGGAAAACTGCATGGTAGTACAGCACTAGCACCAAGTGCCACAGCAGGATTCCAGGAAGAGAAGCAGAACAGTAGTAGTAACAGTTTATACATATCGCATTAAATATATTTTTGTACAAATGACTAACAAACACAGATATAATATTACAGTTTAGTCACCAGCTCTACTCAGAGTGTACTGTACTAAAGTATTGAGTCTTCACCCTTCATTGGATTTAAAAGCTGAAACAGAAGGGGCATCTCTTATATAAGCAGGCAGATTGTTCTGTAGCTTTGTGCCCTGTAACTAAAAGTTTGGCCTCCCTCTGTTATTTTGTTAACTCTTGGAATCCTTAGTAGCCCAGCATCTTGAGATCTTAATGCATTCTCTAGCTTGTGAGTAATGATAGTTTAGATTAGTAAGCAGGGCCTTGACCATTTAAGGCTTTATATGTAAGAAGGAGGATTTTGAAATCAACTCTAACCATAAAAAGAGGCCAGTGTAAAAACAATAACTGGAGATTTGCAGTCAGACATATTTATTTATGCAGTAGTCAATCCTAATAGAAATAAATGTATGAATTAATTACTCAGTTTGTTCAATATCTGCATTTAGAAATTGTCTTAATTTTCAAATTGTAAAATGGAAAAAAAAGATTTTAGATAGCATTATAATGTGTGCTTTTAAAAAACACTCTCCTGTCCAAGTTCTGTTCTAATTCAGTAAAGCTAAGCATTAGTCCAACTGAGTTAAAAAGTTACAGAATATGGTTATGCCCCTCAAAAAGAAACATTTTTGTTTTCCTATATTCAGAGATACGTAGTTCTCATTCATCCACTATTTTAATTCACTGATGCAATTAATTAATGACACTGTTGAAGAAACATCATCATTTTGTCTAAAAGATAGATATACCAGGGTACCATCTGTGTATGAGTGCAAATGAATGTGATGTTTTCTAAGATAGTTCCCAATGGAAGCATTTAAAGTGAAAGCAGTAAAAGTTCAATAACTGAGCTCTGTGCGACACTGTATTAAACTTCTAAATATAATGACAGAGTACTCTCAGCACATTTCTGAATGTACTAAAATTGATTTGATAAATATGAACTAAATTACGCAAAGACGGTGCCTGATTTTACAGACAGTGTAACAGAAGGGAGTTGTCAGTGGTGTCAAAGGCTAAACTTAAGTCTAACAGTATAATTACTTTTGAATTTCCCTCATCAAAGGGTATTAGAATGTTGTTTATAACACAGGCTAGTGCCATTTCTGTACAATGATTGGTGTGGAACCTAGACTGGAATTTCTCAAATAAAGCGATATAAGGTGAAACTGAGTGTTATTATGAACAATGCTGCACATCGAGTCTTTCCAACCAGCAAATTATTGAGCAAAAGTGTGTAAAGAAATGCTACTGGGACTCCTTTATACCAACAACAATATGTCTGTGTACTGCATCACTATGACTTTCTTTTGAATTTTGAATTTTTTTTCTTTGTAGTCATCCCAGTATGTGTTCAGATTAAAGTATGTGTATATATTTATGTATTTACTTGAATATCTATCTATCTATCTATCTATCTATCTATCTATCTATCTATCTATCTATCTATCTATCTATCTATCTATCAATAAAGCAGGCATATATGGGTCTAGCTTTGATGTTTTTTCAATAATGGTCTGATAACTGATACTGTTATTGCATTAGGAACTGTGGCAGACAGTGATGAACTGTGGTTAAGAATGGGTTCTGTCAGAACAGCCATTGAGCTTTCTATTTCCTATCAGTTTTGTTGGGACCGGGTCTAAGGGACAGGTAGTAGGTTTAATTTTAGAAACTAAAATTTAAGAAAATTGTAACTTTATCAACATAAAATTAATAAAATGAATTCCATTTGTTTGGCTTAGATTTAATCTTTTAATACTGCCTCACTGAAGTGCTAAAGAAATATATTATGGCTTATTAGAGCTAGTTTTGAACTTTAATATAAATAGTTGACTAAGTCTTATACTTACACAGTACTTACAGGCTATACTTTTTGGCTGTTTTTAATAACATTTAAATGTATACTTGTTATTTTTTATAATTCTGCAAAACTTTGTATCATTATGGGTTATTGAGATTGATGGGGACAATGGAAATTTAATCCATTTAAAACTAAATCTACAACACAATGTTTGTAGAAAGGAAAGGAGTCTTAAGTTATTTCTGAATCCATTATATAGATGACATTTACATTAACAGATGTCTCTTTTATTGCCTGATAACATACAGTAAATATTTTTGGTTACTTGCTTTTAGCCTTGTTTATGTTAAAGTAACATTACCATAATATCTGCTTAAGTCCTCAACCACTATATAGAATTACACACCTCTCTCTTTCATTTGTTTGAAGATAACCTGTATAGAAAAATACTTACAATTTAATAACTCTGACTCAATATTTCTTTTAGGCTGTCACTGTAGAGACACCACAGGGGTCAATATATGAAGGAAAAAGGTTCAGTGGTAAGAGGGTAAGACCTTGAAATATTTCTCTCCAGCAAAATGAAAGTGATCTTGCTAGTATAGTTACAGTTTATGTTTACTCTTAAAAGATAATTTGCTTTGTAGCAGATATTAAAAAATTTAGAGGTACAAATGACAGAAGCATAGAAAAAGCATGTTTGAAGGGCGTATAAGGGAAAAGAACAACTAATTGACATTCACTGCAAATCATTTTCTCTTCACCTGTAAGTTACTGCATGTTTTATAACCCATGTATCATCCATTTTGACTTAATTAACTGTTAATTGTCACCCAGAATAGTGCAAGAGTGTGCATTTTATGTTCTAGAGAATCAGGTCTTCATCTAAAATATTTCATACCATCAAAGGTTTCTTTCTTGTACATTTTGTTATATCCACTCTGGAAGGATAAATGAGCTATAAAATCAATGGATAAACATATCTGCTTTTACACTGATCATTCAAATGCTGTGTTTACTGTGTCTTTTAAAGTGTATGACTTTTTTCTTAGTGTGAATTTTTATCTAGTTTTATGTTTTTGTAAAATAATTTTTTTTTTTTTTTAGATTTAAATTTGAATACTGTATATCCTGAAAAAAGTGTGTAATATGATGTTTTAATCATGCAGAGGAATGGTGCTTTAAATAAAAAATGTCAGCTGGTATCAGGACTTGGGTAAAGCAAAGGCATAGCAAACAAATTTCATCATCTGCTTCAGCATTTAACAGTTTGTTGTTAATACTAGGCATCCTTAAACTGCTGTGCTAAAATCTGTAATCATTTTAAACCTTTTAACCCTGGAATTTACACTTTCAAGAACAAGCAGAACTTTTACCCAAAATCTGGGTTAAAACAGATTAGGATTCACATAATAATACAAAAGTTTTAAATAAGTATATAGGATAATACACTCTAAAAATACAACTACAATGATTACATATAGAGTTCAAATACAAGTTTTTTCTGAATATAAGGGTGATCTGCTTAGAAGAATGGCCTCTTTACTATGTCTGTGATCACAAGACTAGAAAAAGACAAAGTCTACTCAGATGTTTATTGTGTTAAGTATTAAAAAATGTGTAAGCTGTTCAGTGTTTGCAGTATTAATACATATACAAGTAAATACTTGATGGTTATAAGATAAATAAATTCACAAAATTATTATTCAAATTAATTTGTTTGACTGTATATTTGATAATATAATCTGCTGAAATCTACAGATAACTGGTGTTTCCATTCTCCGAGCTGGAGAAACCATGGAGCAGGCTCTTATGGCTGTTTGCAAGGATATTCGGCTGGGGAAGATTCTAATCCAAACAAATCATGACACTGGGGAGCCGGAGGTAAGTTTGGAGCCCCACCCAATTTTAGGAAGCACAGATCACTTGCTGTCCTTTAATATATAAATATTTTTTGTAAAATCTTCAGATGAGTCAAAATAATATAGAAATGCTGTATGTGTATTCCTGTGTTTTACTAAGCTTTAGTAAGGAGAAAAGTATATTATTGTTTTATAACGCAGGGACAATAATTAGTTATATTCTGTATTTACAGTACATTGCTTCTTCTGCTGTTGTGATAGGGCAGAACCTGCATGCAATATAAAGTCATGTGAAGTCTCATTGTATGAATCCGCTGCATAAGGAACTAATTTTAGTCAAATCAAATAATCATTTGTTTTTCAGGAGAGTGAAGGCTTATTTTTTTTTATTTGCTACTTACCTGAAGATCAAATTATTTCACTAACATATGGTTCATTATACACATAAAGCTGCAATATTCCTGGGATAATAGTGTAAATGATTTTATTCAGGGATTTGACCAGAATATTTCACATATTAAGTGTGTGTAATGTTTAAAGACTTCAAACAGAGACAGGGACTGGGAAGCCAGAGATAGTACTGTACAGCAAGCTGAATTTGAGAAATGCTTTAACAGGTTATAAACATATAATTCCTGTACATTAAATCCAGTATTCTCAGTAGACTTAATATTTTGAGAAAAATCCATAAAAGGAAAAAAAACATTACTAATTTGTTTCTTCTGTGAAATACATTTCTCATTCAGTGGTTTGAATATTTGGGAAAATATCTGGTACTGTTTCTGCTTAAACCTTCACAATGCAGTAGGAGTAACACAAGTGAAATGTTAGAAATCATGTTGATTTATTTTTATTGTTAATTAATAATGTTTATAATTATGAATCACCTCATATTTACTGTAATAAAGAACGTAAAAAAAACAACATAAGAAACCCGTTTTTTTGTAAAGTTTTCAACTGCCATTTGTCATTTTAGTAACGTATTGAAAATAGGATAATAGCAGCATTATTAAATGTTATGTCATATTTGAATTCATCAGGGCACAGTTGTACAAGGTATCTAAAGAGCAGTGCAGAAATGCTTGTGTCCCATTATTGTTGTTAGTTAGCTCATTTCAGATTGCTGATTATACCTCATCTCAAAGCTACATGATTAGATTCAGACTGAGTGAATGCGGAGGTCATGGAGCATCTTTTTGCTTAAAAATTATTTTCACAGATGAGTACTCAATAGTTAAAGATTTAAACATTACAACAAACAGTATTTTTATGAATCTTATTAATTTAGGATAACATGAACAACCATGGCTTGCTTTATGCATCTCGTTCTGATAATAGTGTACAAGCAAATAGAACTGTTCGGCATAATAGTCTGTTCTTGTCAAAACTTTTCCTATGGTGCTATAAACTTAGCTTGTGCAAACTCTCTCCAGTTGCACTATGCTCAGTTATGGTTTTAATCCCAATACAATAACTTTTCTGCCTTAACAGCAACCTTTCATGTGTAAATAAGCCTTTTTTGAGAAAGTATTCTTTTACTTTAAAATATTTAATTTTTGTAATATCTGTGGCTATTTAATCTGAAAGTTGGAAGGATGCTTAATAGTATTACATGCATGTGTATTCAGGAAACTGTAGTATTCTTTGCTACACTATGTCTGTTGCATGGCTGTGAAGAGAACTGCATAACATCACCAGACCCAGAGTTGCAGGGACATAAAGAGAGTGAATCTAATGAAGTCACTACACCTAAACTGCCTTCTTTTATTTTTCAACAGTTGCATTATCTAAGGTTACCAAAAGATATAAGTGAGGATTATGTGATTTTAATGGATAGCACTGTCTCTACGGGAGCAGCAGCACTGATGGCCATCAGAGTTTTGCTGGTAGGATTCGATTTACTCTTTTATTTTTAATTTACAAGGAAAAAAAGAAAATATATTTTACTGCTTTTAATTTTCAAGGTGTCTGTAGCATAACATTTCCCTAAGTGGCCTTGATAGCCCAAAACTGCTTTTATGATATCTAGTAGTACATGTCTTGTGCTAAACAAAACAGCAGTGTTAAATCGCAGACAAGTAATATGGAGCTGGATTTGTTTATTATAATGTAGCCCTCATTTTTAATTACATAAATTTTACTTTCACCCAACATTTAGTGCATTCAAGGTTTTTTTCAACAGTAATTACTGTAGTTTAGTATGTTTCTTTTTCTGACAGTATTCTAGGCTGTTATGATGTATATAACATTTTCTACATCTGTTCAATTTATTATATGCTATGTCAGTACTTGGAAGAACAAAAATGATGAATACACAGCACTTTATGTATGCTTCACATGCAGGTCATCTAGGACATCTAAGTCATAATGCATTTTGTTTTATTTCAGAAGGCATTTTTATTGTTCACATTCTATGGTTTGTCCATAGCACTAGTTCTAGCTTGGATGTGCAGAAAATGTAGATCATTTCAGCATACATGAAATTACTGTAAATTAAATTTTTTATAGGTGACTAAATTCAAAATAAATGTGCATTTTTAGGACAAAAATGTAATCAGTGTATGAATTTGTGTGTAGTTGTGTGTAGACGTACTGTATGTTCTGAAATAGAATGTCATCTCATTCAGTTTTGATATTTTAATTGTAGTCTATGCTATAAATTTAATATCTGGCTCTCTGTGACACCGAGTACTTATAGAGTGATTGCCGTGAGGGCTGCTGGGTGAAATGAAATGAGGGCACTAGTTTTAAAAGTGAGCTATGTGACAGTGTAGCCTCAGCAGGCCAACAGTGTGGTAGACGAAGCAAGATGCTTTAGGAGCGCTTTTGCAAGCAACATTAAACAGCTTTTAACTACAGTATGTTTCAGTGAAACAAAAGAGCACAACAAGTTTAGGGCTTACTGATAGTTTCTCAAGGAAGTTTTCATCTCTCCGCTGCCAGTTTCAGATGAGAGCCTTGCACATGGCATGTTAAAATGCTGGCTGTGGCTGAGAATTTAAAATCATCGCTGAGACTTAGTGCAGCCATGGTCAGTCTAGAGTGCAGAACGACAGCCACATCGGGAGTTCAGACTGTTCATTAAGTTTAGTTGTCGAAGAAACTGTATACTAGTGTTTTCATTTTCTTTAATGATCTTGGATGTATGTATTGTCATGCTCAGTTATGTTTGAATAAGTTAGATTGTTTTTTATTTGAGGTTATGTAATGAGTATTATGTATGAGTTTTCATTTTATCTGCATTGAGCGAGATGAAACTCCCTTTGTAAGAATAGCATTGGCTATTTTCACTTTACATATTTTTGTACAAGGAATTGTGAGTTCTTTTTAAAATAATTTTTGTGGAATAAAATCTTCTATTTTTGTACATCTTCCTCTCTTACACCTCTCTCTTAACATCCTCGGCCCCCAGTCAGTCCAGGACTTACTAACACATCATCTGCTCCCATTTTGTTGTTTCAACACTTCATTGCACAACTGATTTTAGTTTTTTCTGGATTTACGTTCTTGTTTTGTGCCCGCTTGTTCTTAAGTTGTTGTCTAGGTTGGAAAGATTCTTTGTCTGACAAAACTTTACCTAACTTTCAGGTGGCTGTTCACAGGGGATTTCATAACTACACCACCATCTGCATTATTGGACTGTGTCGTTTAGTGTTTTCTTGGATTTCTTTTGTATCTTACATTAATATTTTTTGTCATTTAGTACCATAAATATAAACACAAACTTATTATATGTTATATTTTGTAAAATGTTACAATCCACTAAAGAACTGAAGAACTATGCACTTTGTCTGGGGATGCACACATCTTTGTCTTGCTAGCCAGCCTTACACACATGATTTGCTTGCACATTGATAATTGTATATCGCATTTCTTGCATCTTATTTAGTGCATCCTTAACACCACAAATCGCAAGTGATAATTTTATTAATACTTTTTTTGACATTCTGTTGAACTTAATAATCTCACTTAATTATCTGCATTTTTTAGAATTATTTTCCATGGTGATTATCATTATTTCAGTGCTGTCAGCTGCAATTTCAAAAGAACCACATATAATATGCTATTGAAATTTTAACACTACGTGAACATTTTGTTGTACTTTATGTTGTCATGTTTTTTTGAATAAAATTTTACAAGTGAATTTAAAATTTTAATAACGAATTTGTATTGCAAATATCTTAATTTAATGTCAGGAATTGCTTGAAGTTGTTTCAGCTACAGTAAATCTGCTTCCATCAACATCTCCTTACCCCAATGAACATAACATAAAGATATACTATGTGTCCAAGAATTGTGTTATGTTACATTTTTCTCTGTGTTAAACCATGGTAAATTATTTTTGTTTGATAAATATCAGAGGTAGTAAGTGTTGGTAAAAAGCTGTTCTTAATATTTTCCAGGATCATGATGTCCAAGAGGATAAAATCTTCCTACTTTCCCTGCTTATGGCCGAAATGGGAGTACATTCTGTAGCCTATGCGTTTCCCAAAGTTCGAATAATCACCACTGCTGTGGATAAGAAAGTCAATGATGAATTTCACATAATTCCTGGAATAGGTATGGCTATTTTCAATGAGGATATGGCATCTTTACTGAGACACATTTCTGTGTATTGAAGCATCAATTTTATAGCTAGTAATAGGTAAGGTACGACCAACATTAAATAGATGTGCTATAAACTTTAAATCTGCTTATTAAACTGAAAACTAAAAACTGCCCATATGAGTGTGTGCATGTCGAAACTTGCTGTGCTGTGGACTGGTGTGATGTGGAGGCTCAGAGTAGTTAAACAAATTTCCCCAAAATAATGTTGCATTCATACAACATGCACGTACATAGATGCATACATATTAAGGTAAATAAATAATAATACCAAAATCATCATGTTTGGCTGAAATATAAACAAAGTCACGCTTATAAATTCCAGCTAACAATAAATGTGGATGATTTTCACTGGAGGTGAGGAAAACAAAAAGAGCATTTCTGGAGAAAATGAATGACTGGGTAGTCCACAGTTTATCGTAACAGGTAAAATCACAATCCTGCTAAACAACTGGCCACCAAACCCTTTGTCTTTACCAGTTTGAAACGCCCCATGTTGAAGTCTAAAACTGTACGGACTCTATGACAATAGTAAAATATTATGGTCACTTTCTGGGTCAGTAACTGTTGATTCCTGGGAATCAATGTGGAGATGTATGAACAAGAGTTATATCATCAGTCTTGGTATTCTTTGCAGCAGATTATGAATTAACTGCAGGTTAAATATAGAAGAATTGACTGAAGTGTTACAGCACTTTGATTTATTCCATGTTGTATTTTCCTGTACATCTTAGCTGGAAAAAGGTGGGATTGCATAATTCAGCAATGTGAGCAGTGCTTAAATGAGTGGTTTGTTTCAAAGATAAAATGTAGCATGCATGCTTATTCATCAAAATTAATATTCATGCCCTCTAAGAAATTATCTTGTTGCGGTTTTATTTAAACCATATGCAGTAAAAGTGATTCTTTTCCATTTGTAATTGCAGTGGAATCAGTGGGGGTCAAGCCACAGTGAATGCATGCTCCTTCCTCCTGTTGCCAATGTCTGCAAGAATTTTTTTCTGATATTTGTCTCTATATGTAAACAAAAAAATCCTGGAAAGGACATTTCCAGGGCGACAATACGTGATCTTCTCGAAAGTTCTCGGAAGACATTTAAAAGACCCGCGAGACAAAAAAGACTGACCACGGAGCGTCTCGCGGGGACCGTAAACATGAGACTTGGTACCAAGAGATTGTCCCAGGGCCATCTCGCGGGGACATGGAACATGAGATTCTTGCAAGACATGCCCTTCTTATCAAATAAGAGCACAGCCATGTGCTCTCAGCAAAGAAGAAAGAGCAGTGCGGAGAAAAGAGACACAAAAGCGTTTAGAGAGAAAAAAAGGCAGATAAGAGATTATGAAAGCAGTGGAATTCGAAAGGCTCAAACAAACGATGGCGCGATACACATGCAGAGAAAGGTACAGAATATGAAAGCAGTAAAATTCGAAAATACTGTATTGCAGCATTTACTGTGAGAATAGCTTTTGCTATGACAATTAACAAATCACAGGAACAAACATTAGAAAAATTCGGATTATTTATTAGAGAAACAGAAACAATATTCACTCACGGGCAGTTATACGTTGTGTTGTCATAATGTGTCTCCAAAGATGGAATCAAAATTCAATGCGATATTGAAGAGAAGGTAATTCCAAATATTGTTTTTAATGAAGCTTTAAAATAAAAGCAGTAACATTTGAAAGTATTGTATCATCCCAGCCAAGTTGAAGCCTTTTTTGTTTTAAGTGACTGTTATGTCCGATTGATGGAGGGCGGAGTACAGCATGGAAGACTGATAGCAGGGTATTGATTGATGTGGTAAGGGGGTGTGAGACCCGGAGGAGGAGGGGTTGGAGAGGGTGCTAGAAAGTTGTGTTTGGCAATTGTTCAAGTAGAACTTTTGTAACACTTTATTACGTCAGTCGCTACAGTATCAAAAACAAAGATCACATTAGCACAAACAAAAGGTGATTCATCATCAGAACCAGGTGTGATTGAAATAATTGCAGGACAAATCGCGGTCAGAAATAAAAGGCAAAGAGTGAAAAACAAAGTCTTTTCGCCTTCGGAATTCAATGCTCAAAACATGGATTTACACAATAATGGACGTACACTATGAGAATCTGTGGTCCCGCAACAGTTAAAGCAACAATTTCAAAGAAAAAAAAAGCTTTTAAAATTGTATATCCAATTAAACAAAGGGGTTGGCGAGCAAAGCAAGCAGGGGGCAGATCCCCCTAGTAATTCTATTAATTTTATCTTAGGTAGGCACAGTGGTGCTGTGGTTAGCATGACTGACTTACAGGTCAAATCACCATTTCACTACAGTAATCAGTCCAGCATAGTTAGGAGAAATTTCCGTCACCCTCAGGGAGACTTTAAAGCCTGTTACACCGTTATAATCCACTCGTCATTTTTTCAGTCTCTTTTTACCCCATTGACTTTTAATATATACTGTATTTGGGTCTAGATCTAATTTCTCCAATAAAAACAAGCATCCAAGACGTTGTCTGTCAATAACAACCTATTAAGAATGGGTGCTTCAAGTACAGTAATTGACATAACGTTCTCTTCTCTAACCTGCTCAGTCCAGCTCAGTGTCACATGGAGGAGTTTGCTCCTCTCCACGGTTAGTTCTTTCTTTGTCCCTGACCCCAAACTGGATTAAACAGGCTCAACAATGTTACTGTATACTAACTGAATTTTACTCAAAACTTTTTCTGGCTGATCATAAGGGACAGGTTTGTATTTTCATTTTAGAAAACATAAGTAGAATTTTCTGTTCAGTTCTTAAGATGGTGCGTGCAAAGAAATATATGTTTGACCCTGTTATGCTGAATTTCATTACTCGTTTAAAAAAAAAATCAGTAGTAATTTTAAAATGTGGTAGTTTGGATTCATTTAGATTAATGTGAATATGGCAATGTAATTATTAATTGTATACTGTAGCAGAGCACTAATTTACACCATTAACATAGTTACACAATTAGGAGTTTATTTTGTTTTTAAATGCAATTGATTTTGTTTTGTCTTTTCCCTTCTTTGTAGGTAATTTTGGGGACAGATATTTTGGCACAGATGCACCATCAGACTGGTATGAGAGTGATGAGAGTATGGACTACTAACAAAGAATATCCAGGAAATCAGAGGTGACATTGTGGATCTGCTCAGTGCTTGAAACCAGTAGTTCCTGTCCCTGTATTCTTGTTTATCACAGATGCTTGTTCTTTGTGAATTCACTGGACCATATTTCAACTTCATTTCCTTTCTTTCACAAAAAACTATATAGTATGCCTATAATATTTGTAGAAACCAAATATATTACAGCTTATTTAATATATTTATATATAATCAAAGATATATACATGCATAATTTATTCTAATGGCACTGTCAGACTGTTGAAAATTGTTTCTAGTCTGTGTGGAGTTTGCACGTTCTCTTCATGTCTGTCTGGGGTGTTCTGCAGGTAATCTGCTTTACCTGCCACATACCTGCAGAGGTTAAATTGGGGAGTGGACCTTGCCATGGACTCTACCCTGCATTTCACCCAGTACTCCTGGCTTAGGCTCCAGCCCCCCCAACCCTGAATGGAATTAAGCAGGCTTGACAATTTTATATTGCTATATGTAATATTATAAGAAAAAAATCAACCTTGAGCTTTACTTAAGTGTTTCGATTTTTCAGACGGACTGATTTTAATTTTCATGCTCTAGACTTTCTAAAAAAAAAAGCCACATTCTTCATTTAAAGATGTTGCTGTTATTTCTTTTCATGTACTAAAGCACTTATTCTTTACATAAAACTATTAACTGTTAAAAAATAACAATTTAAAATGTAATCTTTACATTTCAGTTGATGTAGTTACAGTGTTCATAATTAACTTAGCTTTCTTTCTTAATATAACTTTCCCAGATGGGCTTGGATACAACAGAAAAGCTTTTATTTGATTTTTAAAGCATTTTTCTAAAATGAAACCTTTAGAATTTCCAGATATTTAAAAGTCATAATCTTTTTTTTTTTCAGTTGGTATTATAAGAAGATAGGAAATGTCTGCCTGACTTAGCAAATGTAACATTTCAAATTTAAAGTGCTCTAACAAAGGGAAAAATACATTCATTTAAAGCAAAAATTCTGTAAGTGATATAACCACTGAAAAATGTAAAAGTTTTAAAAATATGCACGTTTAAAGTAGAAAATGATATAGAAAGAATTGATCCGATCTCTACCTGATCTTCTTTTATTACTAGAGCACGAGTCTGAAGATAAACGTTAGCAAACTCTCAACACCTCCAGCTTTGTTCTTTAACTCTCTGGAGGCCTCGATGTAGAATAAGGAACTGCTTATGTTTTCACGTTCTGTTTCTTTGTTAAAATTCTCTTTCCAGATTTGACAGGTGCTCATTAAGCAGTGAAACTTGAGCAAGTTCTCTATTCATTTGACATGCGCTACTCTACTAGAACTTGATTATATAGAAATAGTTTACTTCAAAAGATCACTGGCTTGATGGACTTTTATTCATTTGCAGTTGAATAAATGGCTTATTTTTTAGCATAGTGAATCACTAAAACATGTTTTTTAAAGAAAAATAATATAGCTGTATTCATCTTCAAAACATCAAGAATTATTTATTAATCTTAGGGATTTTTATTTTTTTCTTTACACCATTGTATAAAGTTAAAATTTACCATGGCCTCGTATGTTTGTTACTATTAATATAAAACCTACACGTATGTGTTTTTCTTTTTACATTTTATGTATTTTTTGTTTTATTGAGTCTTATTTCTGTTGATTTCACCATGTTTTACTGTGTTACACAAAGGTTTTTTTTTAATTATTCTTGTCTACAAGATATGTTGGAAGATCCAAGACACCGCTTCAAATCGAGCCAAATGTTTCGAGGCCTTTTTGGAAAGTGTGATGCCTTTGACCAAATTACGTCATGATACTTGAATGCTGAAAGATCTTGAAGTTCTACCATTCCTACTTGGCTGTTGTAAAACCTTTTGTTGGTAGGATGTAGGATTGATTTTTATTTGTTAATATACAAAAATAATAAAATGCTTTGCATTTGCTGTTGTCATTGAATGTCAGTTTATACTTCACAGTTTTCATATTAAATGCTGTGTATTCAGCTTCCATTTGCAGATCTTTGTGCCTTATCTCATAATAATTGTTATTTCAAGCAGCATTTCCTAGACACACAACTCAAACCCAAAAATATTTCCATCCACGTAACCCATATGAAGTTTGGGGGGAAAAAACTGAAAAAGAAATTACAAAATAAATTTATTTGAAAAATACTTTTATCAAGACAATATTTGTACATACTAGTGTCTTGAAAAAGCAAAATATTTTTGTTTTTGTATCTTCTATTCTGTTTTCACAATTTTCCCCTTAAAAGTCTGGATTTGCAATAAAATAACAGTTTGAACAGGGTGAATACAAAATTTATAATGCAGTTCTATTTAAATTGTCCAACTTCATTTGTATTCTCATGATGGATATTTTATTTTGACAGCCTCACGTCTGCATGCACAGTTCTCAGTCAGCTTTGTGGATCTGGACACTTCAGTAATTCCCCATTCTTAGCAAAACCCCTCAAGCTCTGTCAGGCTGCTGGGGGTTGTGAGTGGCCACCCACTACTTCTCAGTTGGACTGACATCTGGACTCGGCCACTCCAAGACATACATGTTGTTTTACCCAATGTCTTTGTTTTGGCTTTATGCTTGTGGTCATAGATCTGCTGTAAAAGAATTCTTTCCACAAGGCATACGTGTTTTGCAGGCTGCATTAGGTTTTCCTCAAGGATTTGCCAATGTTTTGCCGTATTCATCTTACACTTTACCCTCACAAGCCTTCCAGGTCCTGCTGTCAAGAAGCATCCCCACAACATGTTGCTGTGGCCATCATGCTTCGCGGTGGGAATGGTCTTATTTTTAATAACGTGCAGTTTAACATGAGGTTTAATCTGATGGCCAATTGTGTCTCACTTGACCATAGATCCTTCTACCAGCTGACCTCAGAGTCTTCCATGGGCCTTCTGGTAAACTCTAACCAAGATGTCTTGTGTGTTTTTGTCTTTGCCTCTCCCCTATAAAGCTGTGACTGGTGAGACACTTGGACAGCCGTGTCTGTATGCAGAGCCGCTCCAGTCTCAGCCACTGTAGATTTAACTCCTTCAGAGTCCTCCTAGGTCTCCTGGGGGCCAGCTTTACTAGTCGTCTTCTTACCGATTACTCAGTTTTTGCCTATTGTCTGCTCTATTTAGATTTATAGCTGTGTCCTACTCTTTCCATTTCTTAATGATTTGTTTAACTGGACTGTAAGGGATGTTCACACCAGCACAGAGTGATGAAAAATTCACAGAGAGAATCATTAAGCCATCTCTACATCACCTTTCCATCTTATCTGTGATACTTAACACAGCAACTGATAGTAGAATACGCTATACTAGTGATGACTTGGCTGTGGTGACTATCGCCCTTTTCTGTTAAGCACATTTGGGTCATTCTTTTTTATTTTGCTTTCATGTTAAAACAATTTCAAACTTGTCATTTATCTAATGGTGTAATTTTCTTCATACATTTATTGAATCCAATCTTTGAGTCTCAAAGTCACATTGGGTTCAAAGCAGCCCAGTTCTGGACAGGCCTCCACTCCATTTCTGTCCACACTAGCACACATATCCACATGCGTCCATAGCAAGACGACTGTGAGTCCTCAAATACAGTGACATGCTGTTTTTTGGGGACAACATGCTGCTAGGTCTGCACAGACATTTCTGGATTTGTGGGACAAACCACTGCACCAGCCCAGCATGTCCTTTACTTTATTCGTACTTGTCTTATAAAGTGCCTTTTGGTGTTTGCTATTCTAAAATGCACACGCACGCATATATTTAAGTTTGCTGACTTTTATATTTTTTTTGTAAACAATGAAGACGGGAATAGCAGTAGTAATTGATCGTATCTGACAGTGTCATGTGAATAGTTCTGTCTGGCAAACCGGCTTACCCTTACAGTTTAGTTAGTATAAGAGTTGTCACCCCGTGGTGAAGATGGCTGTGAAACTTACATTGCACCAAAGAGGAACAACGTTCTGTCATGCGCTTTTAGTGAGCAGAAAGTGTGCCAGGAACACAAATTCATCTTCGCATGTGTGCTCAGCATGGGGCTAAAGTTCTGTCTTGTAGAGTCATCTATGAGTGGTTTGAAATGTTAAAAAAAGTGCGGAAACCTTTTGAACGGCACTCGTATATACACACACGCACAAGGAACCCAAAAATTCCCAAATTGTGTTAAAAATGTTTTTTTCCCTTTTGGTTACCTTAAGATTCTCTCCTTGAAATGCTTTACTCCCTTTGGTGACAACTAAAGTTCTATTTATCTACAGTTGTGCTTGAAATTTTGGAAACCCTTTAGAATTTTCTATATTTCTGCATAAATAAGTCCTAAAAGTAGACAAAGAGAAACCAGTTAAACAAATGAGACAAAAATATTATACTTTGTCATTTATTTATTGAGGAAAATGATCGAATATTACATATTTGTGAGTGGCAAAAGTATGTGAACCTTTGCTTTCAGTATCTGGTGTGACCCTCGACCATTTTTCCAGCCTGATGAACATCAACAACTCTTTTTCTGAGGTCCTCAGAAATCTCCTCTGTTCGTGTCATGATACACTTCCACAAACATGTGTTGTGAAGAGCAGACTTTGATAGATCCCTGTTCTTTAAATAACACAGGGTGCCCACTCACACCTGATTGTCATCCCACTGATTGAAAATGCCTGACTCTTAATTTCACCTTCAAACTAACTGCTGATCCTAGAGGTTCACATACTTTTGCCACTCACAAATATGTAATATTCGATCATTTTCCTCAATAAATAAATGACCAAGTATAATATTTTTGTCTCATTTGTTTAACTGGTTTCTCTTTGTCTACTTTTAGGACTTGAGTGAAAATCTGATGATGTTTTAGGTCATATTTATGCAGAAATATAGAAAATTCTAAAGGGTTCACAAACTTTCAAGCACCACTGCACTTGTCCCAGCGCCTCTCCCATTCATCTTGACATTCCCTGTACTCCTAGCTACCATGTCTAGGGCTCCTGCGGTTTTTTCCCCTGGATTTCTTCTATGGTAGCCCTCCACTCTTAATTTTAATTTTGGAAACTAAAAGTCACAGTGATGAACATATAAGGGGTACAAAGCAGCAAGCACATTGTTTTTGGTCAAAAGCTTTGCGACTCACAACATGGTGTGTGCAAGTGAGCTATTATGGTGCAAGGTGCAGTTTTTTGCGTCCACCACTTCTCTGGACATTTTTTTTCCCTGATTCCTTCCTCTTGAGCACCTCAGCATTTAGTGTAATGTCACCGATTAACAGTCTGTTCACAGGAAAGAAACTCCTTCTGAGTAAGTCAATCAGTGTTCAGAAATGTGATCGTCATTGCCTTGAAAATCTGCCCTGATGTCTTGTCACCTGTGCGACTGTAAAATATTCAACAGAAATACAGTGTATATAAAAGGTCTACACACCACTGCCAAAATCTCAGATTCTGTGTAATAAAAAAATGAAACCAAGATAAATCCTGTTAGAACTTAATCCACTTTTATTGCAAAAGTGTGATGACAACAAATCAAACTGTTTAGTGAAAAAGGAAAAAGCATCATACAAAACATTAATGTGCACACCCCCTAAACTCCTTAGTTGAAGCAACGCTCGATTTTATTACAGCACTCAGGTGTTTTTGGGTAAGAGTCCCATCAGTTTGGCACATCTGGACTTGCTGATTTTTGCCCACTTCTCCTTGCAAAAAAATTCTAGATCTGTCAAATTACGAGTGCATCTTCTGTGTACAGCTTTCTTCAGGTCACCCCACAGATTTTCAGTTGGATTAAGGTCTGGGTTATGGCATGTCCAGTTGATGGAGCCTTTGCTTTGTTGATTTTAACATATGTTTTGGGTCATTGCCATGCTTGAAAGGTGAGGCTCCTCTTCATTTTCAGCTTCTTAGCAGATGCTTGAAGGTTTTGTGCTAAAATAGACTGCTACTTGGAGCTATTCATTATTCTATCCACCTTAACTAAAAGCCTCAGTTCCAGCTGAAGTAGCCCCAAAGTATAATGCTACCTACACCATGATTCACTGTGGGTATGGCATTCTTTTGATGATGTGTTATTTTTGTGAAAAACATACCTTTTTAATTATGGCCAGATACTTCAACCTTGGTGTCATCAGACTATAATACATTTTTCCACATGGGTTGTGAGAGACAGGTAAACCTTTTTGTATTGTTTAACTGGGCTTGGATGTTTTTCTCCAAACAAAAAGTTTTTGTCTTGCTGGCCTACCCCACAACCCAGACAAATGAAAAATGAACATGACTGATTGTTATCATATATCAGTGACCAACCAGTACTTGCCTCATTGGATCGCCTTCTGTTTGTTAAGTAAATGACAGCTAAGTGTCGTTCATCAGCTACAGCCATCTTTTTGGATCTCTCCCTGCATTTTATTCCTTCAATTTGTATCTTCAGATTTCTTCATGACATCTTAAACACCACATTTTAAAAATCCAGGCTGGTACCCTATTTTTTCTATCTATCTATCTATCTATCTATCTATCTATCGCTCACTTATTTTTTGTGTGTGTTAGCCCAGCCATTTCAAAACCTCTCCTCAAAGCACCCTGCTATTTGTGATTACCATTCATGAGGGGGACTTGAGGAAGGGGCTCCATGCGTGTAAAACAAATGTTCAGTTCCCACCTAGCTGAACTGAGGGAAAAACAAAACAAAAAATTAATATGTAATGTCAACGCTTATGAGTTCGCTAAAAATGAATTGCCACCACTCAGGAAGTTGTGTGAGAGTATGAAATAAGTGTATGATTAACAGCACAAAAACACAGAAACAGCACCTGAAAAAAAAAAAAATATAAATATATATATATATATATATGGCAGGTTGAAATCTAAGTAATCAATGTACACCTCAATGTTAACGTTTATGTTATTTTATTTGTCATTCCAACAGGTGACACATCACAAACATTTGTAGTAATAAAATGCATTACTACAAATGTTTGTGATGCACCATCTGCTGGAATGACAACTGCAATGCATGTGTCTCTGTTATATCCCATTATTATACGATTCGTAAAGGCAGTCTAAATGTTTGTGATGCACCATCTGTTGGAATGGCAGAGGCTGAGCGAGGCAAACAGACACTGTGAAGGATACCAGGGCATCGGCGAGCCCCAAACATGAACACACAAAGAGTCTCTGGTTCAAATAATGGAAGGTTTTATTATAACTACCTTCAAAAGTAACAAAAGCACACATACAAACACAGGTCTTCCTCTCCACAATACTTTCCATCTCCCTACCACACTACTCTCCTCCACTGAAGTGTTGATCCACTACCTCCCAGCTCTGCCTTGCCTGGATTAAGGGAGTACGGTCCCTTTTATTACAGACCCGCTAGTACTTCCTACGCCAGGGCGACTGCCTGATGGAAGCACTTCTGGGTCACACAGAAGTCCCTTGCAACAGGGAGTTTGTCTCCCTGTGGCACCCAATGACCCCAGCAGCTTCCCACTGGGCAAGGATATCCGGGGCTGCTGCCATCTAGTGTGCTGGTGGAGAAAATAGTCCCCAGTGACATCTTTCCTTCTTAGTGGGCTGACTGTCCATCTCTTCTGGGTCTGATCCCTTTCTCCTCCCTGGCCAGGATGCCCTTCTGCCTGTTAGGAGCCTCCCATCCAAGTAAGGGACCATTCCCTCTTCTGGCCAGGATGCCCATCCAGCCCCTGTGGCATCTATAACACTTACCCGTTTATTAAGGTGGATATATATTAATTAGACAGAGAGAAATTGGGAGACATAAGAAATTGATGACATACAGAGAGTGCCAAAGAAAGAGAAGGAGAAAGGGAGGGAAACATTTTAAAATGTTACTGTGATACACCAAATTACTTTTCACAATGTCAAGTATTTTCAGCTATGAAAAACAAAAACATAAAATATACTTAAAAAAAACAGCAGATATGAAAAGACATCAGCAGGTGTATGCACTCTTTTCAGGCTCATTACCTTTGCCGATTGTTCAGCAGAGATGCTACCGGCTCAGCAAAGTGCTTTTTGTTTTCTTGCCAAATGACATTTGCAAAGCACGAGTGACTGGCCAACAACCACGCACTAGTAAAGGTCTCTATCAGAGAGATGGACAATAACGGGTTTTTATGTTTAAAAATGATATCTCACTTGTACTGCTGCTATGAAGTAACCGATAAGTCGCTGTTAATAAAAGGCAAACACCTGAGTGGTAAGCTGACATGTTTTTCACCTGTGATCTTCTGTACACAAGTCACTTCAAACAAAGTTTTGTTGACCAGCACGTCTCGACTTCAGGCATTTGAGTTATAGTCAGTCAATTTAAAAAAAAGAAGCAGCACATTAGAACAGATCTCAGAGTAGAGGTGCACCCTGTAATCAAGGCCCAGTGTGACTAACTGGATCAGTCGCCATCAGGAGATAGCACAGGACAGTGCTGACGTGCTTAACGCACCGCTTAACAAAATGGGCACATGAAACATCTCTTTCAAGAAACATGTCAGTCTGTCGTTTTTATTTGTCTTTTTTTCATGTGACACTTTGCCAAGAAATTTAAGATTTCATACAAGGGTGTCTATTGATGTCTTTAGAAAAGAGGAAAAACTGGATCTAAGAGAAAAGACGATTTCAAGGTACTGGGCTTACAGACAAGAGTTTCAAAGAAAAAAAGAAAAGGTTAAAATAGGCAAATTGACGAAAAATGGCTGCAGAAGCGTATTGTGGCCAGCGTGCATCTTTTGTGCAGTTTGCAGCCATTATGGATGTAGTGAGAAGTCAAGCAAAATGACACAATGTATTGGCAAACTAAAAAGATTTCAGTATGCAGCTTTTGAGGCAACTCGGGCCTCTTCTTCAGGCAGATCTGCATACTGTAATCTTTGTAGTTAGCCAATACAATGTGTCATTTTGCTTGACGTCTCACTACATCAAACTTCAGAGCAACTTTTGATCTGATTTCCATAAATCATGGCGTTATGAAGTCAAGCAGCGTGTAACGGAGATATGGCGCTTTGCAGTGGCTAGTTTACTCTACACAGCGTATATACTGCAATCTGAGGCGAACAGGACGGGGGCTTACTTTTGAGCCACTTATTTCTTCTTATTCACGAGAGTTTGCACATTCCGCGCCGTGTGTCCGTCTGCCCGATGGCCTTTCTCTGTTCCCCGAGTCGTCTCCCTGCCTTAACACTGCAGTCTCTGAAGTTGCCTGCAGAGGGCAGTAAAAAGACGCGTGTAGAGTTCAGATTCTGCACGACGCGTCACAGTTCCGCCCCGTGACGTTTTTCCGCATCGGGAGGGATCTGGCCATTTGAAAGAAGTGAGCCTTGCTTTTTCATTATAAATGATACATTGCTGATGTCGTAGTTACCGATTAGTTTTAAAAGTCATGGGAACGAGTGCAGGTTATCTTTGAAATTAAGCAGCATGATGAAGAATTTAGGAGCACGACGATAGAGTAAGGACAAATAAAGGCAAATGAAGGTCGCGGGCGCCTTTCTGACACTCCGGTGTCTGCGGAAAGTAAACGTGCAGTTCGATGGAGGCTCAGCGATGTCTCCGTAACGTTTACGCGCACCCTTTACGGTCTACGAGAGGCCACCGTGCGAGTGTCACCGAGCTGCGGCACTCAGAGTTGAGCAGATAGACCTTCGGCTTCTCGGTGCATTTCGCACAAAATAAACTAAAAATACCAAAGAGTCAGAAAACGGCATTTACAATCTTTAGCATGTCCGTCTTTCTGTATCGTAGCCTCAGGAGTGCCAACCATCTATTCCAAGGTTTTATCTTTTTCATGGCAAGTAAAGCAGTGTGGTGACCACTTTTATTTGCTGGGACATTTCAGTGTTGTTTCTTACAAATTTTCGAATAGAAAGAGTAACTTTAAAAGCAGTTATTAAAAGTTCGTTTGTTTTTTTTGTTAACACTCGCATGCTTTACATTAAGTTGTATAAACTTTATAATCTGTTCACAGTTAATTTAGTAGTGTGTTAACCTAAAACATCAGACAGCTGAGTTTGAAAGCAGTCCAGTGCGCGTTCTGCTTGTGTTAGTTTAAAAGAACCTGCGAGTTAGGTTAAAAATTGATAAATGTGTTTGCTCAGAAGGAGTGGGCTGGTATTCTGGCCGCTGCCCACCGTGTTACTTAACCTCTATTGCTGACCTTCAGAAGAAAACATAAAGAAACTGATAAATGCAGGGAACGTTAGGGATCAGTGGACCCTGGGCTTGAACTGTCATTTAAGATGTTTTGAAGGAACCCCACAAAAACAAGTATCTGAACGTATTGTCGGAAGTGTGAATAGGAACTCAACAAGAGCTGTGAGTAATGTGAGAGTATGAAAGATGTGTACCACTAGCCACCAAAATAATCTGAGATAATGAACAATATTTATTTATAGGAATGTGGCTAGGAAAGCAGACTAGGGTAGGTGAGCAAAAGGTCGGGGTACCAGCTGGTTACCCCTTTTGATTATAACAAATGTAACAAAATCTGCAAGCAAGTCGTACCAATGGAGTCCAAGCTCTACTCTTCTATAGTGTTCTATAGGAAGCATTTTTACAAACATTATTCTGGCACCTGCTCCTTCCTCTCCTTTTCTAATGTTGAGAAACTTGTCCCTGCTTTTATCACATCTCGCATAGATTATTGTAACTCGCTGCTGGCAGGCGCCCCTTTTAATCTTATATCACAGCTTATTCAAAACTCAGCTGCAAGAGTCCTTACTCAAACCAGCAGCAGCGAGCACATCACACCCATCCTGCTCCGTCTTCACTGGCTCCCTGTGTCTTACAGAATCGAATATAAAATCCTACAAATAACCTACAAAGCCTTAAATAACCTCGCGCCAAACTACATCAGTGATCTTCTCCATCACTATGTGCCTGCCCGCTCACTAAGGTCCTCTGATTCTGGCAATCTTGTTGTGCCCCACACTAATCTACACTCCATGGGTGACAGCAGGGCCTCCAGATGTATAGCGCCCAGACTCTGGAATGACCTACCGAAATTAATCAGGTCAGCTGACTCCATGAATTCTTTTAAAAAACAACTCAAAACTCATCTGTTCAGGAAGGCTTTTAGCTCTACTTGACTTCATTCCCCTTCTCTCAGTTTACCTCTCTGTCAAGATGTTCATGTAACCTGTGTGTGTGTGTGAGACCATCAGTTCTGTTGTCTGTTATGCTCTCTCTGAATTTACTGTCGTAATCTTCTTTATTTATTTATTTGTTTGTACAATGCTATATACTGTATACCCTGCTGTTCTTTCTTATATTCTGTAAGTGTCTTGAGCATGGGAAAGGGCTATATAAATAAAATGTATTATTATTACCTGTTTATTTTCCTAGTATCAGGTATTTGCAACTTTTATGGTAAAAGTAAGAAATGAATGAAAACAAACATTAATTAAAAAAAATGTAACTCAATTTGCAGATTTTTTTTTTTTTGTCAAACTACCAATAAAACTTTACCTGCTGTCCAGCTCAGTAATGAAGTAATGTTTATATCACTTCAGTGCCAAATAATCTTTCCAAACCATAAATGATTTGTCAGCAGCAATGTTCTGTTCAGATATGTACACTCCTAAAATAAGACTGGTCCTTCGGAGTGGTGCCACAAGGAAACCATTTTTTGTTTTCAAAAGAAATATCCACTTAAGGTTTCTAGAGAGAAACTTTATTTTGATCCTTAATAGTTTGCGTAAATGGCCACAAATAGATGATACCAGATTTGTGAAATGCCAATGGGTTCCTGATTTTAAAAGGATTCTCACTGCGAACAGTAACACAGCCTAAGTGTGTTGGTCTTGATCTGTTAGTATCCTGCCAGGTAGCCTACGGTACATTAAATATTTCAGAAATGGTTCGATGAGGAGCCTCACAACTCAGTGTAGAATTTTTGTTAATTTTAGAACTGTTATTTTTAAGAGTGTAGGCCTATTGAATCTCTCCATTAGTGTGTCAAGGAGTGGTTTTAGTTTCCAAAGGGATTGCTCACTATTGTGTGAAGTAATGAGAAGTAAAATAAACTTAACAAGCTAACATGTTTTCCCTTGTGATCGTCTGTCCATGAGGGATTTCAAATGGCACTTCTGTTGCCAGGCTTTTGAATTCTAATCATTTAGTGCAAGGAAAGCCAGCAGCTCACATCAACTGACATCAGACCTCACGGGCACCCTGGCATTTGTTTTCAGTGTGTGCCGCTGCTGTGCACATCTGGGCTCATTTAAAATTCCATGTAACGTGCCGTCAATGAAATGCTGTGAGGGATCATCTATAACTGATACGTATGTCTTGAGATTAGTAAACGGCAGTCACCCAAAGCTCTTATTTGTCCACGCATGTTCAGAAGTGTTGTCACAGTTTCTCTTTTGAGAAAAGTCATCACCTTCATGTGTTTATCCAATGGTAGAATTTGGAATCTCCTGCGTCAGGCACTCACTGGCCATTTCAGAAGAACTGTCACTAACATGGCAATGGCTTTCTTCTTTACATGCTTCACATTGTGACAGCCTGTACTCCGCACGTCCTGCTCCTGGAAACACAGGGTCAACAGCCGCTGTTCACTGGAGAAGAGTAAAGCTGGGGACTCCAGAGTGTGTGCGACTAGCAATCATTGTAACTTAAGGCCCTAGTAATTTTTCACTGGCCTAATTTACTATTAGCTGTACCCTGTGGCTGAAACAGGACAAACTTTAAAAGTCAATAGACGTTGGCAGAGTATCTGATTGTATTCAGCTCTGATGGGAGAGCATTCCCTGTGTGGAGAGAAAATGATATCTCTGGCAGTCAGCAGCTACCCTCTAAAACACATGAAGCTCTGATCTCTCTCTCAAAAACTTCAAACGTTACTCCTTAACAATCTGTAGGTGATAATGTCTGTTGAACAAACGGGTATCGCTAGCTAAGCGGAGACAAGGTGCACTTCAACACGTGGTGAGACATAGACTGATTTGAACAGAGGCTGGCGAGTGAATGAGGAATGCCCTGCAACCCTGCTCTTGGCCTACAGCCACTCTCTTAGATTTGCATAAATAAATTGATACTGCATGCGAACTATGGTACTTAGCGAGATGAAAGAAGTCGCAAAATCAACCGGAATGTTCAAGCAAATTATAGAAAAAAAACAGATCTAAATCCGTTAAGTAATTCTCTCATGAAAAGCAGACAGACATACAGACAGAACGCGCTTGGACCATGAAATTTTGAAAACCGTTTCTTAGCGAGTACCTGCAGTTAGGTCCATAAATATTTGGACAGAGACAACTTTTTTCTAATTTTAGTTCTGTACATTACCACAATGAATTTTAAATTAAACACCTCAGATGCAGTTGAAGTGCAGACTTTCAGCTTTAATTCAGTGGGTTGAACAAAAAGATTACATAAAAATGTGAGGCAACCAAAGCATTTTTTAACACAATCCCTTCATTTCTGGGACTCTCTGGTCCTGGTAAAGGTTGACTAGGTGAGAATGAATGTCCAAAGCTATACTATTCTGTGGCAGTAGAAATTCAGTGAAAAGCAATAATTGATTTTTATTTTTATCATCCCTGTTCTGAAGCAAGAAGCATACACTGTAAGCCATAAATAGTTGAAATATTTTTATATCTTAGTTTATAGGAGATAATCTTTGATCACTTACAAAATTCAGCACCCCAGAAAGCAGGTTCAGACTGAAAAGATTTAAATTACCCTTCAAACTTCCAAAAAAAGGGAAGACAATATTTAAGGTGCCTTTTTCTAGTGGCCATGAACAAAGCTTTAGTGCAATTGTTTTGTGTATATTTTGTAGTTTTGGGGAACTATAATATTTAATGTCTATATCATTAGGTAGTCCGAGGTGAAGATTGAACTAGCAGCGTTGTGCTTTACAGTCCAGTGTGTAATGTACTAGTCCATTATTAGTCACTAGCTGTCACCCACGGCTTCGCCTGCTTAGAAGTGAAACAGGACAGCGAGGAGTGCCCTTCCCGGCTCCCTACTCCTGACGTCACACTTCCCCCTCCCCTTGGCCCGCAGCCTATGACTCAGATTAGCGTGAATATATCGCTCATGCAAGTGAACTATGATTCTTAGTGCAATGAGAGAAGTCGCAAAATCAACCAGAATGTTCAAGCAAATTCTAGAAAAAAGCCTGATCTAAATCCGTTAAGTAGTTCTTTTGTTCGCTAGCTAAGCGGATGTAAGAAAAGCCCAGAGGCTTGCACATGAGTGAGGAGGTCCCTGCCCCCTCCTCTCGGCCCGCTGTGTCTCTCTTGGATTTGCACGACTTAATCAGTACCGCAAGCGAATTATGATACTTGGCGCGATGAGAGATGTCGCGAAATCAACTGGTATGCTCAAGCAAATTATAGAAAAAAAACCCTATCTAAATCCGTTAAGTAGTTCTCTTGTGAAAAGTGGACAGACAGACGTTTGATTTTATATATATATATATATATATATATATATATATATATATATATATATATATATATATATATGAGAGAGAGAGAGAGAGAGAGATGAATTCATAGGGGTAGCTGCTTTCTTCTCATGATCTATAGATGAATTGGAATATTGATAGATGGATGAATTATATTTGGTGTTTTAACCAAATTAGCATTACTGACATGTGATTAACTCTTACTGAATTTTATCCTTTAATAATAAAAAGGTGTATCTGTTGTGTGTTACCTAGATACACTATATATCAGCATGACAATAATCCTGAACTTGAAAAAGGATTTAATGCTTAAAATTAAACTGACACTGTAACCAAATGTCATTTAGCTTAAAGGATAAGATTGGTATTTTTCAAGTCGAAGTTGTTTATTCACAAGCATGATATAAATGTATTTGCCAGGGAAAATTGTGCTCTACGTTTAACAGTTTCTGTAATTAAAAAAAAAACACCCTGGTGCTTTACAGTGCAGGGTATGGAACATGGAAGAAAAGCTTGAAAACATACCAAATATATCCATTTTTCAAGCCGTGACCGTTTTCAAGTATTGATCTGTTCCTTCAGTGCTTCCAAAGCATGTTTGTGACAACTAAAGGGATCTGGAAAGAATAATTTTATCTCATATTCCCGGCACTATTTTTCTTGTGGTAAGGATAAATTTTCCATTGTTTGTGCAAATTGTCACCTAAATACAGAAGTAATTCAAAATAAAAGCAGCTACATGTCACCAAAATTTTACTGTGATTTGGTCTGTCAGGAGGAAACCACCATTCCGTGAGGGGTGAAAGGTTATTGCAGTTGTCTAAGTGCTGAGCTATCACACACAGCTTGTCTTCTTTTAAAATGGCAGAATCTCGTAATATTGGTGTTGTTTTTAAGCTTTTCCTCTGTGCCCTATAGACTACAATCTAAATAGCCAATGTGGGCAGAGTATATTTTTAAAGTTATATAAGGTGTTTAATTTCAGAACATAATTTTGTGTTGCAAATGCATATATTGCTTGTTTGTGAAGAAACTTGAAAAATACCAAACTTATCCTGATGTGTCCTTTGTGTTTGTTACTTGACTGACATCTTGATGCAAGCCAAATTATAAGATCAGTGTTTATTTTTGTTGTTTACATATATATATAACCTTTACAGTTGTAGCATAGGCAGGTTAACTTGCTTGCGGTCACATAATGAATAGGAGATGGAGCTTAACCAGCAGATTTGCGGCTCAAAGTTGAGTGCCTATCTGCTCTATCACACTGCCTTCCATTTAATGGATGCAAGGTCAAGAAGCAACTGTCAAGCATAGGTATGTTAGCAGACTCTCATCACGGCAGACAAATCATCAAACTGCTAGAGATGTTGATTTAGAGAGTTGCATGCTTGATTGGCTTGAACAAATAAAATAACCTATTAAGATACAAAGTACTACTTTAGAATTTGGAATCCTGAGACTCAATTACAAGAGTTCCTAGACGTATTTGAAATCTGGTCATATACGAGGTGTGTCTATTAAATAACGAGACTGATTAAATAACTCACCTTTATTTATATGTATTACGAATTTAATGCTTGTCCCCTTCAATATACTCCCCATTTGCACTAATACATTTGCTGCAGTCTTGTTTTGCACTGATCGAAGGCATGGAGCAAATCAGTTTCTGTCAGCTGTTTTAACACATCCGCCGTTTTCTTCTTTACAGCATCAACTGACCCAAAACGTGTCCCTTTTAGCATTGATTTAACTTTTGGGAAAAAATAAAAGTCGCATGGTGCTAAATCGGGCGAATATGGAGGATGTTCAAGTGTAGTAATGTGCTTCCGTCAAAAACTGCTTTACAGAAAGTGCTGTGTGAGCAGGCGCATTGTCCTGGTGAAGAATGAAACCATTTCCCCACAGTCCTGCTCCCTGATTGGAATGAGGCGGCCCCTTTTATTCCCACCCGGATGTGCTCCAGGTGTCTGATGACACTCTTCCAGCAGCACTTCCTTGTGTGGCGGAAGTGCTGCTCTCTCAGGCTCCACGATGCTCGGGGTGCCCCCTGGCAGTGGCCATGGGTTGCATTGGGCTTGAGCCTCCTTCCCTGTGGTCCCCTCAACGTCCAGGGTGGTTGCCCCCTCATGGCCCGGGGGACATATAGACCACCTATCGGTCCATCCAGGTGTCCCGGCTGGGTGACCCCCAGCCTCCTGTGACAATGTATATTTATATCTTTTGCCTCCATAACCTTCAGACCAATCAGTGCTTTTCTGCCAATATGGAATTAACGTGGGTGGCGCAGTGGTAGCGCTGTTGCCTCGCAGTTAGGAGACCTGGGTTCGCTTCCCGGGTCCTCCCTGCGTGGAGTTTGCATGTTCTCCCCGTGTCTGCGTGGGTTTCCTCCCACAATCCAAAGACTTGCAGGTTAGGTGGATTGGCGATTCTAAATTGGCCCTAGTGTGTGCTTGGTGTGTGGGTGTGTTTGTGTGTGTCCTGCGGTGGGTTGGCACCCTGCCCAGGATTGGTTCCTGCCTTGTGCCCTGTGTTGGCTGGGATTGGCTCCAGCAGACCCCCGTGACCCTGTATTCGGATTCAGCGGGTTGGAAAATGGATGGATGGATGGAATTAACGTTTTCCATATCCTTTTTTACTAATTACATCAACTAATACTGTTCCATGGATTCCCCTCCTTTTGTTTGTGTTTACATTTCTGTTTATTATATACATACGTTATTCTTTATTTTTGATTTTGTCTATTTATGTATACCTATGTTCCATGTGTTTTGTGGGTGGTTCCCCAAGAGGCAGGAACACCTGTCCATTATCGCATGGTTCTTCCCTCAGCCCTATAAAGAAGGGGGATGTCCCACAATACCCTGTGGTTCATTGTGAATGTGTTTTGGAGTTCTTGTGCCATTTATTGAGCTCCTTGTTGATTTTTCTGGATTTCTGACTTTACTGTACTGGGACTTTGCTATCAGATTGCTTTTGTTACAGCCAACTCATTTTACATTTTGTTCTCTGTGGAGCTTTCTTTTGTTGCACAGCATTTAGAAAAAACACATCTTTTATGTTATAGAGATCGTGTGTTTGCCATTATATTTAGTTTGGGTTTAATGGTAAATCCTCCTATAGTGAGCATTTTTGGAAGTATTTTGAGGACTTATGTGCTTTACAACTCCAGGTCACAGCAGTACTGGTCAGTGCTGATGTCAAAGTCCTGGTCTGAAATCTCAGCCTGCTTGTACAGAATGTGCATGTTTGTCACGTGTCTATGTGGGCTTCCCTTCCAGTTTTCTTTTCCAATATGTATTATCCAGTTAAATGGCAACTCAAATTGTTTTCTGTTTGAGGGAACTTTAGTGTGTTACGTAGATGTGCTCTTCAGTGAATGAGTACTTCATCAAAGGTTGTTTCTTTCTTGTCTTGCACCTAATGCTGTTAGACAGGCACTGGCTCCCCACAACTTTGAAATGGCTAAATCAGTTAGAGAAAGGCCAGTACTTTGATGGGAGTCCAACCAGGGAAAGCTGGGATTGTTGTTGGAAAAGGTGATGGCGTGGCCAGCAGGGGCTGTTTACCCTGTGGTCTAAATGTGGATCCTAATACCCCAGTGCAGTAATGGGGATACTATACAGTAAAGTTGGCACCAGCCTTCAGATGAGACATAAAATCAAGATCCTGACTCTCTGTGGTCATTAAAGATTTCTGGACATCCTTTGTAAAGAGCAGGGCTCTTATACCGATGTCCTAGCTAAATTGCCCACCACAGCCTGGTCGTTCTGGACCCTAATCCATCCCCATCTCTAATTGACTATCCATATCTCACTTCTTCACCTCCTAACAGTTAATGTGTGGGGAGTGTACTGGTGCATCTTCCAGGTGGGTGCTGCACATTGGTGGTGGTTGAAGTAGCTCCCCACTCACTATGTAAAGTACTTTGAGAAGTGAGAAAACATACACGTAAAGTATTATTATTACTCATGGTGTTTGTTGACTGCAGCTCTACTGATTTTTATTCTACAAATAATTTTCTCCAGCTGCTGGTCTGTTCATCATGTAATTGCCAAAATGTCAATTCTTTTACTAAAACCACTTAATCCAGTTTCAGGATTGTAAGGAGCCAAAGATTATCATTGTTTGGGTGCAGGACAAGAAACCATCTCTGGAAAAGGGGGACACTCAATAACAGAGCACAATCCATGCTCATGCACATTGAGCCAGTTTAGTCTACAGCCATTTTTTATTGTGCCAATTTTAAATGGGCTCTGATTGAAAGTTAGAGGTCTTACATTGGTACTTTTTGAGTAACCATTTTTGCAAGAAAATATTTTTGGGCCATACCAGAGATTTGTTATATCTGTGCAGACTTCTCTAATGTAAACATGAATGAACCTAACTACTAATGTTTTTTTCCTGTTTTGCTAATGACTTCCAAAACGTGGAGGTTCATAAACCTTTTACATCACAAAAAAATCAATTAAACAATGGGATGCTGGTGCCTGATCTGTCTTGATTGGAAGCAGGTCATTGTGATACCCTCTGGCATTATCATAATCATCTGACAAAAGACAATTTATTTTTGTAGAGCCCAAAATCACATAAGAAGTGCCGCAATGGGCTTTAACAGGCCCTGCCTCTTGACAAACTATAAACATATAAATTTAAACACTGTTAAGAAAGTGAAAGCTTCACAGCCACTCGCTGTTCAGGAAATCTTTTGACCAAGAACTGCCTAAACTCAAGCAGCATAACCTCAAGTTTAGAATCAAAAGACTTTGAGGTGAGAAAAAACAAGCTAGACTAACGGAGACACAACATTCAGACTGCTGGGCTGTCCATTACCAGCACTAAACAAATGAAAAAAAATGATTTTCTACATACATGCCTGTTCTTTCTACACTGAGACTCTGTGCTTTTTAAATCAGGGGCATCCTTTTGGCTTCTTTTCCATGAAGTGGAAGGGAGTACACTTAGGCTCTTACACTCTTTTGGTGGCATTATCAAATGGGTGAAAATCAAGATGCAGCATAGTATATTTGGAGTGATTCATTCCTGATATTAAATTCCTTTCTTTTTTTTCAAATTGCTAAAGCTAGTTTAACGGAGCAGATGGACCTGGAATTTTGGTACTTCTTTGTTGTACTGCACAGCATTACCTGGAAGTGAAAATTCACAATAAATAAATAAATAAGCAGGCAGCCCTCATTGAAATACAGATTGTGACCTTCAAGCCCCATGACTAGACATTAAAGTTCAGGTTGCACACACACACACGCTACCCCAAGGGCATAGAGAACACGGCAGGGCCAATTGGTCCAGCTCCTTCAGCTGTAAATAGTCTTGCAGCACCTGTCACAAAGACAATTTCACAAACACCAAAAAAACAATATCTTTCGAGATAAATAATTAAATTGACCATATCATAGAATACTACAGAAAGTTGCATATGAATTAATGATTAAGGTATGTTTTAAATAATTAAATAATAAAGTAAAATGTGGGGGAAGCTTATTATTATTTTGCACAATGTCTGATGTTAAATGCCCCACTGCCCCCCAATGCTGAAATGCCAGTGAACACTGTATATGTTGGTTTTTTTGTTTTTTTTTTTTGCTTGTGTAGATGTATCCTGTTCAGTGTGTTTTGTGTTTGTGTAACTATATAGTCAAATATATAGTTTTACAGTGTTTATACACATATAAACTGTATATGTATTTATATATGAGATAATGACATTGTTATGCTAACGGACAACTTCTTAGGCTACTTAGTAACATAAAATGTGCTATATCTGTGCTGTTTTAGACCTAAAGAAAGATGGCTGGCTTGTGGAGGTCTTATCAGGTGCTGATGTCAAAACACCCCTGGAAAGTACAAATATTAACGGCTGGTAGGAAGACCATTCAGTTTTTTTTCTTTTAAAAAGTTGTTTGTTCTGGACACTACTTATTAAATGTGTTAATTGCCTTTGCTCAGAGGCTGTCATCTGAAGTTTAAAGTTCAAGACAATTTCTTAAAGCATATTTACCAGTCCTGAGAGTGGAATCCCAAAAGACCAGGAGCTTGTAGTTTTGATTCATTAATTATTTATTTATTGTTATAGTCCCTATTTTACTTTGTGAAGAAAGTACATGTCCTTTTTCTCTCACAGACTAGTGTGTACACAGTGCACTGCTTGCTGACGAAACCTGGGTTGGAATATAAAGAAGCTGGTGTCTGTTTTCATTTGTTCCAATTAGAAAGCTTTTCAGATTTTTTTTCCCAAAAGTAACTCATGTTATACTAATGAGGCGTTTTTAAGAAGGTGTTTTACTTTTTTTTTTAGTAATTAGTCACATCCATTCATATAGCTGTCAACTTTCTGACCTTCTTATCAAGTTCACAACTTCATAAAGGCTATCCTGATTGCAATAAGCTCAAGATAAAAACCCTCTGGACCAGGCAGCAATACTTCACAAGGACCACTTGCCCACCTAAGCTACATTTCTTTGTGCATGTGGCAGGAAACGCCATGCAGACATACAGAGGATATCCAGACTCCCCGTGGGCAGTGAATGGGACTGGGGTTCGAATCAAAGAAACTAGATCCTTAAAAGCAGCAGCACTAAGCATTGTCCCTCCATGTTCCCCCTACAGGTGATATATTTGTTGAAGTACAATAGTGTAGAACCTGTTTACATTTATTCTAATTAGAAAGCCTGTTAAATGGAACTCAGTAAATACTAATGCAATGTTTTTATAGACTCTGACTGTATTTAGAAGTTGACAGTGGGATTCCTGCCAGACCCTGTCCATCCATTCATCCATTTTCTGGTTGTCTAGTTCACAGTCTCAGCAAGATAAACGCTATCTCATCACCCCTGGGGATAGGGTGGGAACCATCCAAGGACAGTTTCATGTTCATCACAGGAAAAACACTTCTACACACATCCACACTCAGTCACTCTGCTCCAGTTTAGAATTGGCAGTAAACCTGACATCTTTGAGATGTGGGGGATAAACTGAAATTTTAAAAAAACCCACATGTGCACAGGAAATTGTGCAAACTCCATGTAGGTAGTGTCTGGGCCCAAAACTGAAACCAAGTAATCTTTAGCAATGACGTAGTAGAAATAACAGCGGTGCCACAATGCCACCCTATAGTTACACCCAGCCTTTAATTTTCTAGTAGTAATAATAATGATACATGTCAGTTAAAATCTAAATATACTTAAGAATATAAATTAAAATTTAAATATGTAAATCTTTAGGAAGAGCTGGATAAAGCAATGTCTAAAAACACTGTAGACACCATGTCAATGTGTATATAACAGGAATTATTTCCTCTGTAGTGTGCATATAGCAAACTGTCAAACAATCATCTCTCCATTATCTAAAACACCTAATTGAGTTCAGAATCTTGGGAGCCTAAAGCCTAACTTGAGAGCACAAGGCATAAATAAACCAGCATGTTGCAAAGCACACTTGTGGACACACTCACACTCACTCATACAGGGCCAATTCAGAATTGCTAATTTACCAAGCATGTTTCACTTTGGATTTGAGAGAAGAACCCTGGAATGCAAGGGGAACATGCACTATGTACAAAGACAGAGCCTGTGAAGCATCAGTGCAAACTGTTGTGTGACCATGACTCTCAGATGTTTTTTTCTTTCTCTTTCCTTCTCAGAATTTCCACTCCCAAATCAATGGGAACATAAACTTAAAAAAGGAAGCAGACATCCTGAGCTTGCAAACAGTATAACATGGACATTTGCCAGCTCTTTGTAACCTCATATGACTGAGTTTGGACATCTTGCTAGATGTTGCACATAGGTGGCACCATACAGTAAATTACACAGTGCAGTTATATCTTCATTTGTGTATAATGTTGTCCTTGTGTTACATATTTTATTTTTATGTAAAACATAATCTTTTTAGTAGTAAACTCACAATTTGCAAGAGGCTTAGATATCATAATTGAAATAATAATTTTTATTTTATGCTATACATGTGATGGAGAATTATTATAAAAGGGGTCTTTCCTTCATCTCAGTTGTTGAAACGTTGCGATCATTTCTCTTTATGCATGCTGCGATCTTGTCAGCATGATTTTGTTCTGTGTGCTTTTGTTGGTGTGCAGTTTATTTTACTTATTTTAAACTAGTATTGAGAAACCAATGAAAATGTGCTCTTCTTTATTCTTAAGCCTCCACCATATTTCACTTTGTTTGGCTTAAACTCATTCAGTCTTTCTTCATAGCTCATACCCTGCAGTCTTAAAACGTGTGGCTGCTCTGCTTTGGATTTGGGCTAGCACTGTTTTATAATTCTGACAGCAAAACTGCACAGTAATCCAGCCTCATTAGTGAATTATATGTGCTGACAATAACCTATTTAGACTTGTACTATACCCTTAGGAATGTACAGTAACTCAGTGTTGTGCTTGAGGGCCCTGTTTTGTCTCTCTTTATTATTCTTGCATTGTCTTAAATCTTAACTGTTTTAAAAATGAAATAGCTGGGAAAATTTCCCTTGTTTGGGAGACAGCTAATTTCAGCATACACGGTTTGCAAACTCACTGCTTTTTAGCTTTTATTTATCACAAGATATACAGTCATGTAAAGTAAACCTCATGAAAACACATTTTTTTTCTTTTAAACATATGTGAACATATCAGGTGAAGTGGTTGGAGTTGTCTTCTATGGAGTGTCTTCTATGTAAACACCGCTTTCATTTTTAATCTATTTATAAACACTTACTTTTAGAGGAAGATGCAGCTGGGCTTGGCTTCATCTTTCCACAGTTCTTCTATTGAAACAACTAACTGTGTTACGCAACTATGCCTAAAATATCTCATAAGACAATATTATAGTGTTGTCAGTTAATCGGATGTTTCAAAAGTAAAATGTAACTAAGTACTTTTCCGTATACAATATTGGCATTTTAATTTCCGAGGATTAATTTGATTGGCAGGCAGTGTGGTGTAGTGGTTAAGGCTTTGGACCTAATCCCTGAGGATTGCGCGTTTAAATCCCGCTACCGACACTGTGTGACTGTGAGCAAGTCACTTGACCTGCCCGTGCTCCAATTGAAAAAACAAAAGAAATGTAACCAGTTACATCTCAGATCTTCTAAGTCACCTTGTTTAAAGTTGTCATTCAATTCATAAGTAATCTTATAAGGTTACTGGAGCTGCTTACTCATGAATATGTTATATACAATTGTCCCTGAGTAAAACATTTCTGCCTTTCCTTGTGACTTGGCTTTTGTCAAAGGTCTTTGCAAAACAAAATTTTGCAGTAAACTATTTTCTTTTGATTTGAAATGGGTAATCAGTAGAAATAATGAATGATTTGAGTATATGTTATGTTTACAGATTTATTTTTTGTATATGTCCTTCATTGAAGTATTTCCTTTCATGTTTCTTATTAGTTGTATATGATTCCCCTTTAAAGCCCTCAGATGTGAATGTATCAGATTAGGGGGAGGGGTTCCCCTTTTAAAGTCCATAGATATAAATGTGTATGACAATGGAATAGCTTGTCGGGGACCATTTAAGTGTAAACTGACTTGTGTTGGATCGAAGGACATAACTTCCACCTCTCATTCTGTCTCTCTCCATTTTTGCTTCCAGTGAAGCAACACCTACAATCACAGCTACTGTGCCTGGCACCAGCACTCGAGGTTTATACAGTGTTGGTAACAATTGAGCTTTACATCTTCATTGAGCTTCACTAAACTTTCTCCTTTCATTTCACAACTTACTTTACTGAACTCCAATTGTGACCATGTCTAGTTTTTCCTGTCAAGGACACTGCACCTTCTTCAGCCATCCATCCATCCACTGTATTGGTCAGAGGGGCTGCTGGCTTGGCCCGTCAATTGCTTCTACTGTGTCCTTTGTTTACATAAAGCTCCCTGTCAGTGTAGCACACAACATGAATGTTAGTATAATATTAATAAATAATGACAACTAAAAATAATTAAATAAAAAAATGGATCAGCTAATTTTCTTTTTCTGTAACGTCATAGAATTTCAATCAAATCAGTCAAAGCATTTTTAAGATTTTGGGGCATGTAGTTTTTCTATTGAGGGGGCTTAGACCTAAATATTGATATTGAAATATCCTTTATTAGAAGTTACCTTATGTGCTAGATTTGTAATCTAGCCATATTTTAGCTTTTTAACTAAATGGAGAATAGTGTTTTTGTTGATGAGTGAGTGAATGAATGAATGAGTCAGTCAGTCAACTTTGCATTATATACAAATAGAAAATAGGATTGGAGTTATCTCCCGGTACATGTCAGACTCATTGTGAGCTCTGTTAACTAGATTGACTTCTGTTTACTGGCCATTTTCTTCTGTACAATTACTCTGGGGAGATTTAGTGTCACTTTCTTATGTCAAAAGTTGTTCCTTTGTGGCTTGGTCCATTTATGTCCACTGTTGGTTTGAGACACTGCCGTAAATAGTACTATCAGTTCTCTGGGTCATAGCTCCTTTCCCCATATTGCTGACACATTTATATTGCCTAGTTCATTCTTTGGGATCATTTACTTTTTAAAAAAAAGTCACTTTTTATTAATGTATTGTACCATGAAAAAAGGTATTTAATCCCTTATGATTTAGTGCAGTATTGTATAGTTTTCAAACTGAATGATTTTAGATCTTCAACCACAACCTAATATTTGATTAAAGGAACCCGAGGCAAACAAATAACACAAAATACAGAATCATATTTCTTTACTTATTGAACAATGTTATGAAATAGCCAAGTCCACATGTAAAAAGTAGCTGCTCCAATGGATATAAAAAATGATTATGCATTCTTTTAACACAATAACTGCAGATGTTTTCTCTAATTACTGAGGAATCTCTCACAACACATCGAAGGAATATCCGCCCACTCTTTGCAGAACTATTTCCTCTCGGTGGCATTTGTGTGTTTTCATGCATGAATCATTCTCACCCTGCCACAACATCTCAATGGGCTTTAGATATTACGTTTGACTGGTCTATGAGTATATTTTCTTGTATGATTCCTGAAAAATTCTGTGGTACAGAGTAAGATGGAAAATTGTGTAAGTATGGCATCCCTAAGGCACTACCAATTCCTCTCTTAAATTATGATATGGAGTTCTTATTGTCAAATGTAGTGTTACTTTTTCTGTTTTATTGTTTTATTTACAGAGTATAGTAAAATTCTTCCTTGCATTTCTCTTACTAGTCTTACTAGTCATATGCTTGGTAATAGTTCAGCTTGTGACTCATCTGCCTACAAACCTAGAACTCTTAAGGATTATCAGGTTTCTTTTTTGATAAACTGGAGACATTTACTCTTAACAGTGGTTTCCACATTCTTACTCTTTTTTCTCAAACACCATGGAAAATTCAAACACTAACCTTCATCAGGAGAATTCGGTATACAGTACAGATATTGTTCTAGGTTTCTTAATGAGTTCATTAAAATTGTATGTTTTGCTTCCGTAGATATTTTAGCAGAATAGTCTCTCCTGGGAATATTGTCAACTGTTACAAACTTTCTATATTTGGTCAATGGACAATGAAACTGTGACTGTGGTTTTGAGAGCTCCAGGGGTTACAAGTGTTCTACTTGAGTGATAGTTGTCAATATACAGTATTTTCAAGGATTTTCAGGAATTAAATTTGACTGCAGCTCAGTATAAATTTCTTGTGGTGTAAACTGTCTGTGGTCCAGAAGTACTAGTTTTCACATGTCATTCCCATAACAGTAAATGTATTAATATATTTCACTTTTTTGTTCTTTATTGCAGTTCATCCACTTTACAATTGAAATTCATTCAGTTATACAAATCAAAGCTCCTGGTCACCCATAATCATTGTTTGAATGTATTTAGTCTTGTTGAATTAACATCTTGTAATAAATTATCCAATATGAAAACTTCAGTATATATATTAAAGAAAATGATATGTTTGGAGTGTTGGGCCCAACAGGGAAGGGGAACATGGAGTTTGACAAACAGAAGATTCAAATATGAATTTATATCAGTGCCAAGAATTAATTCAGAGCCTTTGAAGTTTCATTTTTACTTTGCTAGGTTGTTTAAAAATGACTGCTGGTACGGAGTTGGGGAGTAAAGGGTGAATAATAATCCTCCGCATATCTCTGCTAAACCAATATCAAAATCTGCCAGCATTGTCAGTACCAGAACCAAGTTTTTTCAGGCATAGGTCATGTCACACTAAAATTGGAATGGCATATTTTCATCAGCTTGTAAAGGGAAATAGCAGCCACATAATCTTGCTTAGTTGCAAATCGAGACACATTCTTAACTAGTTTTGATTTATGTACAAATGCAATATTTTATTTTTTCCTGACTGAGATAATCTAGGACTTTGTTCTCTAATACTTTTAGAGAGCCTGGATGTTCCAGGGTACAGAGTTTAAATTAAACATAAGGGTGATGAAAGTGCATGATGCAAGAAAGCATGGCCCAATCATGTAGCCTCACCCACTTGACAACACTCTCAACTAGCAACACTTTCACCCACCTGAAACCTCATACCAATCCACAAACTGTCCCAAACACCTACCTCATCATACCCATTGGTGTGATCCAGTTTAACAAAACACCTGAAAAGTTTGCCCATATCTTATGTAGACATGACACAGCAATCCTGCCGACCCTACATCCTTAAAAAACACAAAGCAATGAAACACACTTGCAAAGATTCAAACCAACAAAACACATTAATAACCAAGGATAACTGCAGCTCAGAGGGGGCATTAGAGGTTTCGTATGGTACTACAAGTACTGAGCTCAGCACAATAAAAGAGCAAACTGCTGGGCAGCTCTCATGGCGCACAGGTTGGTTGCAGCAGTATCTGTGATATAAAAGGATAGAGGTAGCCACGCCCTACTACCAGCTGTGGTACAGTGCATCCAGAAAATATTCACAGCGCATCACTTTTTCCACATTTTGTTATGTTACAGCCTTATTCCAAAATGAATTAAATTCATTTTTTCCTCAGAATTCTACACACAACACCCCATAATGACAACGTGAAAAAAGTTTACTTGAGGTTTTTGCAGATTTATTAAAAAGAAAAAAATTGACAAAGCACATGTACATAAGAATTAACTGCCTTTGTTATGAAGCTCAAAATTGATCTCAGGTGCATCCTATTTCCCCTGATCATCCTTGAGATGTGTCTGCAGCTTCATTTGAGTCCACCTGTGGTAAATTCAGTTGATTGGACATGATTTGGAAAGGCACACACCTGTCTATATAAGGTCCCACAGTTGACAGTTCATGTCAGAGCACAAACCAAGCATGAAGTCAAAGGAATTGTCTGTAGACCTCCAAGACAGGATTGTCTCGAGGCACAAATCTGGGGAAGGTTGCAGAAAAATGTCTGTTGCTTTGATGGTCCCAATGAGCACAGTGGCCTCCATCATCCATAAGTGGAAAAAGTTTGAAACCACCAGGACTCTTCCTAAAGCTGGCTGACCATCTAAACTGAGCAATCGGGGGAGAAGGGCCTTAGTCAGGGAGGTGACCAAAAACCTAATGGTCACTCTGTCAGAGCTCCAGAGGTCCTCTGTGCAGAGAGTAGAACTTTCCAGAAGGACAACCATCTCTGCAGCAATCCACCAATCAGGACTGTATGGTAGAGTGGCCAGACGGAAGCCACTCCTTAGTAAAAGGCACATGGCAGCCCGCCTGAAGTTTGCCAAAAGGCACCTGAAGGACTCTCAGACCATGAGAAACAAAATTCTCTGGTCTGATGAGACAAAGGTTGAACTCTTTGGTGTGAATGCCAGGCATCACGTTTGGAGGAAACCAGGCACCGCTCATCACCAGGCCAATACCATCCCTACAGTGAAGCCTGGTGGTGGCAGAATCATGCTATGGGGATGTTTTTTTAGTGGCAGGAACTGGGAGACTAGTCAGGATAAAGGGAAAGATGACTGCAGCAATGTACAGAAACATCCTGGATGAAAACCTGGTCCAGAGCACTCTTGACCTCAGACTGGGGCGACGGTTCATCTTTCAGCAGGACAACGACCCTAAGCACACAGCCAAGATATCAAAGGAGTGGCTTCAGGACAACTCTGTGAATGTCCTTGATTGGCCCAGCCAGAGCCCAGACTTGAATCCGATTGAACATCTCTGGAGAGATCTTAAAATGGCTGTGCACCGACGCTTCGCATCCAACCTGATGGAGCTTGAGAGGTGCTGCAAAGAGGAACGGGCAAAACTGGCCAAGGATAGGTGTGCCAAGCTTGTGGCATCATATTCAAAAAGACTTGAGGCTGTAATTGCTGCCTAAGGTGCATCGACAAAGAATTGAGCAAAGGCTGTGAATACTTATGTACATGTGATTTATCAGTTTTTTTATTTTTAATAAATTTGCAAAAACCTCAAGTAAAATTTTTTTACGTTGTCATTATGGGGTGTTGTGTGTAGAATTCTGAGGAAAAAAAAAAATTTAATCCATTTTGGAATATGGCTGTAACATAACAAAATGTGGAAAAAGTGATGTGCTGTGAATACTTTCCGGATGCACTGTATATTTGAATGGGTGATTTGCATCTCCAAATGCAAAACAGTAGTGAAGTTTTGAATGTAACTAAAGGATGATAACAGTATTAGAGCATCATTGTGGGCTTGATGTAGTCATTGCCACAGGTGCTATGCAAGACTTAAAATCTATCATGCAAAATAAAGCCAGGATAATTAGCAGAGAAATCATAAGCCTTGGAAGAAATTAAAGAGATCAAAGTCGTTTATGGGATAAGGTCAAGGTGACTTACAGGATTAAGAAAACTGAAGAAGTCATTATTGAGAAAATATGCCAGTGGTCTGGAAATTATGTATGAGAGGTTGGACACTAAGGAGGAAGAAAAGGACCTGTACCGATTGGCTAGACAGAGGGACCTGGCTGGGAAAGATGTGCAGCAGGTTACTGTGATAAAGAATAAAGATGGAAACATAAAAGCAAGGAGAGTGTGTTGAGCAGATGGAAAGAGTACTTTGAAAGGCTGATGAATAAAGAGAATGAGAGAGAAGATTGGATGATGTGAAGGTAGTGAATCAGGAAGTGCAACGGATTAGCAAGGAGGAAGTAAAGACAGCTGTGAAGAGGATGAAAAATAGAAAGGCCGTCAGTCCAGATGACATACCTGTGGAAGCATGGAGGTGTTTAGGAGAGATGGCAGTGGAGTTTTTAACCAGAATGTTTAAGGGAATCTTGAAAAAAGAGTGGATGCCTGAGGAGTGGAAAAGAAGTGTACTGGTGCCGATATTTAAGAAAAAGGGGATGTGCAGGACTCTAGTAACTACAGTGGAATAAAATTGATGAGCCACAGCATGAAGTTATGGGAAAGAGTAGTGGGAGCTCGGTTAAGAAGTAAGGTGATGATTAATGGGCAGCAGTATGGTTTCATGCCAAGAAAGAGCACCACAGATGCAATGTTTGCTCTGAGGATGTTGATGGAGAAGTATAGAGAAGGCCAGAAGGAGTTGCATTGCGTCTTTGTGGACCTGGAGAAAGAATATGACAGGGTGCCTCGAGAGGAGCTGTGGTATTGTATGAGGAAGTCGGGAGTGACAGAGAAGTACATAAGAGTTGTACAGGATATGTACGAGGGAAGTGTGACAGTGGTGAGGTCTGCGGTAGGGTTGATGGATGCATTCAAGTTGGAGGTGGGATTACATCAGGGATTGGCTCTGAGTCCTTATTTGCAATGGTGATGGACAGGTTGACAGACAAGATTAGACAGGAGTCCCTGTGGACTGTGATATTTGCTGATGACATTGTGATCTGTAGCGATAGTAGGGAGCAAGTTGAGGAGACCCTGGAGAGGTGGAGATATTCTCTGAAGAGGAGAGGAATGAAGGTCAGTAGGAATGGGTGGAGAATAGTGTCAGGAGTGATTTGTAACAGATGGGCATCAGCAAGAGTGAAAGGGAAGGTCTACAGAACGGTAGTGAGCCCAGCTATGTTATATGGGTAGGAGACGGTAGCACTGAACAGAAAGCAGGAGACAGAGCTGGGGGGTAGCAGAGTTAAAGATGCTAAGATTTGCACCGGGTGTGGCAAGGACAGATAGGATTAGAAATGAGTACATTAGAGGGTTAGCGCAAATTGGACAATTGGGAGACAAAGTCAGAGAAGCGAGATTGCGTTGGTTTGGATATGTGCAGAGGAGAGATGCTAGGTATATAGGGAGAAGGATGTTAAGGATAGAGCTGCCAGGCATGAGGAAAAGAGGAAGGCCTAAGAGGAGGTTTATGGATGTGGTGACAGAGTATATGCAGGTGATGGGTGTAACAGAACAAGATGCAGAAGACAAAAAGATATGGAAAAAGATGATCTGCTGTTGCAACCCCTAACGAGAGCAGCCAAAAGAAGAAGAAGAAGGTCTGGAAATTCTCTAGCCTTAAGAGGTTGCTTTGGATCATCATAAATTGTGTTTTAACGGGGCATGAGCCTGCTAGAGACGTGCTGGGCTCAAGTAAATGGCTACAACCCTATATGAAAACCTCTTTTCAGTTCTGGAGTCACAGCCTTCCTAGCCTGATCTTTTGTTGAGTGAAAGTTAAGGAGAAAATTAATTTACTGGCCTGCAAAGAATACAGCCAGCAAAATTAATAATCCTCATTGTCATGGCCGAGGACATGAACATTTTTCTTTAGGAGTATGCCATTTGGCACCTTTCAGTCATTAAGGAGAAGTCATATAGCCTGGCAACTATAACTGGCCAAAGTTTTTCCAAAAATATTACCACCATTTCAGCATTTTTGATGCTGAACATGTTAGCATTTTTCCTTCAAATTCTGTCTTTCTTATCTGTTCATATGGAAGTTGAAGGTGATGCTTGTCATTCTAAACCCTGAATCCACTTGTCATGTTCATCAACACCCACAAACACCATAGTAGTCTTTACTTACTCTTCTTTGATCTCAGTTAGAGGTTTAGTGTGCCTAGTTCTTCTTGAAAGCTGAGATCCCTGGAGATTCTCATGGCAACAATCTGTGCCACAGCAAATGTCTGGCCTCCATATTAGTCTTACCTGCAGCTTCATCTGAGCATTTCTTGATATGGACAGCTTTATTCTTAGGCTAGAAACCTTACTATGGGTTCTTCTAGCAGACATCACTGGAATCGCTAATAAACTGTGAATAAATTAAGGTTTTTTGTTGGGCTTTGGGTGGAAATACTGTAGGTTGGGGGAAAAAAAGAAAAGAAAGGCAAATGGTCCCAGAGTGCTATTGTAACGGTGTCACTATTAGGGTGTCACTTAGCACCAAGAGTCACGCTGTCTCCACTAATCCCTATCTTAATGAATTACCATTCAGAATTTTCTTATTCCTTGTAGCCCATTAAAAGCAAGTCTGAAAAGGAATTAAAAGATGGAAATTCACAGACAAAAATTTTAATTTTACTTGTTTAACTTTCTAATGCATTTCTTATTTAATTATTGCTATGTTTCTTTTTGTAAGCCCTTTATTCACTGCCAGATGCTTATATAAATGTTACTATATTACAAAACTGAATATGAAATGTTTTGACAAAGACTCACTTTTTATAGGGCAGGTTTTGTGCAGCTCTGTTTTATTATGCAGGCATATTTATCCACTCTGCACGAGCACATCAGTAACCTTTATTCATTACTGTAGATTTCTAGTGTTAGTGTTGTGTTTGCTGTAATAGACATAATGGTCACAATTTATTTACCCTGAAACTAGCACGGAATATGGAGAATGCAGATTTTATTGCCACAAGTGGTATCAAGACACTCCTTCTAAAATCCTTAAATACCAGAATCAAATTAATTTACAATACCATAGTGTAAATATTTCTGACATGCAATTAATGTATCCAAAGTGAATTATGTGGAGCAATGGCTAAAAAAAAGATGAGACAAATGAGGTAGTATATGCATTTTACATAAATATCAACCAGAAGCACAAAGCTTCACACCAGGGTGCCTTATCGTGTTGGAATCTTGGCAATATCAAAGAGACCTTCAGTAGTGAATCCAGAGTTTTTTTTTTTTTTGTTTTTTTTTTTTAAATTCCACAATAAAATTTAAAATCAGTAAAAGATATACTTTTGGGTAATGCGATTTTTAAGACTATTTTTGGAGTCCATTTAGAGTCAATTTCTTTAAAACTGCTTTAATATTTTCAGTTTTGATTAAAAATACAAATTGTGGGTATTGTTACCATTTTGATATATGACAGGATTATGTTGTAAAAGCCTGTACAGACTTTATTTATTGTACAAGTCACATTTGACAGCTGAGTTCTTTTTGTTTTATTGTGATTTCTCTGTGGGGGAAAAAACAATATGCATGAATTGAATTGAATCCCAGTATCTATAAGAAGCCCACACATTCTGAAAAGCTGTGAGTTTCATACACACATTTTACGTCAGCCCTAGGCTCTGGCTTACTTAAACCAAGCAAAATTGAGTGCAGAAAAAGGATAGGTGGTTTCTAGATAATGCTTTAAGTTTTGTCTATTTATTTTACTTACTTACTTGCTTACTTACTTATAAGGATACCTGAAGGCATATACTTTATGTAATCTTCAGAATCTAAATGTGTATGTTTTATTTTTCTCTTGTGATGAGATTTGGGGGTTTAGGGTCTAGGCTTGTATTAAAGACTTTCTGAAAAATTGCCAGGCAAGATACTGCTGTGTCTAAAGAAAGAATGGTTAAAGGCCATGTAATTTCATTACAGTTTATATTTGATGTATGACTCATGGGAACACATCTAGATATTGTTTAGCTACTGAAAAGAAGCAAAAAAAAAAATCAACCCATACAGACTATCACTGTGAAAAATGTTTTTGCCTGATTTGGAGTGTTTTCTCAGTCGATTGGAGTGATGTTCAGATATAGCAAGAAAAAGACATGATTTGCATAATGTTTCATTTTCTTGGCTTGGGTAGTAAGAATGTTATTAATAACAAAAATGTCTCTATTTTAGAAAAGCTCATGCTTAATGTAATGATTTTAATTAACCTAATGTACGCTTATGATACATTTTATGATTCATTCAAAAAAAATACAGAGACTTTCTGACTGCTTCTTCTTAGTGTAATGGGACTAACTGTAATGAAGAACAAAGGCTAAGTTCCTGCTATAGACAAAGAAGCATAAAAGTCATTATTCTTAGTCAGAATTTGGATCTCCTAAATGGTTTGGAAGGCTAACTTTTTCTTTACGTATATATTATAATTAATATCCAAAACAGGATTTGTGAATTTTTTAGGGTTTCATTTCTCAAAAGAGGCAAGTGAAAATGTTGATGTGAATCTTCATAAGCTGCTAACATTACAGCATTTAAATGTTTTATTTTTTTAGTTGAAACAAAGTACTGATGTAATTTCTTTGTAAGAATAAAGTAGGAAGAAAAAAGTAGTGAGGAGTCATATATTGTGCCATTTTTTATTAAAGGAATTTATTCATTAATCCATCAATGTTTAAATTTGAATCATCCAATTCAGGACCCAGGGGTCCGTATCTTATCCCCACTGCATTCTTGGAAAATAAGTGCAGTTACAAAAGTAACTTTTTTTTTGTTATATTTGTCTCTTTTTGTAATTTATAAGATTAAAAATTGCTTCTAGAATGTTCATTATATTTCTTGTTAGATTTCTTCTCAGGTACAATATACTGTACACTCTTCTAGTTTATTTTTCAGGTTTTTGCTGCTCATTTCATACTACAGTTTAGGAATAAACCAAAGCTGCATTTTGGTTTAGAGGTGAAGACATATGGACAGTTTTACATTCTGCAGCTGAAAAACATTGGAAAAAAATATTGTAATAGTTTCTGAAATCGATGTGGCCATAATGTTAGCATTTTTGGAAATGCCAAATTCCAGTCTTAACATTGTCCTATTTTGCCTCCTACATTGACTAACTACTGTAGGTCTTTCTTTTGTAATTGCACTTCCAAGTTCCCATATAAATCCACGCTGAAGATAGGACAGCCTACTTTATTTAAACTGCTTTTTAATTTTTTTTTTTTTTTTTATATCTACGCCACAGATGCAGGTACCTATAAGTGCAGGTCTACCACTTCCACCACTTGTTACATAAAAAAAAAAAGTTCTCAAATTGAAAACTATTTAGGGCGTGATGCTACACATTCTCTAATTAAGAAGTTCTGTTAATGATGTTTTACTTTGTGTAAGTTGTACTTGCCTGTTCTTTCCAGTTAGTGACAGCATATACATGCAGATACAACACAGACTTTGAAAGCATGAATTTAAACAGCTGTAAAATCAAAAATCTTCCAAATAAAAACTCTACTGTGTTACATGATTTATTTAACTCCATTTTAAGAGTCTCTACCGGTGCTATCAATAGTCTCTACAGGCTTCAAAGGTGTGTCCTGCACAAATATTTTGATATAAAGAAGCCATCACTTTGGATGTGTCAGTGTTATTTAGTAAAAGAATTTCACTGTTATATATATAGTTGTTTGAAAAAGTAGTTTGAGTTTGGTGGAGTAGCACACTAAGACACTGTGCTCTCTTCCTTTATAAAAAGGAATTGAAAAACAAACACCCAATAATGATAAAAGAGGTAGCAAAAGGCTGACACAACCTACGTTGTAAACTTCTGCAGAGCAGCAAATAGATTCTGGTCATTCAGATAATAGTCAAGTGGAGCAAGAAAGGGGAAAAAATGAATAATCAGAAATCAGTGTATCATTAAGATTTGTGCATTAAATGACTTTGCTGATATATGTGCACCAGTTTTTTAGAATTAATACATTTTAACTGCACAATGCAAGGCTCTTAACAAGTACAAACCTCTGGGCAGGAACAGGCTACAAGAAGGCAAACAATAAGCCAAAGGACTGGTAGACATTTCATTTACATACCTTTTTAAAAAAAAATATCAATTATCAAACCCTGCTGCTGATGCTGCCACTATGATGTAGCATCTTCACTGACTTTGGACGTTTTCATCCACACTATTTTAAGTGAAGCCAGGAAAGCCTGCTGTTTGTTAAGATACAACAGTTTTGAGCATCTGCTGTCATAAGTCCAGTTAATCAAATAAAACTAAGTTAATTGCAAACAACTAATAACAAAAGGTAATTAACTAAAATAGAACCACTTTAAAAAAATGTTACCAAAGACCAGTGATAAACACAGGTGTAAACATGCAGAGACAAATATCCAAACAAGGTGAATAAGAGAAAAAAGAGCGTTGGAGTCCCAGTGTGATTCTGACACCTTTATTGTGACAGTTTGTATAAAAATAACAATTTTAGTTCTGGTGATAGCATGACATCCCACCCTCATTTTTATATGATAGCCTGCATTATAAATCAAGCTAAATTCCAGTTGGCGGTTAGCTTCGGTTATGATGGAGGAACAATTCCTCAAAGTGAAGAATTTTGCAGAATGCATCGAGTATAAGAATGGTGCCAAAACAGGCCTCAAAGAATGAACAACTAATCCTAACTTATCACAGATGGGGTGTGGGTGCCAAAGACTCAAAATAATTCTTCTTGTCAATGCAAAACAAGAATGTGGGCTAATAAATGCAAACATAGGACACCATATAATCAGAAAATAAAATTGATGAATTCAGGTTTCTGCAGACATGTAGTAATAGAAAGAAAAGAATATGGCTAAAATTGCATAAGTAAAATAATTAAGACTGCCAAATGTAGACAAGGCTGTTAGTAGTGTGGGGACCTTTTTGTAACGAGAGTAATCACTTGAAGTCTGTAGGATATTTGAACATTATTTTTCAATAAAGCACATCTCTTCATGGCAAATATTTTACTCATTTGCTGATGTAATATTTAATGTGAATAATGCTTCATGCCACAAAACTAAAGTTCCTGGAACTTTATAAGAACATGTTGACCACCATATTCACGAGATCTCTGTTCAGTCAAACAGCTGTGGAATGAAATGGAGCAAGCTAATTAGAGTAGAGTTGCATCTCCAGCATATTTGTAACAAAATAACACAAACCAAAAAACAGGAACATGCATGCAGCAAAAAATAAATCTGATTTATAAAACCTGGCATATGCACATTTGTACTCAAATGACCATTTATAAATCATAGTCATCTTGTAAATATGTGCACATGAACTTGCCATGAATTCTGCCCAGTCACCACCCTGAAATAACTAAACAGTCAGGTGCACAAGTATTTGGACAGTTTTCATGATTTTGGCTATGTACACCACCACAATGGATTTGAAACAAAGCAATCAAGACTTTCTGCTTTAATTCAAAGGGTTTACAAAAAATAATGTATGTGCTGTTTAGAAAAGACAGACATTTTTATACATGGTCCCCCTATTTTCAAAAGCTCAAAAGTATCTCGACAAACTAATATAATCATAGGTATAATGATAATTTTGAATATTTGCCTGAAAATCCTTGACAGTCAATGATTGCCTGAAGTCTGGAACCCATGGTCATCTCCAAATGCTTTGTTTCTACCCTAGTGATTCTTTACCAGGCCTCTACTGCAGCTGTCTTCAGGTGTGGCTTGTTCATTGGACTTTCTACCATCAGTTTTGTCTTCAGCAAGAGAAATGCATGTCCAATTGGGTTGAGGTCAGTTGATTGACTTGAACTTTGAAGAATATTCCAGTACTTTGCGTTGAAAAGCACTTGGTTTGCTTTTACAGTGTGTTTTGGCTCATTGTCCAGCTGTACCATCAAGTGTTGTCCTGTACGTTTTACGAATATCAGCAGATAGTACAGCCCTGTACACTTCAGAGTTCATCCTGCTACTTCTTCCAACAGTCATATCATCAATAAACACCAGTGACTGACTTCCATTCACAGCCATGCATGATCATGCAATAAAATTGCCTCCACCATGGGATGATGTGATCGGATCATGAGCGATTTCTTCTCTTCTACATATTCTTCTGTTTCCAAAATTCTGTTATAGATCTTTCCTTTATTTGAAAAAAATTGTTTCAGAACTGGACAGGCTTTTAAAAAAAGTCTAATCTGTACTTCCAATGCTTGAAGTTTACCAGTGGTTTGCACCCTGTGGTACACCCTCGTTCTTTACTTTCGTAAAGTCTTCTCTTGATTTTAGACTTTGGTAATGATGGGTCTACCTCACACAGAGTGTTTTGGTTTGGCTAAATGCTGTGAAGAGGTTCATCTTCACCAAGGACAGAATTCTGCTATCATTCGGCACAGTTGTCTTCTGTGTTTTTTAAGACCCTGTGATGTTGCTGAATTCATCATTGTATTCCTTATTTTTTAAAAAATACCAAATGGTTGATATGACCATTCCTCTTGTTTCTGCTATCTCTGTAAATGGTTTGTTTCGTTTTCTCTGCCTATTGATGGTCTGTTTTTGCTTGCATGGACAGCTCTTTAAACTTCATATTGAGAGTTCAGTGACAGCTTCCAAATGTAAATTCCACACATGGAATCAATCCCAGACCTCTTACGGACTTTCATTAGTTGTTAGTTATAATCATCAAAATTAAAAGAAATAAACATCATTCTGTGTTTAATGAATGAATCTAATATGCAAGTTTCACTTTTTGAATGGAATTACTGAAATAAATCAACTTTGTCATGATATTCTAATTTTATGACCGGCACCTGTAATGACAGATTTACCTGTAAGGTGAGATAATGGCAACAAGAGAAGAGAACCAAAAAGCAAAAACTTTGAGGGGTGTGAGATACCAATGCCAGAGGAGTGAAAGCTACAAGTTTTTATTATGCCTTTGTCCCTAGATTTCAATTAAAAATACCAAAAATATAATATTGCATCATTTGGTGTGACATGAAGCAATGACGGTGGGGGAAATCTTTGATTAAAGAGAAAATACCATGGCTGGGAATCAAATCCAGATCAACTACTTTGAAGTGTGCTGACTAGGGAAGCAACTTTCCCCTATATAGTCTGCCAGTAAAATTGAATAATGTAACAACAATGATATTTATTATTATAGCACATGCAAAGAATGCAGCTCAAAGTGCTTTACAAGATATTAAATAGAAAGTTATAAGAAAAGAAATAACAAAAAGATTAGGTGAGAATAATAACGAATAAGTAACAAAGGAAAAACATGAGCTTATAAAACAAATATATAATTAGTAGAAAAGTAACATCCTTATATAGAATATCATATTTAAGTCTCTACAATAGAGTATGATGATAAAGTCAGATGACCAGGAAGACAGAAAAAACAAACAAAATTCCAGCTAATCTGGAGAACAAAACAAGATCTGCAGGGGCTCCAATGCCAAAAAGACTGCCCAGCCTCTACTGGGCATTCTATCTAACATAAATGTTCTTACGTCACTCCTCATTGCTTTCAGGATTCATCTGAGAGGATCAAATGCATTCGTTCTCATGAACAGCAGAGGCGACTGCCTTTATTCCAGCATCACAGGTGGCTGCACAGTGCATCAGTCAAATGGTAGTGGTGGTACAAATCGCCACCACAGAAAAACCAGAAAGCAGAGAAAAGTAGAAATTGCAAATCCCTGAAGAATATGATAATTCTACTGTATATAGGCGTATAAATGGTTGTTCAATGGCAAAGATAAGGACCTACCATAATGAAGGGAGAGAGCCGCATAGATAGTAGTGAATGAGGGACTAAGTATCTCATTGAAGGATGCCTGATCTAAGGTAACATCTGTTTATTGGAAAGGCAATTGACCCTAATAGTTTTAAGCTACCCATGGCATTGGAACTGATGCCAGAGGATTATCAGATGTGAACATTGTCTGAAGTTTAAATGGCTATGGCAGAAGACCACCCTCTTCCAGTAGAAAAGGTTGGCTAAGACCTTTAGGAAAGTAAAGTGATTTGTATATAGATGAAGGAGGTGAGAGAACTGGGTAACCTGTGATAAAAACAGTCATTCTGTCAAAGTAAATACTAAGGAATCCTGACCAATTTAGATAAACCCAGAAGGAACTTAAACTGTTTTTGTTTTAATTGTGTGTTTTATTAATGGCATGTTAACAGTGGGAAGTACAATTTTGTCAGAAATGCCTGTTTACAAGTGATGTATTAAATAGAAATCGCTTTCCCTGAAGATGTGTTGCTTAAAAATTGTAGCTAGTGAACACTGGAGAAAGTGTGCACATTGCCTCATTTTAATACTGGTTTAATACTAATAAAACAGTATAATGTGAGGGCATGGATAGTTGGCATGAAGCCATAAAAATCTCCATGGCTAATGACATTGGTGTGCTTGTTGAAGAAGCTGGAAACATGTTGTATATCAAAAAACCCAGTTTGTAAAGGCCAGAACAGAAACCCCAGCACAAAAGAGTGAGACAGTGCTGTTCTTGTAAGGAAAAATTCCGGTATAAGTGTACCTTGAAGATGTCCCCTTTTTAAGGTCACTAAAGTCTGCAGGGTGCAGGGACACTGAAAGCATCAGCAGTTTGGTCATGATGACCCCTGCACCCAGAAAAAGGTTACACCTTTGCACCTGACTTGATTTTGTGGCATGGCTGAAAGTAACCACGGTATTAGGGTTAAATTATTGTTATTCCAGAGGCACTTTGATTCCAGGTATAGCAGGCAAAAGCTCATCACTGGGAGAAGAGGCCCTGGATGTTAGAGAAATAATTAGAATGTTAGGAGAGGAGATGTGTTTGTTGCTACTATGTAGGTGGGCTAGTCAGTCAATCAAAGAATGATTCTGTTTTGTTATACCTTTAACTGAGTAAAGACATCACAGAACACAAAAATGTGCAGTTTAAGGCAAAAAATAACAAGTTGCAATACAAGACCTTCCAAATATTAGTAGAATGCCAGAGAAACAGGCATTATTTTGGCCTAACAAAGTAAAATTGAAGTAACTGTATATTGGAGTAGATTGACAGACAGGGCTGACAATATTTGGTCTGCACATTCTCATTGTAGATACTGAAGTGAGAAAACAGAATATTCGTTAGCTTTGTTGGTGTAAAATATGAGAGGGAAAGTTAATTAGTCGCAAAATGAATGTTAAATCTAAGGCAGTGCCATCAATAGACCCTGGGAGGCAGTTTCAGAGGGAAGGAGTCACAAAGAAGCTGCAAACAGTGTTAATCAATGTTTTTAATATGAAATTAAAATTGTGAAAAGTTTAGTATCAGAAGATCTTGGGAATCTCTCAGGTTACAGGGAGGCGTAGATAGTGGAATTTAAACTTTATAAGTCATTACAAGTATTTTGAAGATGATGTTAGACATCATCATCGAAAGTATATATCTCTGCAGCCTGGAGCTCCAAGTTAGTGGAGCCCAGTCCAATGAAAAGCAGTACAGTCTACCTGCAGACCACCAGAGCTCTGCTTGGTTATGGTTTGGTTAAGATTAGGGTTGTGGGACTCAAAAATCACGACAACTTTCCATTAAGTCAACTCCAGCTAATTGGACATTTGGTCTAAAAGACAGATATAACTGGGCTTCATCTGCATGTGAGTGAAAATTAATTTTATGTTTTCTGATAGTTTCCAATTGAAGCATATAAAGTGAAAACAGTAAAGGTCCAAATAATGAGCCCTGTGGGTCACCATATCTCACTTCTGAGTATAACAATGGAGTACTGCCAGCACATTTCAGCACATACTGGTAAAAATTTGATAAATAAGAACTAAACCATGCAAGGACAGTGCCTGACTGCGCAATGTCATCTTCCAGCCTGTGTAATAAAATAGAACGGTCAATAGTGTCAAATGCTGCACTTAAATTTAACAACATAATTACTGTGGAATTTCCTTCATCAAAGGATATTAGAATGTTTTTTACAACACTTGTTAGTGCTTTCTGTACTATGGTGCATAAGCCAGACTGGACTTTCTCAAATATATCCTGCTGCATAAGTTGAGAATGAAGCTGAGTGGAGTCTGTTTTTTCATGTATTTTAGAGAAACATGGTACATTTGAATTGGGTGTATAATTATTAAGAGTATGTGGGCTTCGCTGTGGCTTTGTAAGCAAAAGTCTGATAACTGACATCAGGTTAGGATCCTGATTGGACAGCTGCTAGTGGAGTTGTACTAGCTATCTGACTAATGTAAGGAGATCAGTGGCCAGCCCAGACATGCTGGAGGAGTTGGATCTCGCAGCTGCTTTTGTAATTGCCCAGCCATGTACTAGGAGGAACTGGAGTCTTGTGAAAACTTGGAACTCGAGGCTTCCTTTTATAGATTACTAACTCTGAATCCTTAACCAAGGCCAATAGTTTTAAAAATAGATAGCTCTCAAATATTTGACTCCTAGATTTCCTATTAAAGATTCTTCACAATCATTTTTTAGCTAAAGCAATTTATCTATGTAACACATTGGATGCAACTGCTTAGAAGCAACATTGCAAAGATGACATATTGTTAACCGCTTAGTAAAACATATTTACACTGTGAGCTTCAAATGTTTAAGTTGCACGTGTGTTTTGCATTAAGTATTGCTTGAGAACATTGAATGCAGTAAGTGATGTAAGCAGTACACATTTGGAGCACATTATAGACAGGTTCAAACAAACTTCCACACAATATCTAATGTTGCCGGCTTTGACGAACTTATAACTGAACCATTCAAAAACCATGAACACTGACAATTGCCAGTCCTTTTTTGATTTTAATTGGTTTATTGTATAGCAGATGCTTAATGATTGTACTGTTGAAATGTATATTTGTATGTAGTTCAGTCTATTCCTTTGATGGAACAATAAAATGTCAGCTCATAGGTCCCATTTTAATCTCAATGATGAATCAATTACTGGATCACAGAAATAATAAAAAAAAAACTTCCATTAACTGATTAAAGAGGAGGAAGGCATCCATAAATATAATAGCAATACGTATGTGGAACTCATTGTGACCTTTCACAGGTTATTTTTTTTCTTGCTCTTTTCTATGTTGATATTTTAGATGCAATTTAGAATTTTTGAAGTAATTTGTGGAATATGGGAATGAATGCAGGGTTAAATAATTTAAAATATTTAACTTTTATTTGCATTAAAATTCTTAAGTCATGAATGAATTTACATCTAATGAAAGTTTTTTTTTTTTAAATATTGTGTCAATAAGAGAAATGCATTTAAATTATCTAAATATGTTTAAGCTGTTTTTACCATTCAGAATATTCTAATCTGCAAATATTTAGGTGCTGTATATTAATAGTATGTTTAAATATACAGCGTAGGAGGATATGATCGGGACTGGGACTGCAGCTCATTTTACTCCATTCAGGACAGAAGTAAATTATAAGACACCAGTGGTAACCTTTGTTTTTATCCTGTTGGAACTGGACATTTATCACCAAGGGGTACTATCCCCCATAATTGTGCAGGGAGTTCAAAGTAAGGCATTCCTGTGGTCCAGAGTCAGTCATAGACTGATTGGTTTGGAGTTCAGGGTGGAGTTAGAGTCAAAGAGTGGCTCTAAGGCTAAGGATCTGCGCAGGTATCCCGAAGGTTGAATCCCGGTCACTGCCAAAAGAGATCCTACTCTGCTGGGCCCTTGAGCAAGGCCCTTAACCTTCAATTGCTCCAGGGGTGCTGTACAATGGCTGACCCTGCGCTCTGACCCCAAGGGGTATGCGAAAACGAACAAATTCCTAATATAAGAAATTGTATAAGACGAAAAAAAAAAAAGACTTAACTGGCAGGAGCAAGAAAAGCCAGGGGAAGGGTCACGAAAAGAGTTTGGTAAAGGGAGGTCAAATTATAGGTAGGCAAGGACATGAGGCACCTTGCAAGACAGAAATGAGTGGAACAGCTTTACTTGTTTATTTAATACTTTGTATCTCATTGTATTTGTGTCCTTTGCTGTGTTATTATTTTTAATAAAGCACCCTCTTTTGTATCACAGCCTTATAGATTTATCTGTTGATGCAGCTATACCATAAGCCAGATATGCACTTCTTTCTTAAACCCCAATTAGGGAATCAGATGCAAAATAACTTGAAATGGGGGTAATGCAAGATTTATTAATGGACACTTTTAGTATTGTTTGCTGTTGTCCAGTAGACACTATATTCTACAAGATGTTTTATCTCCATTCAGCATGAAAACATGAGATTAAAAGGTTTTTTTCTCAGCCACCAAAACAAACTAAATAAGGTAAGTAACATATAGCAAAATAGGTCAATTTTGGGAGGAGTATTCCTTTAAGTCTCCTTAGTCCTCAGAGTTGTCTTTGAGAGGTCATTAGGAGTAATGGATTTTTGATCATGTCTTCAGACTGCATTGCTGTTTTTCCTGCACATATGAAACAAGATTCTTAAAGGAAAAGGATAAATATGCTGACCTAAAAAAACACATTTCTCATCTTTTATCTTCTCTCATTTGTATGCCTATACAAGTGAAATTGTAATGCCCATGTAAATAATGGAGAATGTACAAACTCCATAACAATGACCAGGCAAGGAATTTAAAACTTGGATGTATGAAACAACAGCATTACCCACCATGCCACTATGATATGCATTTTAAAAAAGTAGCATTGTGGATTTGAAAAATTTCTAAAAGGATTGTTTCACAAACTAGTTTGGTAACTAGTTTATAGTTAATAAAAGTCACAATAAAGAAAAAATGATTTCACTGAGTCCAGTTTTGCATTTGAGTGTTCAAAAAAACCTTAAAATACATAAAAACTATTAATATACAAAATTAAGGTCTTCATTTTTAAAGGCAAACCTGCTATATTGATAATCAATACAACAGTGACGACAATGATGATGAAGGTAAAAAAAAAAGTAGGTACAGTATGTTTAAGGTCTTAAATCAGACCTCTGAGGTGTCAAAGATTTTAAGAGGCTCTGGCTCAGTTCTTTGATACATATTCTTCTTCATTGTGTGGAGCCCAGTGGACAATTTAATCAACTAAATGCTGTCTGTGTATTTGTTTAGATGTATCTTTAGATATAAATTCTGAAGAAAGTATACAGGAATGTTGCCAGATATATTTAAGATAATTACTCAAATGGGAGAGATATGTCAAGTGAGACCTACTTTTAGAAGAATGTGTTGTCAAGGACAGGAATCCCTGGAAATTTGTTGTAATCAGCAGTTTTGCTTATTTTGTACATTGGGTTTTAGTCTTCGCAATATTGTATATACAGTATAACAGTTCAAAGAACTTGTGTAGTAAAGTATTCTTTTTGCTAAAAATGAAACCTCTTGAATAAGTGGTTCATAAAACTAGTTATTTTTAAATAAAAAACTTTTATTCATTTATTCTCAAAAGCTGCACTTTATATGAAAAATCAACAAATATCAGTGGCAAGATGGGACAAAAACTGCCCCTAATATTATGATCAACATTTCAAAAATACATTTCTCACTGTAATATAACCATTAGAGTGCTATTGCTATAGTCTTCGCCACCCCAGTTCAGTTCACTAGGATGTATGATTTTTTGCCATTTGGCCATTTAGTAAGTCACTGTGTAAGTTTTTTTTTTATATTAAATTAATGATGAACATTTACCTGGGAGTCGAGCATTTGCCCTACTTAAAGCTGTCACTGACATTCCCTTCAGAAACAGTAAAAACTAAGATGCTGCATGGGTCTGAATTTTTAATGTCATTTTCAAATAGAACCATCCAAAGTGCCACTAACTCCTACATGCACACTAAATGCTTTGTCTCTAAAAATTCTGTTGTGCTTGTACTCTCATCTGCACTTGAACCTGTGGGTTTAAAACTGTATAGGAATGATATTTTTAGTATCACTTCCACCCAATTTTTACTGTGTTCACACTTAAATCTTTTACCCACAGAAAACATCAGTCCACCTCTCACCACTAAAATAACATTTGCTCCAATAAGTATTAAGTTGTATCCTGTGGGAAGGTAACCATCTAGTGAGCATCAATACTAGTTCCTACATTTGCTTCAGAGTTTTGCTTAAACAGTTATAACATGCTTATTCACCTGCTTGGAGTCTTGATCAATTACCGTATTTTTCACTCCATTAGACGTACTTTTTTTCCCCAAAAGAAGGATGGAAATGTCTGTGTGTCTTATGGACCAAATATTGCGTCACAGATTGTGATGTGTATTACCTGACAAAAGTCAACATCCAGGGGTAGAGGGCATCAATCACCTGTTAATGGCGACAAAACTCACCGTTATGTTGCAGGCATTCCCTCTCTGCTTGGAGGAATGTTAGACTCATCTAATCCTTGCGTGTTCATGTAAACAAAGGCAAGATGGCATCGACATTTCACGATGGAGCGAAGTGAGTGCAGAAAACAAAATACTCAACAGACGATTTTTTGCACATTAACGCTGAGTCGGACTCCGATTTTTCAGAATCTGATTTTGTTGACAGTGATCAGGAGATCGAGCAAGAGAGTAAGGAACTAGCATCAGCTGATCGGACACCAGCCGATGCCACCCCAAGCTGCACACATTTGAGCAACCGTTGCACACACCTACGGCAAGGTTCGTGTGGGAGGAATACCCAGACCTTGATCCGTGGGAGCAAAACTGGCTACCAGACTTCACAAGACAGCATAGCTTGCTGTTGGACTTGACAGATTACCAGCTGCTGGACTACTTCAGGCTGTTCTTTCCTGAGGCTGTCTTTCAGCTACTGTCAGATGACACAAACAATTATGCAGAGCCATTTTTTGGATCACGGGCTGCGCTTGCACCACATTCTCATTCATTGGAAACCCATAACAAAAGACAAGATGAAGGGCTTTGTGGCATTACAAATATAGATGGGACTAGACTGGTGATATAACTTCAGGGAGCATTGGTCAAAATGTGCTTTGTTCTCTGGACAGGTTGGACAGGTTATGCCACGTGATAGGTACATGCTCCTGCAAAGTGATTGTGAGCAACTGAGCTCCATAAATTCTGAGACTAGCGATGAGGAGGTCTTGGGGTTTAGAGAAAACTAGAAGAATGCTTGAACATTAAAGTCTCCCCTCATTTGTTAATGACAGTGATGATGGTTCTTAATGCTGCTGTTGACTTTACATGATTGAAGTATTATTCTGCTATATTTTATTAAATATTAGTACACCATTTCGTTCAGAATATTTTTTTTCTTGTTTTCCTCCTCTAAACCTATGTGCGTCTAATGGTCAGGTGTGTTTTAAGGAGCGAAAAATACGGTAATTAATCAAAAACCTATTCAATTTAGCCATTCTTTATTTTCCCTTGGAGTTTTGTGGCATGTTTATGTAAAACAAACTTCTAATGAGAACAAATGCAGAGATGTTAAGTTAAAGAATGTCCATAGTATGTGGAGAGGCAAGAGAAAGGAGTTGTCCAGAATCCTGCCATATGAAAGACATTTCTGGGAGTTATTGGGATTTACTGTCATTTGATCTTGTACAGTAATTGCCCTCTGAAGTGATAACTGATTAACTGCCAGGAATTTATGTACTTCATTCAATGCATTTGAGTTCATTAGCTGTTTTCCTATTTGTATCTGTCAATTTCTTGCTCTTAATAATGCTTTGCTTTTTCTTCTTCTTACATCTAAAATACAATTGTTATTCCTAAACTACACTTGTCATCTATGGTTGCATTGCTCATCGTTGCTTATGTTGTCATTAACTAAAAGACATATAATTTCTTCTTTCACTTTTTTTACTTTTAGCAAACCTGATGTAACACAGTTTGTTTGTTAAATCAACAATCATTTTCCACATTGTAATACATTACAAAGCCAAGTTATTATTTACTTGTTTAGTGGCAATCAGTCCAACAGCATATATAATGTAATTTATATTCTTAGGTCTGAGTTGCAATCTGATTATTTGGGTGGTTACCCAGCAAGTAACACTTGTGGTTGGTCTGCCAGTTGGCAAATATCTATCACGTCATCTCGGTTGTGAGAAGGAGATCATTGATATATTATACAGTATTTTCCAAATAATATGAAGAGTTTTGATCACTTTGTAACTAAGTTAAAATTGCAGGTGAAGGGCTGTGCTTATGCAAATTCCAAGAGACTGTGTTTGTGGGGGATTGACAGTTAAGGCGGGTGGGGGAGTCACGTCATCATCTCACCTCCCATTCACCTCATTTCGCTCTGAGCTGAGCTCCGCAGCTAACGCAGTCTTACGGAAGTGACTTTGTGACGCTGCTACCAAATACTCACAGAAAAATCCACAAGTTAATACACACGCTGTCTCTAGAGTTTCTCCACACTGAATCCTCCAGGCACTACTTACAAAAGGTTACATTGACAATCGTGTTACGTTATTTTTAAAATGTTTCCTTTTCTTAGCACAAGCACAGCTGAGAAGATTTGATGCATGTGCTCCATAACGCGTTGAAAAATAATGCATTTAATCACAGTTTCAATTCCAAGCAAAGGGGAACTTCTTTCAATGCATGATTTCCTGGTACACCGATTACATTGATCAGCGCTTCCCGATTCATTTTACCCTCGCACCCCCTTGGTTTAAGAAGAAGTATGAAAAAATATGAGGTTAACACAGAAAAACAGATCACCAATTGAATCTTTATGAATAATCGATTCGCCATCAATAATTGTTTTGGTAAAGCCATACTCAGTGTAATCCTTCCATTTTATAAATTTTCCACCACTAGCCATGATTAAATGAACGGTAAAAAAGTGAGAGCGAAGTGAGGGTGACTTATTCAGGCAGGCAGGCGACAGCTCAATAGCTCGAATTTGGATATAAGTAGGTTCTATTTAGTCGCCAGAAATATCTTTGGTAGGAATGGAAGTTGGATTTAGTCTTTAAATTTCTATGGTAAAGAAAAAGTTATGCAATGATGACTAAATTTAACTATATAAAGTCAAAACTTGTATATATAAAGTCATTCCCGAATATATAAAGTCAAAACTTGATTATATAAAGTCAGCGCTGGAATGTATAAAGTCAAAACTTGAATATATAAAGTCAGCGTCGGAATATATAAACTCAGCGCTGGAATATATAAAGTCAACATCAGAATATACAAAGTAAGCACTGGAATATATAAAGTCAAAACTTCAATATATAAAGTCAGCATTGGAATATACAAAGTCAGCAATGGAATATCCATCCATTTCCCAACCCGTTGAATCCGACCACAGGGTCATGGGGGTCTGCTGGAGCCAATCCCAGCCAACACTGGGCACAAGGCAGGAACCAATCCTGGGCAGGGCACATGCATCACTTTCAAAACATTAACCGAACAGTGTTTTTCTAATTTATTTTTCTGAATATGTTTTTGTTAACTTAGTTCATTCAGTTCAGAGTCGTTTAAATCAATATATTTTGACTTTGACTTTATATATTCAGGAATCTATACTAATAAAAGGCAAAGCCCTCACTCACTCACTCACTCACTGACTCATCACTAATTCTCCAACTTCCCGTGTAGGTAGAAGGATGAAATTTGGCAGGTTTATTCCTTACAGCTCACTTACAAAAGTTGGGCAGGTTTCATTTCGAAATTCTACACGTAACGGTCAATAATGGTCGACAACTTCCGCCATGTTGAACTTTCTTATTTATGGCCCCATCTTCACGAAATTTGGTAGGCGGCTTCCCTGCGCTAACCAAAACCGATGTACATACTTATTTAAGTGGTATGATGCCACTGTCGGCCGCCATATTGAAGTTTCCAACGTCACTAATTCTCCAACTTCCCGTGTAGGTAGAAGGCTGAAATTTGGCAGGCTCATTCCTTACAGCTTACTTGCAAAAGTTAAGCAGGTTTCATTTCGAAATTCTACGCGTTACGGTCATAACGGTCAACCACGTCCGCCATGTTGAACTTTCTTATTCATGGCCCCATCTTCACAAAATTTGGTAGGCGGCTTCTCTGCGCTAACTGAAACCAATGTACGTACTTATTTCGGTGGTATGATGCCACTGTCGGCCGCCATATTGAACTTTTCAGCGGTCTTTGTTACTTATGGGCCCATCTTCAAGAAATTTGGTACGCGGCTTCCCAACGCTAACTGAATCCTACTTACGTACATATTTACGTCCAAAGCCTGCAGCTCGGTCACCGTGTGAGGCGGCGTTGGGTCCCCAATCCCAACGCCTCCCACGTTGTTGGCTGCCTGCCTATATAAGGCCGTCTGTCACTCCAGTCTCTACATTCCCTTCCTTGCTTCGCCACGGGATTCACGTCTCCCTGCTGATAACTACAGCCTTTTTGTTTGTTTCTCCGCTGTTTTATTGTTTGTTTATTACAATTATAGTTATTGTGTAGGTATTTTACACTTACTTTACATTATTCAGGTACCCATTTCCTTTATCATTCCAACCCCCATTACCATGTCTATCGAGGTGATCACAATCGATCAAAGAACTGTCACTTACCGAGTGGTTTCCATGCCCGGAGATGGCACCTGCCTTTTCCATTCTCTTTATTACATATTGCATGGCCATATCAGGCTCACTCTTGATATCCGGATGAACATTGTGCCTTATGTATTGAATGACTGGGACAGGTTCAAGGTGAGGACTGATGACGGTACAGGAGATAATTAGACTACACAGGAGCACTAGAAGAGTGAAATGCTTAAGCCCTTCAACTATGCATCTGCATGTCAGTTGATGGCTGCCGCTGATTTGTTCGGTTGTCGCGTTCAAGTGTACCGAAATGGCCAAATATTTTACACATTTCGACAACCACCAATGCCTCTTAAACATCTTAGATTCACAGGTGACGATTTCAGTAGTAGACACTTTGATGTTTATAAATGTTTAAACTCTCAAAAGCTGGATGAGAAGTTATCGATGAAACCGGTTGTGTGCTTACAACGCTTGACAGATGCCGAATGTCTACAACACAATTCCTACAAATACTGTCGTAATTGAAACAAACCATGAAACTCAAACCGATTATGACAGCAGCAATCCAAGCTGTGAGATTTGAAACAAGATTACTGTTCACATGGCCAACTGTACGTTACATGCTCAAGAGTAAGCTCAGCGCACAGCTTGGTCATATTACAACCGGAGGGCCGAACTCACAATGTGGTATACAAAGAGATCCTTAACAAATAATTATTGGCATATTTTCCCTCAGTTTAAAAAGGTTTAATTTTCTTCTTAATAAAAATTTTAATGCAGTACTTCGCCGCTGCGAAGCGCGGGTATTTTGCTAGTGAGTTTATATACTCCGATGTTGACTTTATATAATCAGGAATGACTTTATAAATTCCGACACTGACTTTATATATTCAGGTTTTGACTTTATATATTCCGACGCTGACTTTATATATTTAGGTTTTGACTTTATATATTCCAGCGATCACTTTATATATTCTGACGCTGACTTTATATATTCAAGTTTTGACTTTATATATTCAGAAAATCTATGTATTTGCCTGTTTGGCACCCCATAGTATATGTGTGTGTGTATATATGTACACATGTATGTGTGTATATATATAAATATATATATATATATGTATATATATATATATATGCCAGCAACACTCATGACAATGACAAAACAATTACATTGTCAATCATGTTACGTTATTATTAAAATGTTTCCTTTTCTTTTACTTCTCGCTGCCAAGGGGGTATTTTGCTATATATATATATATATATATATATATATATATATATATATATATATATATATAGATATGACAACAACACTCATATCAATGACAAAACAATTACATTAACAATCATGTTACGTTATTTTTAAAAATTTTCCTTTTCTTTTTCATAACTTCTTTTACACACTACTTCTCCGCTGCGAAGCGCGGGTATTCTGCTAGTATATACTAATAAAAGGCAAAGCCCTCACTGACTGACTGACTCACTCACTCATCACTAATTCTCCAACTTCCTGTGTAGGTAGAAGGCTGAAATTTGGCAGGCTCATTCCTTACAGGTTACTTACAAAAGTTAAGTAGGTTTCATTTCGAAATTCTACGGGTAACAGTCATAACGGTCGACAGCGTCCACCATGTTAAACTTTCTTATTTATGGTCCCATCTTCACGAAATTTGGTAGGCAGCTTCCCTGCGCTCACCGAAACTGATTTATATACTTATTTCGGTGGTATGACGCCACTGTCGACCGCCATATTGAACTTTCCAACAGTCTTTGTTGCCCTCACTGACACGCTCATCACTAATTCTCCAACTTCCCATGTAGGTAGAAGGCTGAAATTTGGCAGGCTCATTCCTTACAGTTTATTTGCAAAAGTTAAGCAGGTTTCATTTAGAAATTCTACGCGTAACGGTGATAATGGTCGACAACATCTGCCATGTTAAACTTTCTTATTTATGGCACCATCTTCACGAAATTTGGTAGGCGGCTTCTCTGCGCTAACCGGAACCAATGTATGTACTTATTTCGTTGGTATGACGCCACTGTTGGCCGCCATATTAAACTTTCCAACGGTCTTTGTTACTTATAGGCCCATCTTCAAAAAATTTGGTACGCAGGTTCCCAACGCTAACTGAATCCTACTTACGTACATATATATGTCCATAGCCTGCAGCTCAGTCGTCGTGTGAGGGGGCGTTGGGTCCCCCATCCCCACGCCTCCCACGTTGTTGGCTGTCTGCCTGTATATTCCCTTCCTTGCTTTGCCACGGTATTCACGTCTCCCTGCTGATAACCGCAGCCTTTTTATTTAATCCATGGCTTCTCCGCTGTTTTATTGTTTGTTTATTACGATTATAGTTATTGTATAGATATTTTAGACTTAGTTTACATTGTTCAGGTACCCATTTCCTTTATCGTTCCAACTGTACCCCCATTAACATGTCTATCGAGGTGATCACCATCGATCAAAGAACTGTCACTTACCGAGTGGTTTCCATGCCCGGAGATGGTGCCTGCCTTTTCCATTCTTTGTGTTACATATTGCACGGCCATATCAGACTCACTCTTGATATCTGGAGGAACATTGCGTCTTATGTATTGAATGACTGGGACAGGTTCAAGGTGTGGACTGATGATGGTACAGTAGATAATTATACTACACAGGAGCACTATAAGAGTGAAATGCTTAAGCCCTTCACCTATGGTTCTGCATGTGAGTTGATGGCTGCCGTTGAATTGTTCGGTTGTCGCTTTCAAGTGTACCGAAATGGCCAAATATTTTGCACTTTTGGACAACCGCCAATGCCTCTTAAACATCTTACATTCACAGGTGACGATTTGAGTAGTGGACATTTTGATGTTTATGAATGTTTAAACTCTCAAAAGCTCGATGCGAAGTTATCGATGAAACTGGTTGTATGCTTGCAATGCTTGACAGATGCCGATTGTCAATTCAACACAAGTCCAGCAAATACTAACGTAATTGAAACAAACCATGAAACTCAAACCGATTATGACAGCAGCAATCCAAGCTGTGAGATTTGAGGCAAGATTGCTTTTCACATGGCCAACTGTACGTTGCATGCTCAAGAGTAAGCTCAGTGCACAGCTTGGTCATATTATAACCGGAGGACCAAACTGACATCGTGGCATACAAAGAGATCCTTAACAAATAATTATTGGTATATTTTCCCTCAGTTTAAAAAGGTTTACTTTTCTTCTTAATAAAAATTTTAAGGCAGTACTTCACCGCTGCGAAGCGCGGGTATTTTGCTAGTGGAATATAAATTGAACAGGTTAGGCTACTCCACAAGTACATGGAACAGGAAATAGAAATCAACGGAGGGTGTTGAGGCTAAACAGGTGAGCAAAATCTGCTTAGCTAAAAAATCTGCTAATCCAGGAAGGCTTGAGTGTGGTCTGTTTACAAGAATCATACTGTACACTGACATACATAATCATCCAGAGTGACAGAGGGACTGGGATTGCACAGGTTTTTAGTGTTAGTGGAGAGATTGCAGTTCTCTTTAGTCATTTTTTTATTCCATATTCAAAGTCCTACTTTGAAGTTATTAAGGGGAGGTGACGATGCAGGTTCTGGCTCCACGCTCCCATTGCTGTTTGGGAACCCTTGAACCCAACACCGTCGATAATGAAACCGAGTGAGCTAGTCAGTGAAGGCAATAATTGAGCATCTGAGCAAGGGGATGGTTAAAAGTGAAACAGTGCTTTTATTAAAAACAGTCCATCAAAACAAAAGTGTCCATAAAGTGCAGTGCTTCTTAAGTTCAAATAAATAAATAATCCTTAAAATGAAAACGTGGAGGTTAAAACAATAAATAGAAAAAACACAATCCTTTTAAAACGAGGTTAAAATGTTCCTCTGGAAGCAGTTCTTAAAACCAACAACAACAAGCCCAGTGCATCTTCTATGTTACTGGAGCCTCACCTGCTTCTCCCATACGGGCCCACGCAACAGGCGAGACACTCTCTGCAGCTGACCTTATTTCACACAACCACGAGACTGGAGACCTCCTTATCCCTGGCTTCGGTTTGGCTCTCATCCCAGTCCCCGAGACTTGATGTCCACCAATGACCAGGACGCACACATTGGGGACTCCACCACCAAGCCTCCCAACTTCCGCTGCCTTTCCGCGGCCTTCTGCGGCTCGTCGCTTTCACCTGGTCACTCCCGCTACCTGGTCACTCAGCGGGAGCAACATCAACTCAAACGCCTGGGTGTCGGCCTAATACCCAGCTTCCTCGCAGCTGCCCACGAGCGCTCGATTGCGCGCTCACCACACGCTCCGCGTGTCTGTTTCTCCTGTACCGCCTGCTTCCTCACTCGCTCCCTACAACCTCCGTCTTCTTTTCCTTATCTTGTTTTTTTTTCATCCTCCCCAAAACCGACTCTCGCTTCTTTTTTTATAACGCGAGGGGCCATCGCAGCTGCAGCCATTGGCCATGGGAGCAATCACGGATGTGGGCAGTTCCTCACCTGTGCACTCGGTGAGAAACGCCCACATCGCCAACTGACCCACGGCTTGCTTCAACAACGCCCCCCTCACCAAGCCGCCTCGGGTGCGTTGATTATTTATTTAAAATGGCCTTTGCTCAACGAGCTGTGGACCCATAACACCACAGGGGAGTCTGTTAAAAGTCAGCATACAGATGGGAATGTAGGGAACTGTTATGCATGGATTACAGTGATGTTTAGCATAGTGACCCTGAATTTTGATTAATAATAGCCTCAGGTTGTGATTTAAAGGTTCTTTGAATGTAGAGTTAAAAGAAAGATACAGACCCTAACCCTAATCAGAAAGAAGGAGAAAGGCTAGGAACTGAACAAAGACTGATGGTAAAAAAGAGGCATTTTTAAATTATTATTCACGTTTAGCACCTCATGCTGCTGCTGCTACTAATATGGATTTTAGAAAGCAGCAATAACACATGCCATCTATAGTTTATTTTATAGCTTCAGTCACTTCGCTGTACTAATAATTGAAATACTTAAGTGTGATTTTGAAAAAAAGGGTAATCTTAAATTGAATAAACACTTTCATAGTATTAGTACAAATGTATTTTTTGCATATTTTATGAATACATGCACTTGTTTTTGATAGATTGAATGACAAGTATTTGTTTAATTAGGGTTGCTGCTCTTACTGTGATTGTAGTGAGATATTAGAGTAGAGTAAAGCAGACTCAGATTTTCAGGTAACTTGTATCCATAGCATACAGTGTGGCTGGCCATATATTTACAGAAATGAAAGCTGAAAGGAACTGCTTTCTACATGACCATTTGAGGTTGTATTGAATTGTGTGGATGGGAGCCTCAGATATTGATGGAATAACACATGAATGTAACAGGAACTGAAAATAACAGTCAATTTGGTTATAGGGCTCCAGTAATGGAAAGTGGGTAACGATCTCCAGCAAACATAAAGGGTTCCATATATTTTATTATTGTCCCACTATTGTTACTAATACACCATTAGTAAAAATCACATATGTAACCAATTTTCAACCTAAATGGTATCACAGCTGCTCTTAAGCGCATAATATAAATTAAAATAGATTTTTATACTGTTAGACCCTTCATTTTTATGTTTTTCCTGACTATTATACAACTATAGCATGTGTTTTTAAATTAATAACTGGAAGCATCATGCTGCAGGACTGTTGGTGATGTAGAAAAGCTGTTATTATGAGACTGACTATTGTGAATCATCTAATTGTCTATAGATTGTATACACCATGATTATCCCACTGTGTTGGACTAGCTACAATTTGCTGGTACAGAATTGTTAAATGGTAGTCAAAATGTCAAGCCTAATACATATTCATTTACACTTATACAATAGTTTTCAGTTGTAACCATTCTAAAGACAATGAAATATTGAATTTTAAAGCATTTGAACTGTAGTCTGTTTTTGGCTTTTGCAAAATTTTGGCCACTTTTGGCCAGTGGTAGTGACCAGCTTGATCAATGTGGCATTTAAAAAAAAAGTAATAGCATTAATATGCAGTCTGTGCAGTATTGCAAAATAAGTAGCTGTCTCTGATGTAATGAATTATGCATCCCTTTATTTAGCTGAAATGCTGTACTTTGATGTGATCGATACCTTGGGGGGAATGTACGTCACTTAGTTCAGAACAGAAGCTCCTGACATTTTCTAAAGAATGGCTATAAGGCTGCTTTCCGACAGCTCAGTCAATCTGATTTTCAGAACAAATTTATTTCGACAGGCATTGCATTTGTAAAGTTGGGATGAGAGAATCTTCAATGAAGTTTGGTTATTTGCCAAGTTCAATGTCCTCCTCTCTAGCATGAATGATCACTCATCTTTGGCTCATTCATCATTTTTCCCCATTCATACTGCTTTTGTTTTTATCTCTTTACAAGTCATTACTGTGATCTTTACGTGTTCACCTTCTCTATATCAGTCCTTTTGATTGCTCACAAAATTAATTCTCAGATTTTTTGCAACTATCAGAGTTTGTTCCCTTCGAATCTGAAAAGACAAGAGTTAGTTTGAAAAGAAAGAACATTTACTTTGTCTTCAAATTGACTTTTATCAAATATCCTTACACACATCAGTAAAGTAATATACAATAACTGACCCCTTTCATTTCTGTCTTGAGATATTTACCCATATTTGTTAAAGTTTTTCTTTAATGTAAGAACTTTTATTTACAGGAAATTAGACTGCTATCTAATGTCGGCCCTTCTGGAGGCCCCATAATGAGCAAGACCTCCATACACAGGCATATGCAACACTGAATTCTTCCCGTGCTAGACTTTTCCATCCTTGTCTAAGGTTACCATTAAACTCTTTTATATTATACCTTAACTAAATAAGGGTACTTGGGCCCATTGCTTGTTTTCTAAGTGTCAGTTTTTGCTCTTCACAAAGAAGAATTATGCATTTTTCTTAGAATTTTAGAAAATCAGCTACATTTTTATATTATGTATAAGCCTGTGCTAATTACTTAATGACATATTTGGTCAATTTTGAATTTATATTATAGCAAGTCAGGTACTTCAATTTCAGTTAACTTTTTCCATAGATGGTGGCATAGCTGTTAGGGTTGAAACTTCCTAAATCCAGCAGTCTATATGAGAATGTCACTCCCAGATGCCAAATCTGTAGAATTTCTTCTTATGTCTCTATAGCCTTTCTACCTGTTATTCCCAAAGACGTGCATATTAGATTAACTGGTGGTACTAAGTCGTATTTGTGTGTGAGTGGATCCTGGAATGGCTCCCATCCATGTTAATTTTCTCTATGGTGTCCATTGCTGCCGAGGCTATTGCTCCCAGAAAAACTCAGTAAGAGAATCTGAGAATATATGTATTGGCTAATTTTCCATAGTTTAGAAGAATTGACTTAAATAAAATAAATAAGTAAAGTTCAATAAAATGCAGGTATTCAAATACTGTGAATATGAAGCAGTACTGGTTACAGCTCAAGGTATCTTTTAAATATCTATTTTCCATTCATGCCTCAATTTTCTCTGTTTTTCTTTAAAAGTTTATGTGTAGACATCATACCTGTTTATATGTTTATTTAATCATAAAATGCTGATCAAACCTATCTAATGATGCACTGATAATTCATTTTGCCCTCGCTATCATACTTCTAGATGTTGTTTCAGTTTACTTTCAAAACAGTCTGAAGACTTTAACAAAACCTATTTAAAACTATGGCTCACAGTTGCAATACACTTTGCTTCCTGTGTTAATAATCTTTAATAATAATAATAACATAATATAAATAATATCAAGAAAGCTTAAACTAAATGTGTTTTTCTTTTATCTATGAAAGTTTTCAGTCTTCCTGGTCATAAGATATAGTATCTTGTAATAATGAGTTAAAGGGAGCTGAACTTGCTGTATAATCTTGAAACTGTTTTGTCATTAATCAGTTCATTTGAATGATGGGAAAATTCTTAACATTTGAACCTTTGTTGTAAGTAGCTAACAATGCTGTCGTTACATCTTTGCCACAAACGTTTCACCCCAAGTCACAGTTTCAGTAAGGTGACTCTAACTTAACAGCTGGTAGTCATAACATTTTTAGCCCAGTGGTTTTACCCCAATTTATTCCTCTAGTCATGTATTTAAAATGTGCCTTTAAACAAGACTAAAGGGTTCGATCACCCATGGAGTTTTAAATGCTGGGGAATTTCCCACCATTCATTTGAGCTGATATAGTCTCTTAAATGTATGGCTAAATGCTATCAAGATTATGTAGCAAGTCCAGTTGCCTTTAACTTTCTACTATGAGATGTAGCTTTCTTTCCAACGAGAAATAAGTTCAAGCTCGAGTTTATTATTATGTGTAAATACTACAATGAAATTCTTACTTGCACGTCTCCTATGGTTACATATATTTTATGCATGTTCTCCCCATGTCTGTGTGGATTTCCTCCAGGCGCTCTGGTTTCCACCCACAGTCCAAAGACATGCAGGTTAGGTGGATTGGCGATTCTAAATTGGCCCTAGTGTGTGCTTGGCGTGTTTGTGTGTGCCCTGCGGTGGGTTGGCACCTTGCCCGGGATTGGTTCCTGCCTTGTGCCCTGTGTTGGCTGGGATTGGCTCCAGCAGGCTCCAGTGACCCTGTGTTCAGATTCAGCGGGTTGGAAAATGGATGGATGGATGCCATTGTTCTTCTATCAATCCATTTATTTTCTAAACTTACTTATCCAGAGTAGGGTCTTGGGGAAGCCGGAGCCTACACTAACAAGCAACAGGCATAAGGCAGCTTACCAGTCTGTGGCAGGATGAACACATACACACACTAGGGACAGTTTAACAACACCAATTCACCTAGCCTATATGTCTTTAAGAATACTTTGAGGAACCCCATGCAGACATTGGATGAATATGCAAATTCCACCAGGGATCACCCGGGAAGTGACCTACCATGCCGTCCTATTTTTGTGTTTATGTTACATTTTTGGCTATGGCTTACTTCTATAAAGTTGACAAAATCAAATTCCATGCATCTGGTGGTGTTATGGCTATAACATAAATTATAGCATTACATATATTCAAAGTGGAATTCACAATTGCTCATTAGAACAAAATGGGGTTTCAGTTTTCACATTCACTGCAAATGAAAAGAATTACAATGTATGGTAAATCTCAGTTTGTGACAAATCATGTGGATAGAAATACCAGATAGTAGCAATAAATATACAAGGTCATGGATCAATTTGGTAAGAGTCACCAGTTTTGACTTTTGGGTACATTAATGAAACTGCCACTGCTCTGTACTGACATAATTTTTTTTCTTCTATGGATTATTGTTAAAGTTTTAAGTGTGGCCGTTGTATGCAATGCGAAGTTGCATGCTGACATTAAAATATACATGAGTACATACATTTTGTGTTGTTATTTTTCTACTAGGACATCACTCTGGACTAGAGAGTACTTTGATATTTACTCATAAATGATTATTCTTGAAATGGCCACAGGGTGGCAGCTGGAACACCAATAGCTGTTCAGCTCAATAACACATATTTTAAATGTAGTCATTAAATGTTTATGTGGTTTTTGCTCCTTTTAAGGAAATCACATTGAACAGTTGCACCTTACAAGATAATTTCAATTGATTTGTTTATATTCTTTTATTTTTGCATGTTTTCATAGTTGTTTTTTACATGGTATAATATAACCTTAAATTATCTGTCATAAATGTATGGTTTTATTATGTAAATAGATTTGTAATGTAATTCCAAAATATATTGCTTGACTTGTGAGTTGGTGCAGGTTGACAAGTATTTATATACATGATATATATATATAAACATAAACTCTTTAAATAAAGAAATAAATAAATAGTTATATATACAGGCAGTCCCCAGGTTACGTACAAGGTTGGGACTGTAGGTTTGTTCTTAAGTTGAATTTGTATGTAAGTTGGAACAGGTACATTATTTTAATAAATGCTATTGTTGACCGACTGTAACTTTATTTTCCTATATTTATACTTTATTTTCCATGGTGATGGTTTTTCTCTTTTTTACTGTATCACCAGCACGCATCAGATTTTTGTTTTAGAGACATTGTTGAAGGCTGAGGACAAAAGGTTAAGATGAGCTCTTCTGCAGTGCACTGTACACGCTATCACAGCTGTGCTTGAAAGTTTGTGAACCCTTTAGAATTTTCTATATTTCTGCATAAATATGACCTAAAACATCACCAGATTTTCACTCAAGTCCTAAAAGTAGATAAAGAGAAACCAGTTAAACAAATGAGACAAAAATATTATACTTGGTCATTTATTTATTGAGGAAAATGATCGAATGTTACATATTTGTGAGTGGCAAAAGTTTGTGAACCTTTGCTTTCAGTATCTGGTATGAGCCCCCAATCCCCTTTGCAGCAATAACTTCAACTAAGCGTTTCCGGTAAATTTTGATCATTCCTGCACACCGGCTTGGAGGAATTTTAGCCTATTCCTCTTTACAGAACAGCTTCAACTCTGGGATGCTGGTGGGTTTCCTCACATTAACTGCTCGCTTCAGGTCCTTCCACAATATTTCGATTGGATTAAGGTCAGGACTTTGACTTGGCCATTCCAAAACATTAACTTTATTCTTCAGGTTCAGTTCATGGACAGATGTCCTGACATTTTCCTTTAGAATTCTCTGATATAATTTAGAATTCATTGTTCCATCAATGAAGGCAAGCCGTCCTGGCCCAGATGCATCAAAACAGGCCCAAACCATGATACTACCACCACCATGTTTCACAGATGGGATAAGGTTCTTATGCTGGAATGCAGTGTTTTCCTTTCTCCAAACATAACGCTTTTCATTTAAACCAAAAAGTTCTATATTGATCTCATCCGTCCACAAAACATTCTTCCAATAGACTTCTGGTTTGTCCACGTGATCTTTAGCAAACTGCAGACTGCAAGCCTTCAGTTGCTTAGAAGTTACCCTGGGGTCCTTTGTGACCTCGCCGACTACTACACACCTTGCTCTTGGAGTGATATTTGTTGGTCGACCACTCCTGGAGAGGGTAACAATGGTCTTGAATTTCCTCCATTTGTACACAATCTGTCTGACTGTGGATTGGTGGAGTCCAAACTCTTTAGAGATGGTTTTGTAACCTTTTCCAGCCTGATGAGCATCAACAACTCTTTTTCTGAAAAAAAAAATCTCCTCTGTTTGTGTCATGAAACACTTCCACAAACATGTGTTGTGAATAGCAGACTTTGATAGATCCCTGTTCTTTGAATAACACAGGGTGCCCACTCACACCTGATTGTCATCCCATTAATTGAAAACACCTGACTCTTAATTTCACCTTCAAACTAACTGCTAATCCTAGAGGTTCACATACTTTTGCCACTCACAAATATGTAATATTCGATCATTTTCCTCAATAAATAAATGACCAAGTATAATATTTTTGTCTTATTTCTTTAAGTGGTTTTTCTCTTTGTCTACTTTTAGGACTTGAGTGAAAATCTGATGATGTTTTAGGTCATATTTGTGCAGAAATACAGAAAATTCTAACTTTCAAGCACAACTGTGTGTATATATATATATATATATATATATATATACTGTATATATATATATATATACTGTATACACACACACTAACTATAGTCTGATACTTTAAGCAGACAATTTCTAGGTGTCTTCAATTTTATAATAATTTTAAGTGATTCTTATTATCGCTCATTCAGCCACTTTAAATGGAGAAATGTATTTACTTACCTATTGTGTCACTGTATGTGCCACACTAAAGGTGGAAAGCGTGGTCAATGTAAAGACTACAAGACCTCTCCATAGAGCTTGATGTCACCATGAAAACTATTGCCAATATTATAAAGATGTTTAAGACCCATGGGACTTTAGTCAACAAACCTAGACATGGCAGCAAGAGGAAAATTGCCCCAAGATTTAAGAGAAAGATTGTTTGAATGGTTAATAATGAACCAAGGAAAAGTTTAAAACCAGTCCAAGCTGACCTTTAAGCTCAAGGCTCAGCAGTTTCAAGTTGCAGTATCTGTGGCTTTCTGAATGAAAATCGGACCCAGGGAAATACAAAAAGTCATGACTGCAGTTTGCCAGAATGCATGTCAATAAGCCACAGACCTTCTGGGAGATTGTTCTCTAGACAGATGAAACAAAATTAGAGCTTTTTGGTAAATCTTTCAAAGAAGAGAATACTATTTCTACCATGAAATACGGAGGGGGCTCATTGATTTTTTCGGGTTGCTTTGCTTTGTCTCTTTGAAACAATAAAATCGGAAGACTGTCAAGGCATTTTGGAATGAAACACACAGTCCCATGTTAGAAACCTCTGTCTATGTAAAAGGTCTTGGATCTTCAAGCAGGATAATTACCCAAAGCATAACTCCCAAAACTGCCCATGAATAGATGAGAAGATGGACAATTCTGAAGTAAACTGTTATGAGTCCTGATCTAAATCCCATTGAACATCTGTGAAAATAGTTGAAACTCTAACCAAAAACTGTTACTGTATATCGTGATTTCCACAGATTGAATATTGCATAGGCCAAATGATGCTGAAACAGGTGATTATCATGTATGTAGAGTCAACACATAACTTCTGTTCCTTAAAGAAATACTTCACCGAAAAATGATATTTTTCATGTTAGTTACCCCTTTGTAATGATGGGCAAGAAATTTTTTAATCTCATGTTTTCATGGTGAACTGAAGTAGAAATGTTTCTGATTAACATGGAACAGTAAACAATATCAAAAATGTTCATGAAAAACATTTCATGTTACTTGTGTTGCATAATCAGTATGTTAAGTCATTCAGTCATATATTTTTTGCTATTGTTAAAATAACATATTGTTAAATAAATATCTCAGGAAGAGGAAACTAGTTCACAAACAGGCCTCCCATTCACATAGGACTGCACTTTTGATTTGAAGACAGGACACTTGACCAGTGAATTAAGGGGAGAGGTGGGTAAGTAACATGCAAAATAAATATTTTTGGGTGGAGTATACCTTTAAAATGTGTCCTAGTAAAGTAGGACGGCTGAGGTTTTAATAATACTGTTTGCATTTCTAAAGCAAGCCCACTTAACCACCCAAAGTAGTGCTTTGCAGCCCTGAGCTGAAAAGGTGCCATGCCACAGTGTTATACAGCCAGTGAGAGTGGACTCCCATGTGTACCTGTACAAGTTAGTGAGCACAGCTGGAAACATCTGTTTATTCCTTAAGCAATTTACATAATTTTAGAGTGTCAAGGACATTTATATCAGGCACCTGTGACTGCTGTTATGACCTGCAGAGTTCCAAAGCAAAATAAGTCCAAAAAATACTCAAAAATGGCCAATAGATTAGGAAACCTTCAACCCTATCAGCAAGTCTGCTGAAAGAGAAACAAAGAATCTTTATAAATAAAAAGATTTATTTATACAAAATGTTCTGTAGCACAATATAAGCTCCAAGGAGCACAAGGCAAAATGATACATAAGACAGTTCCTTCAAACTCTGCAATTTTTAAAAGCAAGCATCATCCAAATACAAAATCCAAGAGACAAAGTCAAAAACAGATCAAAAGGTCTCAAAAAGTCGAGAATAAGAATAATCACAAATCCAACTAAACCCATCACACCACAAGCACATGCAGAATGGACCATAAGAGACTATGGGTTGTCCTCAAACTTTATAGAGCTGATGGCAGACCCTTGCAAGTGATGGGCAAGTGTACCTACCTCTTGGGGAACCACCCACAAAAAAACAAACAGCAGAATACACCTCCATATAAGGAATCTATATAATCAGCGCTGTTGACATAGAATATAACAAAATAAACATAAAAACAGCATTTGAACGCCAGCCAGGGGAGGAAACCTGGCTGAAATATAATAACTGCCAGTTGAGTAGTGTGACTTCCTGTGCGAATCAGTCATAGTGGTCTGCAACCCACCAAAATAAAGGTTTGATTTTGTCCTAAGTGAAAGGGGCAGGCTTAAGTTAAAGTACAGATTATATTGTGCAGCCACAAGGAGAGGGGAAGAAAGTGGGTATTTTGGAACGTACAAACACAAAAGAGGTGTGTCTATCTTGCCAAAACAGAAAGCAAAAAAGAAGAAGATGGTCAGAGACTGGAAAACATTCATGCAGCCACTGGTGCTTTTAGGCAGCATGTCATTTGGTTATTAGAATGTACAGAGGTTGAGAGCATTTTCCCTGCACCAAGAAACAAAGTTCTTCAACTCATAACTTTACTCTGTCTCATCCAACATGTCAATACACCCCATTAATGCAAAATCACCTGAGAATTTCTGCAAGTGACATGACCTGGTGTTATATTTGTAGTCCAAGATGTAGAGGCTAAACAGAAAAAGTGTGTTCTGGTGTTGCTGCCATCTACATCACAGACACAGTCCATTATCCAGGACACCATGGGCTCATTCATATGCTTATCCCTGAGCTTCCACCTTAATGTGAATGAGTGTATGGTATTGAAATCACAGGAGAAATCAAAAAACAGAATCCTCAAAGGGCTGCCAACTATGACCAAATAGAAAGGAATAAGCCTTGTGAAGCAGATTTATAATTGCATATTCCCATCCGATCTTAGTCCAATATGCAAACTGCCAAGGGTCTGAGTGGTCTTTCACAAGAGGACTTATATAGTCCAGGACTAGCCTCTAGAAGGTGGTCTTAATGTAATATGTGGTTACAATATAAAAAATCAATCTATGCAAGAAATAAATGTTTAAAAGTTCATGTAAATATTTTGGGACTGTCATAAAGAAACACAGGAGCAAGGGGAAAGCTAAAATGGTAGATTAAATAAGAGAATGTGTTAAAAATGATAAGATGAATAAAATGTACAGCTGAAAATATCTAATAAATAAGTATACATGCAGTCCACACACACGTTTTGATATTTTGATGCATTGTTACAGTATCATCATACATGCCACAGTGAAATATAATGGTATAAAAACGAAGAACATTGTGTTCGAATACAAGGTGCCTGTTTGTGATGCAGTGGGTGTTTTTGATTTCTAGAAGAGTCATCATAGATAAAACCTTTTAAAAATGGCATTTACTTGGCAGTGTTTGCAAGATTTAAATCAGTGATGCACAAGTTCTGGATGGACATTTCTTGGCCCAAAAATAGTTTCTTTTTTTGCTCTCTCAAATAAAATTATGTCTGTGCGCAAGTGGCAAGTGATTTTTTTAAGACATGTTATGGCCCTAAGATTTTTTTAATCTCTTTTAAAATCTGCCAGAATAACATTTCCAGTTAATAGTTAACCATATAGATGCCCAGAAATGTATTCATATGCAGAAATTATATAGGTGTGGGAAGATAAACATTACAAACAAGACAACCATTTGTGCTGGTAGAGTATATTATTATTTTGAATTGTAATCTTATAAATACATTGTGTGGGGCTTGATTTCATTCATTTTTAAAGGTTTTTTGTGCATAATTAACAATGTAGTGCAGTGCATGGATGTTGCACAGTGGACCCTAAAATTGACAGCCATACCCATGACTAAAATTGTCAGCTTCTGTGATATGAGGCACCATAGCTAGAACTTATTGTGAAAGTGTTTGACTAATTTTGGGGCTATTTAATACATTCTTGCATTTATCTATTCTCAGAGAACCAAATGGAGAACCTATCCTGGCAGCATATGGAGAAAGGCAGGAAGCAACCACAGACAGAGAGACAGCCTTCACATCCACACTCAATACAGTAATATTGAGAGGAGTACACACAAAAAAGGCATGTAGACACAGGGAGAACATGCAAACGCCTCACAGACAACGATCAGGCCAGGGCTTTTACTCCATATGAAGCATCAGTGCTCAGAACTATGCCATCATCTCTCCCAAATAATGCTTATTTACTGCAAATGAAGTTTTGGTTAAACAAGCCAAATTGAAATGAAATGTTAGGCAGATGCCCACAGTACAAAGACATGCAGGTTAGGTGCATTGGTGATTCTAAATTGTCCCTAGTGTGTGCTTGGTGTGTGGGTGGGTATGTGTGCGTGCACCCTGCAGTGGGCTGGCGCCCTGCCCGGGGCTTGTTTCTTGCCTTGCCTGGCTCCAGCAGACCCCTGTGACCCTGTAGTTAGGATATAGCGGGTTGGATAATGGATGGATGGATGTTAGGCAGATGTCAAGTAAGACTCCAAATGTAGTCATAGAGAGTGATTAAATCATTTTCTGCCTTACTTGATGATTTGTATTATACTAGTCTCATAGGCAGGTGAGCAGAGAGATGCATGAGGTATTATATAAAGAGGAATAAAAAAGGTGCATACATTTCAGCTAGATGTTTTACAGTATATTGGATAAACAAGGTATAGATCCATGTGGAAAGATAGAAAAGTGCTATGAAAAATGAAAAGCTAAAAAAATGATTGCAATGAAAAATCACTTTTCAGTTTTAGTACTCTGAAAATTTGAATTTGTTATACATTAAGGGAAAATTATTTCCTTTAAAGATCTTTAAATATTTACACAAATTGACAAATTAAAAGGAAACTCTAGTTTATAGTTGAATTGGACTGAACATGTTATTAAATAGTGTCTTTAAAAAACAGTGCTGTGCAGTTTACCAGTGCTGACCCAATGGGTATTTTTTCCTGTCATTACTGTTTTATGTAGCTTGCTATTTCTTAGAAGGACCATTCACTTGGCAGCACTAGAATGGAAATTGTGTGACTGTTGCAGGCTCTCCGATTTTCCAGGTTTCCCAGTGGCTGATGCTGAAGTTTCCCATTTAAATTACTTCAAGATATTTATGTTATGGTTTAGCAAGAGTTTTGTCCTTGGCTCAAGTACTGTTTTCTATAATATTTTTGCTTCTTATTAAATATATTTTTGTATATTTTGCTATTGGTAATGTGTTTAGTACAGTTGTGTGTTTTGTTTGTAACGTTATTTTTTATGAAGTGCTTGTTAAGTATGTCGGCATTCGTGTTTTATTATGTGTTCTTTCCCATTAAATAAAGTTATCAGGGGACAGAACCACAATCACTGTCAGCTTAAGGACAGATAGTCAGGACCTCTGGAACATTGTTGAGAGTTGTGAAGTTTGGATCAAGTTTATTGAGTATTGTTAGATTTTCTTTTTTTCCTAATATTTGTTTTTGTGACTTAGGGATTGGATTATAGATTACTTTTTAGGTATAACCTTTTTAAGTATTTCTGCTTCTGTTCCCTTGTCTTGTCTTGCATTGTTTGTTTTTTAGTTGATTTTTAAATACTGTTTTGAAAAATAAAGGAGCTCGGTTTTGTTTTGGTCATAAACACTAGATGTTTACTGTTATCTTCTTCTCAGAAAATCAATTTTCATTAATTTTGTGATTTCTTGAAGTTTTAAACCCATAACACTATTTTAAATTAAAGCCAGACTTTTGAGCTGGGGCTAGGCTACATGGGTGAGGTCTGTTTTTGTGTTCTAGACCAGGTGAGTATTGGTCTGGCCTAGAATTTTTTGAGGCCTATACTTTTGTCACTGTTCTTTTCTGGGGAATTTTATAACATTCACCTATACTAGTAACTAATTCCAACAGCTTGCAATAGCCCTCAGACTCTTGAATTAGTCTTTTCTTCTACTAAGGCCATGTGGCAAGTAAGGAGAACTCAGAAGTGGGTGTGCATCTAAATTACAACAGTCCTGAAAATGGACAAATACTTAGAAAAAGTACCATAGTGGAGGCAAGTACCAAAAATGTCATGGGGGCAAAATGAAACATGAATTCTTAAAGGGATTTAGATGTTTAAATTGAAACAACTTTCTCATTGTTTAGGCAATGTGCATAAACAATTAAAAAGGCAATCAAAAAGTGAGATTACTTTGTAAAAACTATTGCTTATAAATCAAGGGACCTGGTCAGGCAGTATAATGTGTAAATGAGGCTGAAACTGGAGCACTGTGTGCACACTACAGAAAACAGCAGCTCCAGAAACTGCAAAGAGCAAACAAGTACGTCCTAGGATGTAAAAAGTATGTTAGGGGACTAAACCTCTTTAGTTTTGAGTAGAGAAGGCTGCATTGGGCCAAAGACATGTGTTCAAAATTCATCAGGGAACTAATAAATTTGACGCATGAGAATTGTTTTTTTTTTTTCAATTAATTACTGAATTATATATTTATGGACACCAGAGGAAATTAAAGCTCAATATAGACAAAAGCCAAGAAGCACTTCTTCAGAGAAAGGGTTATGGAAATTTGGAACAAACTACAGGTTTATTCTGTTAAAAGGGACAACTATATTGGGACAACTTAACTTTTAGCTAATAAGATAAGTCTGATGGACTGAATGGTCACTAATACAACATCTGTGACTGATTTTATTACTTGAATTAGGGAAAAGTTGGTATCTTACTTCTGGGTTCGGTACAAGCAGAAACCTTTCTACAGGAGCACTGTATTTCTCAATGTTTTTTTTTTTCCTAAATTTATTTACTAGTTACCAATCTTATTTAAAATTCGAATTGTTCTGGCTTGTCACTGATTGTAGACACTAGAAATCGGATAAATGGATTTTAAATTTACCAACGAACTGCAGTGCATGACATCCAGGCAGCAGCTTGTCATCTGTGTATCAATTAAAATAAATTGCTGTTTAAGTTTAGAAAGATGCTATAAATGTATAAATCACTAGCCAATGCATATTACAAAAAGTGAAACAAACTTAGAAAAGATTATCTAGAATAAAATGTCCTATATTTTTAATGAAACCTTTTTATATTTCTTGTTGCAGGAACACTTGTGGGTGTAGGGGATGTCATTTCACAGCAAGTTGTGGAAAAGAAAGGACTTAGAAATCACAATGTGAAAAGGACAGTAAAGATGATGAGTATTGGCTTTTTCTTTGTGGTAAGTACTTTTTCCTTTCAACAATTTTCAACAGACAGCTGTTAGTGAATTTTCTTGGTTGAGGATGTTATTAAAGTACAATAGAGGTTTCATTGCTTACATTATAAACACCATTTAATACCGAATTATGTGATATTTAGTAAATGTATGTTTCTAGTGAAAATTATTCCTTTTATCTGTACAAATATTATATGAAAGATACAAGATGAATGATTAGAATTGAGCAGCTGCATTGGCAGAGATAATACAAGGTGTATTTTCACAAACATATACTGAGTGCCAGTTATTGTCTCATCAAGAACTGCTGCAATGCTGTGACAAGACGACGTTAGGCTCTTTCTGTTTTTCCTTTGAAAATCTGGAGGAACAGACTGTTATTTTATTTATTTTTAAATCAGTGCTTTAAAAGAGACCATAAAACATCCCAAATGATTTATATGTTCTCTGTCATTCAGTGATGCCAGTATATCAGTTTCCAGAATGTGGGGATTTATGGGTACAAGAACACTTGATTTGAATGCATGTATTAATTTACAGTGTCTGTAACTTCATCTAATATGTTGAATATAAACACTATTTATATACTTTTTTATTCTGTTAGTATTATGTAAGTGATGCTTTGTTCCATTCATTTTGTAAACATGTTTTTTTTTCAGTACAGGGTTGAAAGCCAGAAGCTGTCTTATCAGGGATGGATAAAAGGCAGGAACTAACCATTGCAGACATGCCAGTAAACACTGGACACATTTACCCACTTATCCTTATTAGCTCCAGTCCATTTTCATATCATCATTTGACACAAAATCATGTCTTTTGGCTGTGGGAGTTACCCGCTTAACTGCATTGTGCCAAGATATAATTACTGTGTACTTTTGTGCATCTCAGACAGTATACAGTATACTGTAGATAAATACAAACGAAACTGTAGGGTGAGAATAAGAAATACATATTCACCTGTACTGTTACTTAAAGTACACATTAAGTACATGATAGTAATGTTTAATTACACTATCCAGGGCTGTTTTCTGTCTGGCGTGCAGTGCTACCAGGATGGGCTCCAGCCCGATGCAAGCATTAAGTGATTTAAGCAAATTTAAGATGGTTTGTTATGTAATGTAAAATTTTACAGACAGCTATCTTTTACTTTCTTTTTATGAGGTTTGCAATTCTTACAAAGTGTTACCGTGATATAGTCGTTGGCACTGCTGTCTTTCAGCCTGAGAGTCCTAAGTTCATTAAAGGAACACCAATTAATCATATAATTTCAATTTTTTCTTAACAGATAAATACGAGTATTTGTTGAAAAGGAGGCTTTTAAATAATCATGTTTGTTTGAAGACCAGATAAGACAAGTCTATGTGGTACGGTATAATTTTGATGATGTCAAGAGATTATTTAGGCCAAAAGAACTTACCTATTTTTTTAAAAGACCTTATATTTGGAAAATTCAAGCATATGACCATTTGCAGACAATTGGGAAAAAGGTGTAAATGTACTAGCCCCAAAACAGAGTAAACATAATTACACAGAACACTGTCTAATAGACACATTTAACCTTTCTTAATGTACTACCAAAGCACCTGTTGTCATTAGATTTGGTAAGATTAAAACAAGGACTTTGCATGACCACATCTTCTCCTTCTTCATAAACCATCACTCCTTTTGGGAGAGGCTCTACTGTATATGGACAATGATGACACTGGAAAGGATTGTTTTTAGATCCTTGATAAAGTGAGGGAAACTCTGAATAACCATGATTGTTTTCTGACCTCTTATTATCCTGTTTGGATACAGTGATTGATAATTGTTTTGTTTTTGTTTAACTTTTCTTTTTGTCAGTACTAAATGGGGTTACTATACTGGTATCCCAATACTTCAGCCTGTAGTGGTCTGGTTATTACGTGACAATATTATCTACGCTCATTGAACATGCATTTTAAATGACTCAAGAGTTACATAGTGAGACTAACCTGCCAGCCTTAGCCACTGATCTACACTGCCTAATGCATCAGTTTTAGTAAAACACATTTCCTGCTCATATAATGTACTTGTGATAACTGATTTTGATATAGTGATTTTTTTTTTCCAGGTATTACCATATATTTTGCTGTGTACATACATAAAGTAGTCCTTTTCTGTTAAAGAAGCAGAGCCATAAATACCTTTGTCTGATGCTCAAGTGATCAGCTAGAAAAACTACAGTAATAAGTCTTAACCCCCATGTTAGAAAACTGTACATTCACTTGAACACTGCAGTAAAAAAGCAAGTCTTTTTATCATCATTACCTACTGTGAAGGAGCAGAGGGGAACGCATAAAGCAGAATTGCTTTTCATTACACGGATCCAAATATGAATTGTATTCTGCAAAAAAAAATGTTTAAGTATTATTTTTGCAATATGTAATTCCATCTTTTTTCCCCCAAATGTCTGTAATTAATTCATAAACTGCTTTGTGATGCAAATAAATGATATGCATTAAATCAAATTTCAAGCTATGCACAGAAACAACTGAAAAAAGTGCATGATAAATGACTGGTTTTGTTACACTTTTGTTTGTTTTGGAAAACACCTTATGCATAAAGCAGTTGTACTTAATTTAGGTAGGCAGATAGACTTTTATTATCCCAGAATGAAATATGTGAAAAATATTGGACATTGCTACACAGATAAAATAAAACAACCCAAGGGACATCATACTATGCGACAAGCATTGTTAGAGTCAGTACATACATAGATACATACATATACGATTTATACAAAAACAATAAAGGGGTCTACCAGTACACAACAATAATTCAAAACTCTCTAAAACTAAAATTTAAAATGTTTACAGTTTAGCTAAGGAGATAAAGAAGTTTTTACTCTAAAAATGAAACATGTGAAAAAAGGAACAGTAATGTATACCATTTCTTATTTGTTTCATTAATGAACTGACTTTGTATTCCTCTTGTTCTGATTGGTTAATTGCTATCTAAATAAAACTGTTGTTTATGATTGTATCATGTCTCTTTTATACTTTAAGAAATTGCTCTGATGAAATAAAACATTTTCATCATCACTCTAGTGTTTAATGAACTTCATTTATTCATAGGAATAAGTGGATTTAAAGTTTTCATTTACTGCTAAGCTGAATGCAAACATTTTTTATAAGTCATTTTTGCAGTTTTCATTATGTTTGCAATCTATAGACTAGTAACAGGATAAAGCTCCTTATGGCTTAAGTCTTTTACTTTTCTCCTTACCAGAAAAGATTTTATCTCCTATTTAACCTGCTCTGGTGTCGTAAAATACCTGGGACTTGAACAGACCTCAAGAAGACAAAATTATATATGGTGTGTTTTGTACTACAGCCTTCGTGTGTTCCTGGCCACTGTATGACAGCATACTTGGCAAATACGACAGATAAAAATATAAATTTGTTATTTCACTTGCAAGTATAAAAGCATTTATATTCTGTTTTAAACCTTACTTGTTGATCAGACTAAACACATATATTCCTAACTACTTTTTTTAAATTAAATGTCACATGGTGGTTTATAAAAGTTTGTGGTAATATTATGTTTTATATTCACTCTACTAGGGCCCAGTTATTGGAGGATGGTACAAGGCTCTTGATTATCTTGTTCCTGGAGGAAACAAAACTGTTGCATTTAAAAAGATGATCTTGGACCAGGTCAGTTAATGTTTTGTTATTTTTCACCAGTAATAAAACAAAATTTAAAAATTTAGATTTGTGCTTACTTTTTAAAATCTGTTTCTGGCATATTTAAACCGAAATACTGTAGAGAATTGCCTCATATATGGTTGTCTCATACCTCAAGACTGAAGTTGCCAGAAAAAAATCAATCCAGAGAAAACAAAAGTAAAAATACAAAGAAAAAAACTTCCCTGAAAAGAGAAAAAGAACATATACAAGCTGAAAAAAATAACATTTTAAAATGTAACAGAACAAGTAATTGCACAAGAGAGACAGTCACATGCCTGGCATTCTTATTCTAAGATTATATTAATAAATTCTTGCCATGTTTTATAAAATGTTTTGAACATAAAACAGAATTAGACATTTCCCCAATTGTGATAATACACAATGTTGCTTACCCACTGAGTTTTAGAAAGTGGATAGGGGTTCTTCCAGTTAAAAAGATAAGTCTATGTGTTAGTAGTGTTGTATAGGATATTACAATCAATTTCTCCCTGTGCAGTCAGGTCAGGCTGGGGAGCATGCACCCAGCACACAAAACAACTTGGGGATCTAGTTGACAGTCCCCCAGGCAGACACAGTATCCAGTCCCAACCCCCAGAAATGACCACCTATCTGCCACAGCAAGGTGTTACGTGGGTTTCCCCTTGGCCTGGTCCAGTCGCTCACTTCCGCCACAATGAGGATCCTGTGAGCGGGATCACCCTTGGTGAATCATACCATATGGTCGTAGTGCCATAACTGACGCTTCCTCACAATATAGGTAATGTGCATCATTCAAGACTCTGTGAGCAACTGCTCGTTCACTACAAAGTCAAACCAGCTATACCCAAGGATTCTCTGAACAGACACAGTACTGAAGGAGTCACTGGATAGCATCCATGTCTTGTAACTATATAGCAAAACAGGAAGAACAAGGACTTAAAAGACTTGCACCTTCATCTTTTTGCAAAGATATCAGGAGCGCCACACACCCCTTTCCAGAGACCTCATGACCCCCATATGCTCTCCCAATCCGTCTCCTGACTTCATAGGAAAAGTCACCAGAGACATGAATGTCACTGCCGAGGTAAGTAAACCTCTCAATGAGGTCAACACTCTCTCCGCAGACAGACACACTGCTAATGGCTGTGCCCAAGAGGTCATTAAAGGACTGGATTTTGTTTTTTATGCAAAACACTGACATGCTCAGACTCCTCACTAAGTCTTTCAAGAACCTAAATTAGAGCCTCCATTGACTCCATGAAGCTCACAGCATCATCGACAATGTCAAGATCAGTGAATCTTTCTTCACCAACAGAGGCCCCACAGCTGCTGGACCCCATGACCCTGCCTAACACCCAGTCCATACAGACATTAAACAGAGTAGGATCAAGAACACACCCCTGACGAACCTCAGAATCAACTGGGAAAAATGCAAAGGTTCTTCCTCCACTCTGCACAGCACTCGTAGTACCAGTGTACAGGCCGGCCATAATACCCAGCAATGCTGGGGGGATCTCACGAAGTCTTAGGATATGCCTCAGAGCAACTCGATCAACTGAGTCAAAAACATTATGAAAATCAACAAATGCTGCATTGAAACTCTGCCAATGTTTGCGTTTACACTCCATGAGAACCCTCAGAGCCTGGATGCGGTTGATGGTAGACTTCTTAGGCATAAAACCAGACTGCTCTGGTTGTTGGTAGGTGAGCAAGTGATCCCCGATCCTATTTAGCAAGGACCTTACCTGGCACTGACAGCAGTGTTATCCCCCTGTAGTTGCCACAATCCAGGCGATCACCCTTCCTCTTCTAGACAGGGATGACAAGTCCTGTTTTCCAGTTAGTTGGGAAGACACCCATCTCCCAGACAGAAGCAAAGATTCCTTGCAATGCAAGGAGGACAGCCTTAACACCAGCCTGGAGAAGTTTACCCCAGATTTCACAGATCCCCGCAGCCTTCCTTACCCTCAGATGGTTCACAGCTAATTGGAGGATCGGCCAGAAAAACCTTGGACCCAACATCCTAGCCAGAGGATCAGCTTTAAACAGCTGCTCAAAGTAGCCAGCCCAGTGTGTCACAATTGGAGAGTTGCAGTCAGGGCGGGTGATAGAACAGTCCTTATGGATGATGCTGCAATTGTGACCCAATGGGCTCACAATTTCCCTTTATATTTACAGTAAATCCCATCTGCGAGTACACCAGTTGTCACCATCTTAGGAGTGATTGTGAAGCCAAATTTACACAACAGAAAACAATTCTCAGTTCACTTCTTGATAATTAATACTGTAAACTGACCCTTTAATGCTACATCCAAGAAAATGATATAATTGCAGTCTCACCCACGGGCTACCACTAAATAATAAATACAAACGTTCATCAATTATCAATTCCTAGTAGGCATGAAAATATTTCTCCATTGATTTCATCTTAGACATGACAATTTTCAAAATCATTTTAAATCATGTCCTTAGTGGCTGGTAGAGTGATTGTATTAGCCCAATTCAAAAGTGGAGTGTGCCAAGTGCCTAATTCCAAGGGAAAGGAATAAAAATGGCATTAATCCTTTTTTAAACTGCTTTGCTTTTCCATTTCTAAAGTATCTCAAATAGTTCTGAAATAAGTACAGTCAAACAGAAATTATTCTTAAAATGTCTAATTGATGTCAGTATTCAAACTGATGTGGTAAATCAGGTGTTAGAATAATATATACTGTAGACATTCTAATGTCATTCTGTCAAGATAATTTAATTAAAAAGTTATGTTTGAAAATCAGATTTTTTTGGGGAATCCGTACGGAAATATACATTTATGTTTTCAAACTTCTGGTTCTTTTTTTATACTCAGCTCATTATTTCTTGTGATGGAGTGGCCTAACATCTATGACAGTTCTGAGTGTTTTAGCAATACCTTCAATCCTTTTACAGCCTACCAATATAAATTTTATACTATATCTCAATAAAAATCAGTGACATTGCTTCTGTCATGGAAAGTGGCTGACTCTCATTTTCTGTCTACCATTAAGTAAACTTGTTCTGCTTCTTTCTTTATATGTATTTCAATAATCCCATGTTTATCTTTAGAAATTCTGTTTGTTTGTTTTGTGTTCTCTCTCCTTATTATTCTTTACATGTTAGATATGGTGAACTGTACCCCTGAATATGAGGTGCATGGTTTCAGATAAAGCTTTCTTTTAAATTAACATATGGGCTCCTTGAAAATATCTAGGGGTGCTCAAATACATTCCTCCATTTCAAAGATTCCAATAAGAATATTAAAACCAGTACCACATGAGCTGTGGGTTGGTGCTATTATTTATACAGAATGCTCTGCATAGTCTTTTATATTAAACAACTTGCTGGCATGACAGAAAAGAATGGCGTCTAAATTTGACATATAGTTTGTTTACACAAAAGTTACTTTATGGGAAACAACATTTTTGATAAACAGATTTTATCCTGTCCTAAATATAAATTCCCATATTTACATAAACAGCAGTCTGTGTTACTTCTAAAACCCCAAAGATTCTTCCTTCCTTGTGCTTCCTTCCCTGTAATGTAGCTGTTTCATTTAAGCCTCATTTTAAATTTCTGAAATTGGCATAGTCTTTTTCTTTTATCAAATTTTTAAATGCAGTGGTTTGACCGCTAGATATAGTTTTTATCCTGTTTATAATTGTGTGTTTTCAGCTATAATACTGGTCAAAACCTTTAGAACACCTCAGTTTTCCTGCTTTTCTTCAAATTTAATCAGTTGAAATGCAGTGAATGACCTAAAATGGTGAAAAGGTAGGCAGTTAACTGCCAGAGGTTTGAATTTAAAGTTTAAGTTAGCAAAAACTGAAAAAAGGAAATAGAGTATTACAAATGGTCCTTCTTCAGGGAACAACTAATAGGTCTGGATTTCTTTTACTATTTCTGACAGCTAATAAATGTTCCTATTTACATTTATATTCTGTGTCAGTGTTTCATTCTTCAAAGAACTTTTTATGTTGCAAAGCTTACCTAGTTCATGTGCCTTTCTGCTTGCAGTGATCTCATCAATTTAATTATTTCCTTGACATGTTCACCTCTACCATCTGTTGGTCATGTATGGGAAATCAGATGTGATAAACGAACTAACAATGCCTAAACAAATAAATCACTTAAAAAAAAAAAAACAGATGGAAGCAAGCTAGGATATATTATTACCAAAATACTGCTGTGTTGTTAGCCAGCTGGAAAAATATAATTTTTTGAGTACTGTTTGTAGGTGCAGATACAGTATATCTGTCTTTAAAATAAATTTGGTTTATTTTGTTTTTATTTAATGAAATCAGGCAGTCACTACAAAAACACTATTAAAATTGTGAAAGAAAGCATTATAGTAGATACCCCTTACTATCCTGTGCCAAATTTCCCCTTGGGGACAAATAAAGTTCTTTCTGCCTACCTATTGTACCTGCCTTTTTCTTTTGCTTTTATTTAATCTGTCCAAATTGAACCTACTTTGAACAAAGTATTCTCCAGTAAATGTGGTTCTGGTTAGTTGACTATTTTGTAATCTTTACTTGATTCTGTTTGACTTTAACTGAAAAAGTCCATTAAATCCATGTTGAGGTTCACTCTCTATAAAGCAAGGGGTGGCTGTTGGGTGCAGTGCCACTTAGGACATGGAGGAGACAAGATCCAGGCTAGGAAAATATCAATTAGAATGTGGTATATACAATCATTTATACATCAGGAGCTGGTGTAAACAATTGCAACATTCAACTGTTCTATTGGGTTCAATTCTGTGAACAGCATTGCCTCTGGAAGAATGACCCTGGTGGGCATAGAAATGCATAAAAATTCTCAGCTAAATGCTGCTTAGGTGGAGTTTGTACTACTGTCAACAGCTATATGTAGGTGATGTTGTGATCTGCATTCTCTGCACAAAAATTAATTTTTCAGGTTTTATCCCTCTGTATACTTTTTTTAGACACTGTATTTATTAATAATGTTAATTTACTTGAAACCTGTCATTTAAAGCTTGTTTGTTTCTTTGGGCTAAACCATTTTGTTCAGGTTTGTAGAGTGGTTATTATGGAATGACATCTAGAGTTGTGTGCATAGGGTATAAAGGTTAGCCTCTTGAACTTCTTTGTGAATTTTTAAAAGAATAGCAAACCATATGTGTTAAAAATTTATCAAGTTATTTATTTAATTTATGGTTTTGAATCTGGATGACATTTTGGCTTAAGTGCTAGGTATTATTGATTTCTTCTGTTTTGACCTTTTGGTTTAGTTTTCAATCCTATTTTTCTCCTGGTCCTGTTTCCCTTCTCTCGTGGTGTGCCCACTATCAGCAGTGCAACAGCCAATAGGCATGCACATCTGTGAGTGTTAGCTACAGACAGTTTTATGAGTTTTTGTTTTTAGTTTACTCTATAATAATGTGATTTAACTGAACTTAAAACTATAGTTAATTCACTTACATTTAAGGTTTATTTGATTTGCAGACAGTATGCTAAAGAATTTCTTGTGCTTTGTTATTATATCTAGTTAAATAAACAGACTAATGAATCCTTTTATTCAGACTAATGAAATTATTTTTAATGGCATAGGCAGATCTATAAGTGTTGTCAGGCACAGATCAGTGTAATGTATTTTCCCTACACAAAAAAACATTGCCTCATTGACAGTTAGGGTTTGACTCACCACAATCTTTATATATAATACGCTACAATGGCCGTTCATTTGTCTGTCAAGGATTTTAAATCACCTGTAACTCGCAAACCATTTGACCTATTGAACTGAAATTTGATACACCTATACTACGTGATGTCTACTATCCACTTTCAGGGTGGTAATTGACCTCCAAGGTTATTTCTCTTTTTATTTTTATTTTATTTTATTGTAGAATCAACTCTCGGCAGCGGCCAGCAGGGCGGCACATGGGTCCGGGTGCCATTCTCATCCCTACCACCTTTGCTGTCACTTTCCCTACCTCTTCATATCTTAAATCATTCTTGAGGAAGAGGCACTTAAGTGAAAAATTAAGGAAAACATACTAAGTAATTGCAACACAAACACTGACTTTCAGTTTTAACGCAAAAAGATGCTGACAAAAGAAGAGAAGAGCTGCTCAGGAAGCAGTAAGCACATCAACCTCTGAGAAAACGAATGCTAAGCGTACAGAGTAGAGGATGAAAACTAGGAATGCTCAAGTCAAGTGTACTCCCATTACTGGTGTACAAATAATAGGCATAGAAACATCAAAATAAAATCTAAAAAGCAGCAACATTACACTACTGTATATCTTACATAATAAAGTATCAGCTGAGTCAAAAAAGTATATGTTTGGATTCAGTTAAAAAATGTACTGCTATTTATTTTGAAATTAAATTCTTTCAGGCATAGCATCTGAAAATATGAGAATGAAAAAATAAAAACTTATCTTCCTAAGCTGTGAGTTAAAGAACCGACATAACCACAATTGGTTAGTACAGCTTGTGTCTCAGATCTGCTAAGTTTAGTTATTATCAAGGTATCGCCAGCTTAATTTGAGAAACAATTTCTTTCAAGAAGGTGTTATGTTATTAATGTATGCATATAGCATCATTTCTCCTATGGAAATGTTTTCACTTTTCTTTTTTCTTGGCATCTGGCACCCTGTTGTGCTTAGTTACTCATTAACAGTTACAAATTTGTTTGCTTTCGCTGTTAGCTGTTTTGCTCTTTAAATAATATGCTGCTTAGCAATTTGCATTTTTTTTTGATGTTCAGGCATATTTTCTGCAACACATTTTATGTAGGAAACCATTTAGTGTTTAACCATTTTGTGTTTTTAATGATTTGCCCTTATTTTATTACACCACATACCTGTGGTGACTCAACAACATAGTCAATGTTCATTATATTCTGATTTCTTCCATACTTTCATAATACATAAACTAAAGGCAGATGGACAGACATCCCAGTTGTGTTGTTATGTGGTACCTTTCCCAGCTTGGAGGCTATCACAGCAGAAAGGCAAAACGAGAATGGCCTTCTAGGGCCATGTGTTCCCCTAATACATTGGGGGGTGACATTCTTCTGGTATGGCTCCTGCTTGGACACCAGCTTGTAGTTCTGGTGGGCAGCCCTGTTGGGTTCCTTGGGTGCTGCTAAAGAAAGTTGTTAGGGCCAGGCTCCCCTGCATTGCCCAGAAGTGCTTCCAGGTGTCAATTTTGTTGCACCAAAAGTACTACTGACTTTAGGATGAAAAGGAACCACTCCACCTCCTCCTGGTTAGTCAAAGTTAGGAGTGGAGTCAGGCAAAGCACACCTGGGGGGAAGGAGAAAGTAAGAAAGAATTAAAAGAAAAGAATTATTTATATTTGCATTCTGGATAAAAAGAATGTGTAAGAAGGTATATTCTGGAAAATAAATACTTTATTTAAACCTGGGACTTGTGTTTTGCCTGTTTTGTCTGGAGTTTGGAGCTCATTGACACCCTATACAGTCAACAATATGTTTACAACTCAATAGTGAAGATGAAAGTTAGGTAACACCATGTTATGTTCCCTTCTGCTTTAAAACTCCTAAGAATATTTTTGTCTGTAATTTCTTTTGGTTTCCCATAAGTTAAATTACAATTACGTCAATATGTTTTAAAGATGGATCTGTTAATATATATGTTGGATTATACTGAAAACAATATATTTAGCATGATATTCATGTAACAATAGTAATTCACCCTGCTGATGTATGGTAAAGACATTGCTAGTTGATAATGTCATGTTTGACGAATTCCATAGCTGAAAAGTTTTCTTGTATATTTATGATTTTGTTGTAAAACGACATGTTGTGGACTTAACATCTTATAATCTGGTATTGTATAAATCTCAACCAATACATGTAATAATATGAAAGCAATGAGTATGAGTCAGTAATCTAACAGACACTGTCATTTGCATCAATGGGTATATTTTTTATGTTCTTCAATTATTGTAACTACCTTCTTCTAAAATCATTTACATTTTTCCCAGAATCAACAAACTGAGAACAGATTTTAAAATTTTTTTCCAAATTTATTAAAAATAAATCGAAATTTCACATTGACACAAGTATTGATACCTTTTGCTATGTTACTTGAACTTTAACTCGGGGCATCCGATTCTACTGATCGTCACTGAGATGTTTCTTCAACTTGTCTGGAGTCCACATGTGGTCAATGTATTTCAATTGACATGATTAGGAAAGGTACACACCTGTCTATAGAGGGTCTCACAGCTGTCAATGTGTATGACAGCAAAAACAAAGCCATGAGATCAAAGGAATTGCTTTTAGAGCTTAGAAATGGAACTGTGTTGAGGCACAGATCTGGGGAAGGCTGCAAAAAATCCTGGGGATTTGAATGTTCTCAAGAGCCCATTTTCCTTCATAATTCTTAAATGGAACAAGTTAGGAATAACCTCAGCTCTTTGTAGCAATGGCCAGCTGGAAATTAAGTGACTAACAACCCAATGGCTACTTTTGCCGAGTGCCAGAAAACCTGTGTTTAAATTGGAGAGACCTCCTTAAGGGCAACCATCATGCAACACTCCACCTATTTATGACACAGTGGCCAGATAGAAGCCTCTTCACACTAAAAGACACATGGAAGCCTGCTTATAGTTTGTAAATGGTACCTGAAAGACTCTGGTCTGATGACAACAAGATTAGTGTCAAGCCTGGAGTGAAGCCTGGTAGGTGTAGCATCATGCTGTGGGATTGCTTTTCAGTGGCAGTGACTTAGAGACTAGATAGGGTTGAAGGAAAGCGTAACAGAGAAAATCACGTAGATGTTACTTGTGGAAACCTGCTTTATAGCCCTCTGGTTCACAGACAGGGCTGAAGGTTCGCCTTCCAAAAGGACAGTGACGCTAAGCACAAAGCAAAGAAAACGCAGGACTGGCATATGACAACTCTGCAAATGCTAGAGTATGGACTTGAACTCACCAAGTATCTCTAAAGAATTCTGAAAATAGCTGTCCACCAACAGTCTCAATCCAACTTGACAGAGCTTAAGAAGATCTGCAGAGAAGTTAGTTATGAAGCATGTTAAGCGTGTTAACTAAGTACTGCATAAAGGGTCTGAATGCGTATGCCAATGTGACGTTTCCGTTTTTTTTTGTTTTTTTTTTGTTTTTTTTTTAGAAATTTGCAAAAATTTCTAAAATGCTGTTTTCACTTTATTATTCTGGTGAATTTAAGTGTTGCTTGATGAAGGAAAAAAATAATTCAGAATTCTTAAACCTTCTCCCTGAATTTCCTCTGTGGTTCCAGTGGTTTGCTCCCAGCGCTCAGACTGTATCCTTATTACTGTGGCATGATCTCTAATGGCAAGGCCTAAACCAAAAAAAAAAACACAAAAAACCTTTACATTAAAATATCTTGATAGTGGAAAACAGAACTTAAAAATAAATAGAAATTAAAATATTGAAAATTCCAAAGGTTAAACCTAAGTAAAGAAATCCAAAGAAGTACAGAAGTAAAATTACTTTATAATTTTGAAAAACACAACCAGATGTTGAAAGCATTTAAAGAAAATCAAATTAAAAAAGGCCTAACACTAACCAAATTTCCAAACCACAGCATCAATAAATACATTAACCCAAGGGCGCAAAGGGCTAAATGTATGCACTACTATGAGGCAAGTTAATGTTTTTATCAAAAATGAATGTAGCAACAAGAACAAGTCCTAAAAATTATGATGTATTTTATGTACTGGGCATCCGGAAAGCGCATCACTTTTTCCACATTTTGTTATGTTACAGCCTTATTCCTAAATGGATTAAATTCATTTTTTTCCTCAGAATTCTACACACAACACCCCATAATGACAACGTGAAAAAAGTTTACTTGAGGTTTTTGCAAATTTATTAAAAAGAAAAAAATTGACAAAGCACATGTACATGAGTATTCACAGCCTTTGCCATGAAGCTCAAAATTGAGCTCAGGTGCATCCTGTTTCCCCTGATCATCCTTGAGATGTTTCTGCAGCTTCATTGAAGTCCACCTGTGGTAAATGCAATTGATTGGACATGATTTGGAAAGGTACACACCTTTCTATATAAGGCCCCACAGTTGACAGTTTATGTCAGAGCACAAACCAAGAATGAAGTCAAAGGAATTGTCTGTAGACCTCCAAGACAGGATTGTCTCGAGGCACAAATCTGGGAAAGGTTACAGAAACATTTCTGCTGCTTTGATGGTCCCAATGAGCACAGTGGCCTCCATCATCCGTAAGTGGAAGAAGTTCGAAACCACCAGGACTCTTCCTAGAGCTGGCTGGCCATCTAAACTGAGCGATCGGGGGAGAAGGGCCTTAGTCAGGGAGGTGACCAAGAACCTGATGGTCACTCTGTCAGAGCTCCAGAGGTCCTCTGTGGAGAGAGGAGAATCTTCCAGAAGAACAACCATCTCTGCAGCAATCCACCAATCAGGCCTGTATGATAGAGTGGCCAGACGGACGCCACTCCTTAGTAAAAGGCACATTGCAGCCCGCCCGGAGTTTGCCAAAAGGCACCTGAAGGACTCTCAGACCATGAGAAATAAAATTCTCTGGTCTGATGAGACAAAGATTGAATTCTTTGGTGTGAATGCCAGACGTCATGTTTGGAGGAAACCAGGCACCGCTCATCACCAGGCCAATACCATCCCTACAGTGAAGCATGGTGGTGGCAGCATCATGCTGTGGGGATATTTTTCAGCGGCAGGAACTGGGAGACTAGTCAGGATAAAGGGAAAGATGACTGCAGCAATGTACAGAGACATCCTGGATGAAAACCTGCTCCAGAGCGCTCTTGACCTCAGACAGGGACGACGGTTCATCTTTCAGCAGGACAACGACCCTAAGCACACAGCCATGATATCAAAGGAATGGCTTCAGGACAACTCTGTGAATGTCCTTGAGTGGCCTGGTCAGACCCCAGACTTGAATCCCATTGAACATCTCTGGAGAGATCTTAAAATGGCTGTGCACCGATGCTTCCCATCCAACCTGATGGAGCTTGAGAGGTGCTGCAAAGAGGAATGGGCGAAACTGGCCAAGGATAGGTGTGCCAAGCTTGTGGCATCATATTCAAAAAGACCTGTGGCTGTAATTGCTGCCAAAGCAGCATCGACAAAGTGTTGAGCAAAGGCTGTGAATAATTATGTACATGTGATTTCTCAGTTTTTTTATTTTTAATAAATTTGCAAAAACCTCAAGTAAACTTTTTTTCACATTGTGATTATGGGGTGTTATGTGTAGAATTCTGAGGAAAAAAATGAATTTAATCCACTTTGGAATAAGGCTGTAACATAACAAAATGTGGAAAAAGTGATGCGCTGTGAATACTTTCCGGATGCACTGTACTGTGCTATGTAAGGGTAGTTTTTGTTTGTCTATATCTCGTCCATAAGCATTTCTTTTTCTGTTTTAAATTGTGTACACATTATTCAAATGTCACAATTTTCATCAAGTTTTGTATAATTTCATTGTTAGATATTTTTTTAGGTTTTTATTAACAGTCAAGTTAGTCTCAGGCAGATTGCATTTATAAGTTATCTCTAAAAATTAAGCAGCAGGTAATGCCAGCTCCTGGCCAAAGATTGATTTAGCATACAGATTTTAATACCATATAATTTTTAACATGGAAAATAGGATAAATAAAAAAAAGGTGGAATATGTTTTAACCATAGTGCAGAAAAAACAAAATACATTTACTTTTTCCATTCGCAGTGATTTTCTTTTTCTAGCTATGAGATTTAAAAAATTGAGCTTGAGTAAATGTTCCATTAATAATTGTAGTAATAAGCAACAATTTGATCATGAATGTGTTTAGAGGCCAGAGCATGATCATACATGCAGAAAACATCCCAACACAGAAACAAACCACAGTTCAATTTTCTGTCTCTCTCTGTCTCAACATCACTGTAGACAGCTCATAAGCCTGTAGCTCACTCAAGTTTTAATTAAAGAAAAAAGATCATAAACTGCACCTCACCATGTCATTTAAACAGGTAATGGATGGGCACCAGCTTATCTTTTACATAGGCTGTGGTATATTCAGTTCAGAACTACAAATGAATACGAGGACCAAGGACTGAAAGATATGCATGATTCTAATTCCATATCATGTAATAACAACAATTAACACATTTAAAGGCAATTAATCTAAGCAGTTTGTCAGAGTAAATTTCTACCAATGTAATTTTTATGCAACATACATTATGGCAAGGGACTGTCTAATTTTTCCACAGGTTGTTCTTTGAAGAAGTTTTCCAGATGATAGCATTTATTTTAAATATTTGTTTGAATATTTTTTAATTGTAGGTGTGAGTATGCTGAACTGAGATATTAGTCAATTGTTAATTTGTGCTTGTTCAAAACTGACAATATTATTTAATTCTAGGGTGCAATGGCCCCATGCTTTCTGGCTTGTTTCTTAACAATCACTGGAGCCTTGAATGGATTAAGTTTGGAAGAAAACTGGAACAAACTCAAGAGGGTATGATTGTTTTTGTCATTTATTTTATGCAGTATAAAAGAATGAACAGTTTATATAGTTGCATTACAAATTAGTGTAGTTTTGTATGTACTGAGTGTTAATATTGATATACAGCTTGTTGTAAAGTTAGTCTTTATTTAACTTTGAAGATACTTTAACTTTGTTTCAGTTTTAAAAATGTATTTTCCCCTGGTTCTGGTCCTTAATGACCATACTTGCTTTCTCTCTTTTTTCCTCCCTCCATTTTGCAGAGAATTTGCACCTAGAGAGTCCACTGCCTTTGCAGAGCTTGCAGTTCTCCTTTGCCGTACTTGTCTTTCCACAACATTTTTAAAAGATCTTTCTTTGCCAGCAGCAATCCTTACTCAGCTGACCAACTGACTACACTTTCTATAACTAAAAAATTTGCTGCAATGTGTAATACTAAACAGACTGATGAAACAACAATTTTTTTAATATTTAAATAGGCTTTCACTAAATACATTTTAAACTGAAAATCTGCCACAGTCAGAATTCTGAGGGACAAGATTATGGTAGATTGTCATCTGGCTTTAAACTATCTAATAATCATCTGGATAAAGGGAATATCTTTGCCAGGGTATAATATAGACTTTGAGATCTTTTCAAAGACCAACTTTTTCCAAATCTAACAAAAAGTACTTAAACATGTTTATCTTTGGTTTTTGGCCCTTTTTTTCATAGAAAGTGGATTACTTATTTTCACAAACAATTTCTGTATAGGGCTGGAAACTAAATATGATTCATCTTATGATGTAGATTTAAATAGCCTGGCACTAATAAAAATAAAATGTGGGGGTACTGTAGCACTAGTACAACTATTTTGCGGATTAGTTGCATAAGCATAAAAGGAATGCACCTAAATAGTTTAATGAAATATGTCTCTAAGGCCTTAAAATACACAAGTCTAAGCTTTCAAATATGGTTCACAGAACTGCTGCCTGCTATTCTGGTTCAGCGTAACTCCAAAGAGGGTTTTTAGTGTTGCATGCTACAATTTCCCCCCTTAATAGTTTGAAGGCAATATGAATGTATCTTATGACTATATATTGATTCATATGCATGAAAGACATGAGTGTAACACAGCTTGAGAGCATTAGCCATCTTACATTGTTTAATATTTTTTGAGACCTGTTAAGAAATTATTTGTTTAAAATAGCATTTTGATCAGTAATGAATGAATGATCATATACAGCATCTTGGGCATTTTGGAGGAGTACTGTCTTGTTTACTGTAAAATATCCTTTGTGAGAATTGTGAGCTCCATGACAAGTCTGTTATAATTCCAGCATATGAAATATTTAATGAATTCTGGAAAAGTTAATGAAGAAGGAAAAGAAGAGCCTATATTTTCAGAGAGACACAAGGAAATGGGAGGATACTTTTTAACTTCTTTCATTCCAAAGATCAAAAAAAATCATAAAATCTAGCTTCTCAACTGTTGAAGAGATCCATTCAGATGAAAAAAATTAAAACCTGTGCCATTTAAAGTGTACCAGACACCTTAGCCACAAACTGTTCTTACCTTTACAGTTAAGCAGATTATACCATCACATCAAAAAAACATAAATGCATCTAATACATGTGTTGAAACAGTTATATAGTGATAATAAGCTATGCCTAAGCAATTACATCCATGTATCTTTCTTTACATCACATTTTCCCAGGCAAAAATAACTCCTGAATAAATCTGGTAATTACAGCTTGTCAGCACTTAAACCTTATCAATCAAGGAGTGAAAATGCTCCCTTCTGGTAGACACAGATAATGAATATTTTATGTATTTGTGAAATGCAGGAAGAATGAATTTCTAAGATAAGCAAGTCCAGTATACTTGTTTAAAAAGTTGGTTAATTGTTTAATTTGGAATTGTTATGGCATGGAGAGTAGTGCAGCTGATGACAGTACAAGTGGTATAAAGAGCCACCCTCAGAAAATGATACTTTGAAATTTGTACCCATATTGTCTGCTCTTACACAGGGTATGTATTAATTAATTGGTTATGTTGACTGTAAACAACAGCTTGAACTTACAAAAGCAATATTTTTTCTGGCCCTCCATATCAAAAGATATACCAAATTAAGTTGAGATGAGCAGCATTTGTTATTAGCGCACAGGTCTCTTATGTCTTTTAAAGATTATATCAAAGTCACTGTTTAAATGGCAAAGGTGATAAGCTAAACATGGTCGTGCTGCATGTATTGCCTATCTCATCATACATACTGTATGGTATAGCTGAAGGTAATACTGTACTTCAGAAATGATGAAACTTCACTTCTAAAATGTGGTCCACCTTGCATGACTAAAGAAATTTTCCAAAGTAAGCAGGATAGAAGGCATCTTTATTGATCATATTTCTCATTTACTTGGATTCTTCTAAGTTCATTTTTTATTTCTTGAAGGTGTATGCTTTTCATATATTGTTTTTAGTCTTTCCTCAACACCAAATTAGTCATACTAAAAATGTTAATGATAATTCTGGCATTGTTTATGCTGTCATCTGTTAGCACTTCTTGATAATTGCATCATGCTATTGTGCTGGCCTAAATTGTTTTGGAAGTTTTGTACCTTTCACTGTGTTTAAGAGCATATACAGTACCTCCTTAGTCACCTGTCTTTTATGTAGACTCTGCACTTTCTGGTGCTCCTAAATTAAATTTCTTGGCTAGTATTCTATAATGTATAGTATAAATTTATTTAGGATATAATATCAGATGATTTTATCATGGTAACAACACCTTTAAGAATTGCTAACTGTTGGTATTTTAACACACATTTCTGCCTATAAGTAGCATTCTGCTTTCATCTGTGTTTGGATATTGCTTAAATATCAGTTTTTGATTATTCCTAGCTAGAAGTGTCATCAAGGTAAATCAGATGACCAATATCAAGCATAACACTTGTAAAACACATACGCCCACTTAATCCAATTCAGAATTTCAGATTAGATAATAAATTCCAATATTTACTGCCTGCTTAATGTAGTGTAGACTAAGACTGCAGCTCCACTCTTTAGAATATTTTATTTGCTGTAACAACTTATTTAGCAACTTTTACTTTTTGACAGTTGGTTAAACTTTTATCCAAAAGTTCTAAAGCAGAAAAAGTTCAAAATGCCCATGTAGCATTATTAAAGTGTTTTCCCACTGTTTAGTGTTGGTAGTATCCATAAAAGCATTAGGACTGTAGTTAGGAACAGGATCCCTGGTGAAACTAAAAGAAAAAAGAAAACTGATATTCTCTCAGACAAACAATGAAAAAATAAAAGTCTGTGAAAGCCTAATATTTTATGTTTTTTTGCTGTTTTCTTTAAAGGTTCAGTATCAATAGTTTCAGGAAAATGGGAGCAATAAATACAAACTGACTAAAATTTACAAAATTCCTAAAAACAAATGAGAAATAAGGGTGTAACATAAATACTTGACAAAATCTTCAAGAAAATTAAAAAGACATGGTTTTCTTATCTCTTCTTTGACTTAATTACATAGTGCTCGAAGACTATACTTATACTTTCATTCTGGTTTGAAAAAAATTCTCTCAGCAGGTTCAGGAAGCAGCTGTACTGTATTTTGCATCACCAGAATTACAACTTACTCATTTGGCCCTTACATGTGATACTACATTAACTTCAACAGACATGACTTACTTCTTAAAGTCAGGACAGATTAATGTTTATTTCTCTTGGTGCATGTTCCTTTAACTGTGGTGTGTTAGTAATCAGTCTAAGCTTACAAATTATGGAATTCCAACCCTCTATGACTATTACATTTTCAGAAATGTTTTGTTAATTGGGAGCTTTTAATATTTTCTAGATGATGAATAGCTGTAAATACCAAAACAACCGTTCATACATTTTCTAATCTCTGTGGGAGCTGGTGTCCATTCTGGCTTATTTGGGCACAAGGAGGTGCATTCTCCTACATGAGGCACTTGTGCCTACCACAGTGCAGCACTAATGTACGCACCAACATTTTTTCACATAGAGCCAATTTATAGTTGTCATTTTTATGTATAATATAGAAAACAAGAGAAAGTTTGCACATAACATTATGATGGGTTTTCTGTGTCCTGTAAGAATTATTTTATCTTGACTTTTTCCTTCTTTAGACCACATGATCTCATACACACAGCCACACACACATTCACATGTACTCTTTCAAGTTTTCAAGTTTTTCAAGTATAGTAATGGATGTACGTCCTGCTGAGGGAGTTCAGTGTACCACAGGAGTTGCTGATTAAGTTCTTCACAGCAATCACTGAGTATGTTCTCAGCCCATCCATCTGAAAAGATCATGGACACTAGTCTTCTAACTTTACAGGACCTGTACTATTCCAGAGTAGTGAAGTGGGCAGGGAAAATCCTCATTGACCTCTCATATCCAGGCCATAACCTTTATGAACTTCTCCCATCTGCCAGCTGCTATAGACTAAACTACACAAAACAAGCAGATATAAAAAGCCCATACACAGTCAATCAGTTTCACAAATGGTTAATTAAGCTGCCCTCGGTCGGTATGGGTACCCCCAAACCCCTCAATACCTCACAACATTCTTAGATATAGTTAATGTGCATATTTTTCTGTATTTCCTGATCTGAGTTAATTCCTTGTATGTGTGCATATTTGGTCAATAAATGTGATTCTGTTTCTGATTCTGATCACTGTAGACTGATATTGAAGCATCAAGACTAAAGGCACCATATGAATCCACTTTTCAAACTTCCTGAACTTTCCTATGGACAACTGTCACTCTGAACATTGAAGCAGGTGGTCTAGACAGCTCTAAATTTTATACCATAACAGGGTGTAGTGTTATGGCCAGGATGAATGAGTATTTTATGTTTTTTTTTTATTTTTGTGTTAATTTTATTTTTCATGTTGTTTCTTTTAAGTTTGTTTATTATTTATTAATAATATGTTCACCATTACTGCAGTGGGCTGGCGCCCTGCCCGGGATTTATTTCCTGCCTTGCGCCCTGTGTTGGCTGGGATTGGCTCCAGCAGACCCCCGTGACCCTGTATTAGGATATAGCGGGTTGGCTAATGGATGGATGGATGTTGACCATTAAATGGCAAACAGTATGGGCCCATTGTGGATGGAACTCCAGGAGGTGGGGCCACCCTAACATCACTGCTGCTGGGTCGTCCCTCTGTTTTTATAAGTAGCACTGAGAAGAAGATTCAGCTGCAGTTATTGAAGTCGCTTAAAGTAAATATTAAGTATTGTTTTTTAATTCAATAATTTCTTGTTTACTGATTATTTTCTGCTTTGGTTACTGGTTTATGATTAGGGATTGCAATTTGGGACTTGTTGTGAATTGCCTTTAATGCAACTCCTTCCCCTTTCATTTAAGCATTTTTTCATAGTTTTCCTAATTAATGATTAAAACCCCTCATTTATAAAGATTTATCATTTTGGTTTATTTCTACAACTTGGAGTTTTTGTGGTTTCTTCCTCCTGCATTTTGATGTTTTTTGTTTTGAACTTTAAAAAGCAGTTTTCCCTTTTTGGGGATTGTCACCTGAAGCCTGCATGGGTGGGCCTCTTTGAAGTTGGCCAGTTTAGGTCCTGCTCTGCTTTTTGTGGCACTTTTGGAGATCTCACACATTTTTCCAGTGTTGTTGACTCCTAATTACAACTCAGGAATGGCATCTTTTTGTCTCATCAGGCACCAGCTGCAATTGTATTTCTTTCCTATCAAAAAACTTGCAAAAAAGATATCAAGAAATCATCTTCATATATTACTATTACCATTACCATACATTATACCAAGTATAGGAAACATGATGGTGCAGTCTGCTCCTTGTGTTTAGAAAATAAGGAAATCCATTCAAACACACAATAGTAAGAAATAGCCTCATAAGCTGTGGTCTGTCTGTCAAGTATTCTGTAATTCAAGATACAAAAACCTTTACTGATATTAGTTCATCTCCTGGCATTATGGGGTGTATGATGTTAATGAAAAATTGTGATACAAACTAAAACTGAACTATACATGCCAAGGTGCCATCATAACCTAGCTTACAGCAAAGACTCAACCCCACATCATGATAGGAAACCTGTCTTGTGAAGCCAATGGAAGGGGCTTATATCCTTCTGTTTCTGAGTGCCTTTCCTTCATGACACAAAGGCAGTCTATACATGATTGGCATTTATATATAGTTAAAACATTGTGCTTTCTTCAGTAATGCTCAACTAACAGAAAAGATTATACTGTAACTATCACAAGTGTGCACAATAGTTCTAGAAATGGGTTAAAATAGATTTATTGGTCTGTGCAATTAGAAAGAAGTTAAAAAAAATCTAATCAGTATAGTTTTAATGTGAGGCAGCAGTCATGAAAATGAGTTTGGAGATTGCCATGCAGTACCCTGACATACCAAGGACACTCTAGGATCATTAGTTAAAAGTAATTAACAAGATGAGCATGGTCTGAAAAATCTCTGTTCAGGGAATTGAACTAAACAAGATGGGAATATCAACAGAGTATGTCGACTACTGTGTATGGGCAAATTCAGATTTTTAATAAGGGATGTAACTACTGTTCCTTCTTCAAAGTAGAGAAAATCAGCAATTGTATTAACGGTAAGGGGGGATGACTGTTACTTATTTATGAAAGGCAACAAAATAAATATAATAAGATTTATTTATATTATTTTAATAAATATAATAATATAAATAAGAATATCTTGTTCACTTCACAAGAGTACCAAATGGAGATGCAGTACTAAAGCAGCAAAAATAAAACACATAACAAAAAAATGGCAATTTCACTAAAATGTACAGAAAAGCAGAGCTTGACTATGATGTAGGAGAATATGAAGAAACATTACTTTAAATCGACCAGTGTTTATTATCCAAGTCAAGGAAGGATCATTAATATGATTATTCCAGCCATTCTTATTTCAGAAATATAGTGTACAAGTCTGTAGGTGTCATTTAAAGTATGGATTACTTTTCAATGCTGGTGCAACTAGGAAAATTTTAAAGTTAATGACTTAAAAACAAATACTGCAAAATTGACATACTTTATTCGGAATGATGAGCTGATCTGTTTTACCTGATGCTTAATCAGGCAAAGGAATATCCTTCATAATGTCTCAGTGCAAACAAGTTACAAGAATTCTAAAATATCAGCTCATGAAAATTTTTTGAAAACATTACAAAATATCAATAAAAAAGAACCAAGTGCTCAACAACACTGCGATGAGCTTATTGATAACAGTGAATTACCCCAGCTGTGCATATAAAAAAGTAACTATACATTGTCACAGAATTATTTCTTGTTTAAGCTATAATCCTCTATGGCAGAGGTGCCCAATGCGTCGATTACAGTCGACCGGTAGAATGCATTGCATTAAAAAAAAAAAAATTTTTTTTTTTAAATGTTAGTCTATCGTATATCCTCCCTATGGCATTTGCCACTTGATTGACATACAGGGTGGCCAGTCTGAGATCTCTTTTCTTCTAATACACTGGTCATCCCGCATGCACAATCAAACACGCAAGCTACTGCAAAACTCCAGCTATCTAAGTGATCTAGTTAGCCTTCCAATTTATATCAGCTAAAGAAGGGATTTAAAAAAATATATATATTTGGGGAGGGTATGGGCTGGATGTGGAATTGGAAGAGGATTTTTTTTCTCACAACGTCACAATCGAAGTGCATCTGTCTGATCTGTCAATCTATCATTGTTATTCCAAAGAAGGAAAATGTGGAAAGACACTTTTGAACTGTTCATAAAAACTACGAAACTGACTTCCTTCCGAAAAGCAATCTGAGAAAGAGAAAGGAGAGGGATCTAAAATCGCAGTTAATCGGGCAGCCGTCATTTTTCACCTGGCTGAATTCAAAAGCAAAGGCAGACACACCTAAGCATCGTTCTGGGTGATATTTGGGGAACATCCAAAACCTTGCGTCAGAGCTGGAGGCGCAATTTTCAGTCTGCTCTGTAGCATATACATGTGAGCAACTTGACAACATACGCTACAGAGCAGATTGAAAATTGCCTGTCAGACTTTGACAGACGGTTTCAAGACTCAGCTTTACTTGAGCCAATCGCTACATTTAAGTGCTATCCGTTTAGGGAAGATGTTGAGGGTGATTCATTCGCATCAAAAATTGCAACACTGTTTCACCTAAAACTTCTCTACAGTGGAGGATGAGATTTTGACAGTACATGATAACATTCAGCTGAAGTCTGGGGCTCTTGGACAGTTTTGGAACTTACTCACAGAGGAAAAGTACCCAAACATGAGGAAATGTGCAACCTCCTTGACTGTATTATTCGGCTCTACTTATTTATGCGAGTCAGCCTTTTCCCACATGAAGATTATTAAATCCAAATACTGTAGTGACCATAAATGTATTGAATTGTTATTGTGCCATAAAGTTTATTCAGTTAAGCAAGGTACGACAACATATATTTTATGTATGAAGTATACTCAATATATATATATTGAGTCATTTTAAAAGTATCTCGCAAACCGAAAAAGTGTGGGCACCCCTGCTCTATGGCGTCTTTTGCTGTAGCTCCTCTGTAATACTAAATGAAAGCACTAATGACGAAAAGGGGCAGCTGGTGACATCTAAAGAGTGATTCTGGCACAGTCAAAGTTAATTTTTTTTTTCCAAATCTACTGTATATAACATTAAATTGTCTGCATTCTGCAGAGATGTAGTTTGGCAGAAATCTTACAAGCCACATGCTCACATTTGGCTCACAGTCTAGATGTTCCATACTTAGTAATATCAGAGTATTTGAAATTTCAATTCTAGTAAAGATTAAATTAATCTGTAATGTTATTATAGCACTTTGTACTAAACTGTCTCATGCATTCTAATGTGCTTGCAGAATAAGAGAACTCGCAGTTGTCATTTTTGTGAAACACAGGTCTATGTATTTATTTTTAATACATTTAGAAGGTAATGTATAGAGTGGTACTTTCAAAAAGAAATTACATAAAAAAAGAGATGATGCTACCAGTTAATAAGTGCTTCTGATGCTAATAATAACATTTTCCTGAGAACCTGCAAAGGAAATGGAGAAGGATCTTACTTATCAAAGATGTTAGCAAAAATATTTTTTGCCGCCTGTGGAATTTTAATTCAACAAGCGTAGAGAAACATTTACTAGAAATTGTCTAAAGGGAAAAGAAACATGTTCATGGTGGAAGGCATTCCATTACTCAAGTCACATTGCAGCATTTGTTACTGAAAACCATACTGGTAAAACTGCAGGAGTGAGTATTGTCAAGAATTGTTTAAAGTTCTAGTGAAGACTGGAGCAGCAATGCAATGCTAACTGGAAAGGAAGATCAATGGTACCATGGTTTGTGTTCCAATTAGAAATAGATGACATTATTTTGCTTCTCAGAAAAGGTTACTAAAGAATAGACATTTATCTCCAAACTTTAAATTTAAAAGAATAATTGTGATGTGAAACTGGTTATCTCTTTCTTTTAGTGGAAATACAAGGGGTTCTTGGGTTACATCAAACACTATTTTGTGAATAAACAAGAAGCCTACAACCATGTACAGCTGTGCTTGAAAGTTTGTGAACCCTTTAGAATTTTCTAGATTTCTGCATAAATATGACCTAAAACATCATCAGATTTTCACTCAAGTCCTAAAAGTAGATAAAGAGAAACCAGTTAAACAAATGAGACAAAAATATTATGCTTGGTCATTTATTTATTGAGGAAAATGATCGAATATTACATATTTGTGAGTGGCAAAAGTATGTGAACCTTTGCTTTCAGTATCTGTTGTGAAACCCCCATTGCAGCAATAACTGCAACTAAACATTTCCGGTATCTTTTGATCTTTCCTGCATACCGTCTTGGAGGAATTTTAGCCCATTCCTCCGTACAGAACTGCTTCAACTCTGGGATGTTGGTGGGTTTCCTCACATTATCTGCTCGCTTCAGGTCATTCCACAACATTTCTATTGGATTAAGGTCAGGACTTTGACTTGGCGATTCCAAAACATTAACTTTATTCTTCTTTAACCATTCTTTGGTAGAACGACTTGTGTGCTTAGAGTCGTTGTCTTGCTGCATGACCCACCTTCTCTTGAGATTCAGTTCATGGACAGATGTCCTGACATTTTCCTTTAGAATTCTCTGATATAATTCAGAATTCATTGTTCCATCAATGAAGGCAAGCTGTCCAGGCCCAAACCATGACTACTACCACCACCAGCACCATGTTTCACAGATGGGCTAAAGTTCTTATGCTGGAATGCAGTGTTTCCTTTATCCAAACATAACGCTTTTCATTTAAACCAAAAAGTTCTATTTTGGTCACCTCCGTCCACAAAACATTCTTCCAATAGCCCTCTGGTTTGTCCACGTGATCTTCAGCAAACTGCAGACGAGCAGCAATGTTTTTTTTGGAGAGCAGTGGCTTTCTCCTTGCAACTCTGCCATGCACATCATTGTTGTTCAGTGTTCTCCTGATGGTGGACTCATGTCTGATGTCTCCCGGCTGACCTGGGAACGCCTCGGGATTCCCCCGGAAGAGCTAGAAGAAGTGGCCAAGGAGAGGGAAGTCTAGACATCTCTGCTCAAGCTGCTGCCCCCGCGACCCGATCTCGGATAAGCGGAAAAGGATGGATGGATGGAGTTTATGTAGATACTAGCAGAGTACCCGCGCTTCGCAGCGGAGAAGTAGTGTGTTAAAGAAGTTATGAAAAAGAAAAGCAAACATTTTAAAAATAACGTAAGATGATTGTTAATGTAATTGTTTTGTCATTGATATGAGTGTTGTTGTCATATCTATCTATTTATATTATATATATATATATATATATATATATATATATATATATATATATATAGCAAAATACCTGCGATTGGCAGCGAGAAGTAAAAAGAAAAGGAAACATTTTAATAATAACGTAACATGATTGACAATGTAATTGTTTTGTCATTGTCATGAGTGTTGCTGGCATATATATATATATATATATATATATATATATATATATATATATATATATATATATATATATATATATATATATACACACACATCTATACACATACATATATACAGTATATATATATATATATATATATATACATATATATATATCTACATATATATATTAGGTGGGACTCGATTAAAAAATTAATCCAATTAATTAGAGGCTGTGTAAGAATTAATCTTGATTAATCGTATGTAATCACACATAAATTTGCCCCAAATCGCAAATGTTTTTTTTTTAATTTAAAAAGGTTTTAGTGGGCGACAGAATCAAATAATAGACATGGACATGAATATTGTAAACTGAAGCTGTTTTAATTTCTGAAAAAAAGCTTTTAAACTGCATTTGAATTCAAAACAGAAACAAAAATATCATCCCTGGTTAAAATTGGGCAGACTTAAAAATAAAGTGGTAGTTTAAGTACTTTAAGTACATTTTCAGAATAGTATTGTCTTTAAATAATAATAACCAAAATTTCAACATAAAGTGCAGTTTTCTTCTTAAAAAAATAAGTCAGAAACATAAAAGGTAATTTGACCAACTTACTCTTTAAACTCTGAGTAACATTAGCCAAAATTATTTTGTACATTAGGCTAAAACAGTGTGATCATTGAACATTTTGTAATTAGATGTATTTAGAATTACTAACGGTCACGGAAGTCCAATGATCCCCAGTAAGAGCCACAAAGTCCGCTTTCTGTAATGCATCTAATTTTGCTTGCTTTTCAGTGTGCACAAAACCATGCTTTTATCAAGGCTTCGTTCGGGTAGTCGAAATGATCAGTCGTAGGAACGCGCTTTATTCCGACTCTAACATTTTTGTAGCTGTGATGTGTGCATCAGTGTAATGGATGTACCAGGAAATCATGCATTGACAAAAGTTCCGTTTGCTTGGAATTGAAAGTGTGATTAAATCGTTATTTTTAACGCGTTATGGAGTACATGCATCGAAGCTTCTCAGCTGTGCTTGTGCTAAGAAAGGGAAAATTTTAAAAATAACGTAACATGATTCTCGTTAACCTAATATTTTTCATACGTCCCAAACCAAGGAGATCGAAGGTAAAATGAATCGGTAGCGTACATAGTCAGTACACCCTCTCGAATCGAACCTCGAATGTCGGCGTTAGAGGCGAAGACTCTACAATTGCGCCACAGCGTGTGGCTTGTCTATGCTAAAGTATAGATCGGGGTATATATATACATTTTTATATATATATATATATACCCATGTACCGCAGTGGAGAAGTAGAAGTTATGAAAAAGAAAAGGGAACATTTTAAAAATAGCGTAACATGATTGTCAATATACAGTAATTGTTTTGTGAGTGTTATTGAATGTTGCTGTCATCAAGGATTTGATTATCATTATTTCTTTCAATCAGGCTCGTATTTGTAGGATGTGTTCAAGTTACATTCCGTGTTTGTCAATCGTTGTAAAGATAAGAGGTTTCATTCATCGATTAGTTCCTTACTGCATCAATAAACAGCTCGTCTTCCTCTTTATCTGAGATGTGACAAACTGCATGCACGTTTTTTTTTTTACACTGTCTTCCTTTAGCAGGACATTCACTTTTTCCACCGTGTGCTTTGTTTCCGCAGTAGCTGCACTTATGAATATGATTCTATGTATCAGACGCTTCATATTTTTTGCTGCCTTCTCAATTGTGTAATTCGGTTTTGTTCAGCACTCTTTGGAACTGTTGCTTTTGTCTGCGCATTGCGTCAGTTCACGTGAGCCGCTTGGTGTTCTTGCATCGAAGGTTCCCAGCTGTACTGGTGCCATCTCGTGTAATGTCAGCTAAGACCCGGCACTTAAAAGTTTCTCTCACAGTTTCAATGAGTTTGTGCCAAACACCACCCTGACCATCTCATCTTCCTCTGCATAAGCACAGTCCTTCACCCGTGAACATTTACCGGCAGTGTTTGTATTGGATTGCCGCTGATGGACGGCCTTATATGGGCAGGCACTAAATTACAAACGCTAGTGGCAGCCTGTCTATGAACTTAATTTAATATAAACTTACGGTTCACGCCGTGCTTTGTTTCCGCAGTAGCTGTACTTATGAATATGCTTGTATGCATCATTTGCTTCATAATGTTTTTCTGCCTTCTCAATTGTGAAATGGCGTTTTGTGCTCATCGCTGTTTGGAGTTCTTCCTTGTTTCTACGTACTTACGTGGGGCGTGATGATGTCACACGAAACTCCCCCCCCACGCCATCTCCAACTCAAGACTCCATTACATTATATGGGGAAAAATAGCTTCCAGTTATGACCCTTATGCGTAGAATTTCGAAATGAAACCTGCCCAACTTTTGTAAGTAAGCTGTAAGGAATAAGCCTGCCAAATTTCAGCCTTCTACCTACACGGGAAGTTGGAGAATTAGTGATGAGTCAGTGAGTGAGGGCTTTGCCTTTTATTAGTATAGATTCAATAACTAATGCTATCAAGAACATAAATTAAAAAAATAGCTGACTACAAATTTTTTTTTATCAGCTAATTATGTCACATACACGTAAACGTTTTTGTGAGAGGGAAAGCAGATCTCAGGAAAAGGTGCAGGTGGTGGTGGAACCTAGAGTAGTTGAGCTTTATGTTTCATCCAAATAATCAGAAGTATTGCAGTATTTCACTTTGATATCTTCTAAGAAGAAATTTTGCCGCACAAAGTTCAAAGATAACCTTGTGTGACACAGGATGATAGCAGTGATGCATGAGCATGTAGGAACCATACATGAAGACGAAGTGGCTTCAGTACAATAGCTTACTACTTTTAGTGGTAAAACACCCATTTTAAAGAACAACATTTGCCCTGTGTCTGAAAAAATAAAACTACACCTGAATCATCACCAACAAATATATTGTAGCTTTACAGGCGCGGACCAGCTCCACAAACCTGACATAAGCAGACACACACATTTTGTTCTGCTGTGGGAAACACTTCTTTTCGCCTTTCCACCTGCACAGAATATTTATAAAACAGGCACAATAAAGCAGCACACAACACTCCTTTTCTTTGTATTCCTTTCTCTCTTTCTCTCTCTTCTGTCTTTCTCTTCTTCCTCAGATTGCTTCCAGTCCTCCTCCAGCAATATTCATCCTCTGCCTCCCAACTCTAGCTCCTTGAGCAGTAGCAGTAGGCTCCTTTTGTCCTGCACCTAGGAGTAGTTCCGATGGCTCATTAGCGTGGTCTGGAAGTACTTCCGGGTGGGGCGGAAGCCCAACAAAGTAGGGCTTTGGTGTCTCTGCAGCACACAGAGAACCCAACAGGGCTGTGTTGAACTCCAACTCCATGGAGCCCTGTCGGAATCCAAGGCACTGCTGCAGTGCAGGGGGCTGCCTTCCAGCACTCCAGGGGAAATAATGCCCCTGTGCATGTTCTCTCACCCAGTCCTTCTAGTCTGAAGGCATCCTAGCCAGGCAAGCACTGGCCATCTGCCACAATATGTAATTCAGTGACTTGAAATAAGACATATTCATGCATACCTAATGTAAAATTAATACAGTTTCTGAGGGGAAGAGTGTGAACACCTGAGAAACCATAAATGTGTTCTGCATTAAAATACTGGTATATAATTACTAGAAACTACAGTATATGTGTAAAGGTGTATGGTTGCAAATTCTGCTAGATTATGACGTAAGTATTGTATCTTAGTTTTCTCATCTGCTCCCCAATAATTGGATGAGTGTTATGAAAAAGTGTCAGCCTTCTATATTACAATTGAAATGTGAATGACCCTCTTCTATTTGCTCTGTTTTTTGGAACCTTTGGCCATTGCTTACAACTCCTGCTATTCTTATTCCATGAACATTATAAATGCCTACATCCACGCATCACTATATATAGATTCATCTTCCTAGGAAATGAATCATCAGTCTTTCCAAATATTTGAAACCTATTTTCTATTTGAATACCTATATTCACCTTTTCTCTCAAATGGAAAACAATATAATTTCTTCCTATCATTCCTATTTCTATACTAATTGAGTATATTGGAGTTGAAACCTGCTTGTTACTAAATTATATAACTTAAATTACTGTTGTATAAACATGGCAAAGACATTCATCAAGTCTGACTTAGCAATTGTCTAAATTAACTTATGAGTGCCATGATTCCCCTATGCATATTGGTCCTGATGTGAAATTTTGTATTTTTTTCAAGGAGGCAAAGACCAACATTAAAATACTCTGTTCTTTTTGAGGCAATACTGGTATTTTTTTTCTGACCTACAGTTGAAATATTAAGCATTCAGTATTTGTCCCACGAAAAACTAGTTCAGCCCTTCAGAGTCTCTTCCATGGACTTCCCTTAAGAAGGAAATTGCTGCTCCAAATAAATTAAAAGAAGGTTACTAGCTTCAAAATTAAGCCGGCCAAAAATATACTGTGCCCCCAATCCTGTTATATGTAAATCATATTTGGTGACTAGTAGAGAAAAATATGAGCCCCATTCCTAAACTACACAAGCAACCCCCCATTTTTAAGTATCATTTTTTGACTATAAATGGTAATATGTGTTCTTTCTTTTCCTGGTATCTACAGGATTTTTGAACATCAGAGTTCTTTTCTGGTGAGCTGCTACTTTGGAAGTTTCATTATCTTTGTGAGGATTACCATATTTTTATCTCAGTTCTCAAACCAACCCCCCCCCCGCCCCCCCACATTGCTGGCTTTGCAAAAGTGGTTTCTGACATGTATTCTTTAGTTTGTAAATCACTTTCTTACCATACCACCTGGAGTTATGATGTCTCCTTATTTTGATCTGCTTATTATTTGGGGCATCATTTTAAAAAGTATTAACCTTTGTACCTAAAAACCTAATCCCCAGTTTGTTCAATTCAATTTGGTTCACATATATCAAACACCTGAAAGGTGTTATGCCGTACTGCTACTTGTGCATTCCTAAAGAGCTTACAATAACAACATTTATTTATATAGCACATTTTCATAAAAATAATGTAGCTCAAAGTGCTTTACAACATTCATACATATGCTTTGCTCCCCTCTTCTTAATCAAAACTCACACCCTCACCATATGATTTATTTCACACAGAACCCTTGGGGTTGGGGGTTATAAGTGATTATATTTGTTAGTTTTGGAGTAAGCACTGTTTGAGGTGTAGTATTTTATTCTTATGCTTTTATTGTCTTTCTAATTGTATTTATATAACATATACTATAAGTTACTACTTTGTTTCATATTCACTTTGTATTTTTTTACTTAAAACAAATATATCATCAAAAAGAGTTGTGAAGCCATGATGTGCCTATGGTGTGAGTGATCTAAAAAGCAAGAGAGCAAGTTACACACACTCTGTGCTGCTTAGTCTGAAAGCAGCTTTAGCAGTGGTCATTTCAAATCAATTCAGCATATTATTCTTCATAAAATATTTGTTATTGATTCTCAAATATTGGACTCTAAGCATTATAATAAGGTGAATATTGTACCCACCATGTTCCTGCAATATGTATTTCAAACACAGTGCTTATATTTCCTTAAAAATATTTCAAGTATATATTGTTAAGAGCAACTGAATCAGAAGAGAAATCATTTTTACTCCAGGTATTGAAAATTGAGTTTTACTCTTGTAGTTGCTGATTTTTGTGTAATCACGCATGCTACACCTCTCAATGCTAAAAGCATGCACAAGAATGGGCAAAGCACAGCTGTCTGTCTTTTTGCTGTCTGCACTAAATGGATAAAGGGCATGGATTTAACTTTACTTTATGTGTGTAAGATCTTCATGGCCTGTTGTTTATTTCCATTATTTAATAGGGAATTTCAACAGTGAATGAGTATAATATTTCTAACTGCATAATCACTGGACACTAAAAATACTTTGAAAATACTATAAACATGTTTAACATTAGTACATTTTAATTGAACCAAGGAAAGGCGTTCCTTAGTTTGGCATGATATCAGATATATGTTATAACTCAAGTTATAAATTAAGTTATTCTAAGCTTTAGTTAATACTGTAATAAATATTTTGAACATTGTGAATTAACCTAATTTAAATGCAGACAACTGAACATTCAGTCTTATATTATGCATGCAACACAATGCAAGTGTGAATTTCTTTAGATTAAGCTGCTATACTTGGAAACATGTTAAAATAATGTTTTTTGCAGATCTGGCATGCTGATTAATCATCTGAACAGAGATGTGGTGGCATCTCATTCATAAAACAAAGATGGATTTTTTGAAGGAGCATTAATCAAAAGCTGTCACAACGAATACCTGTCAATTCTGGTTGCTATATGACCAATGGATGTTTAGTACCACAGAGGCAGAAGTAGCTGTTGTGGTTTTGTGTCGAATAAAGTTAAACAAATTAATGTTTTGAAAGGTCGAGCACACCTTTGATCCCTTTTTGGAAAGCATGACCTGGTGAGAACATCCATTTTAACTTGAATATGCTTGCAGGTAGCCTTTAACAGAGGGCAACTCAGACATGTCATAGAGTCTGGAGACAGGTGACTACCAATTGTCATTCTGAATGACATTTATGTCCTATTAGTTGCCAACTCTGCGGAATGAAAGGTTTTGCATTAATATGACAAGTTTAAACTTGCAATCATGCAATTGTCATTGACCAGGCCGTATTTCTAAACTGTCATATGCATGTTACACTTTTTTTGTGATTTTCATTGCACCACATCATAGTCAATCAGGTCACTGGTCGGATCACTCATCACTCACTGTTCACTAACAATTAAATATTTCTGGTGACTTATGAATGCCCAGTTCTATCAATGTGAGGTTTGCTGTAGTCTCTACAGTGAACTGAAATGACAATGAAGAACCACAGAATCACCATATTCTCCATTTATTATGACATTGTGCAAAGCCATAAGTAAGAACCACCAGTCTATCTTTTAACCCAAATTCTTTAATGTAACTAAACAGTGTGCACAAAGCAACTAAGGTCAGATTAAAGAAATGCATTTATTTTATTTTAATTCAATATTTACTCTAAATAATATTTATTTTAATTAAAGAAATGTAATTAAAAAAATAATAATAAAGCCAGCTATAATATATAAATATTTGGACAGAGACAACTCTTTTCTAATTTTGGTTCTGTACATTACCACAATGAATTTTAAATGAAACAACTCAAATGCAGTTGAAGTGCAGACTTTCAGCTTTAATTCAGTGGGTTGAACAAAAAGATTGCATAAAAATGTGAGGCAACTAAACCATTTTTTAACACAATTCCTTTATTTCAGGGGCTCAAAAGTAATTGGACAAATTAAATAACTGGAAATAAAATATTTATTTCTAATACTTGGTTGAAAACCCTTTGCTGGCAATGACAGCCTGAAGTCTTGAACTCATGGACATCACCAGATGCTGGGTTTCCTCCTTTTTAATGCTCTGCCAGGCTTTTACTGCAGCAGCTTTCAGTTGCTGTTTGTTTGTGGGCCTTTCTGTCTGAAGTTTAGTCTTCAACAAGTGAAATGCACGCTCAATTGGGTTAAGATCAGGTGACTGACTTGGCCATTCAAGAATTTTCCACTTCTTTGCTTTAATAAACTCCTAGGTTGCTGTATGTTTTGGGTCATTGTCCAACTGTATCATGAAACGCCGCCCAGTCAATTTGACTGCATTTAGCTGGATTTGAGCAGACAGTATGTCTCTGAACAGCTCAGAATTCATTCTGCTGCTTCTGTCCTGTGTCACATCATCAATAAACACTAGTGTCCCAGTGTCACTGGCAGCCATGCACGCCCAAGCCATCACACTGCCTCCACCATATTTTACAGATGATATGGTATGCTTTGGAAAATGAGCTGTTCCACGCCTTCTCCATACTTTTTTCTTGCCATCATTCTGGTAGAGGTTGATCTTGGTTTCATCTGTCCAAAGAATGTTTTTCCAGAACTGTGCTTGCTTTTTCAGATGTTCTTTAGCAAAGTCCAATCTAGCCTTTCTATTCTTGAGGCTTATGAGTGGCTTGCACTTTGCAGTGCACCCTCTGTATTTACTTTCATGCAGTCTTCTCTTTATGGTAGGCTTGGATATCGATATGCCTACCCCCTGGAGAGTGTTGGCTGTTGTGAAGGGGTTTCTCTTCACCATGGAAATGATTCTGCGATCATCCACCACTGTTGTCTTCTGTGGACGTCCAGGTCTTTTTGCGTTGCTGAGTTCACCAGTGCTTGCTTTCTTTCTCAGGATGTACCAAACTGTAGATTTTGCCACTCGTAATATTGTAGCAATTTCTCGGATGAGTTTTTTTCTGTTTTCGCTGCTTAAGGATGGCTTCTTTCACCTGCATGGAGAGCTCCTTTGACCGCATGTTGTCTGTTCACAGCAAAATCTTCCAGATGCAAGCACCACACCTCAAATCAACTCCAGGCCTTTAATCTGCTTAATTGATAAAGACATAATGACGGATTTCACCACACCTTCCCATGAAATAGCCTTTTGAGTCAATTGTCCAATTACTTTTGAGCCCCTGAAATGAAGGGATTGTGTTAAAAAAATGCTTTAGTTCCCTTACATTTTTATGCAATCTTTTTGTTCAACCCACTGAATTAAAGTAAGTTAAGTTATTGTCCCAGTGTGAATTCATATGAGTAAATCCATGAATGTGTCAGCAGAGACAGGGGTAAGGTTAGGACTTGAATTACAGGTTTAAACTCTGTCTTGCAGCCTCTGATATCAGGTGCACCTTAAAAGGCAAGTCTCCCATGCAGCCTCTCCTTAAAAGGAGAAACCCACTTCCTGTAACACAGGGACAGTGGAATGATTCTTATTGGTTATTTTCTCAATCGTAAATGGGTGATTAGCCCTTGATCCCCTAGCTTGTGACGAATGTTCTATCAATGGCATCTGCTGGATGACCTGTCCTGTACTGCCTTGGTTAGTTTTTCATATTTTGACCCAGACTGTGTTTTAATTTCCTATACTGTTGCTTCTGTCTATTGTCTTTTATGTGTACCCACTATAGCAATGGTCGCTGCATTCCCACAGTAGCATTTGCAGGACAACTTTTACTCCCAGTGTGCTTCTCCCTCTGAGGCACTCTGTGTTATTTTAAACATTCCAGCACCACCTTGTGATTCTCCTGGTAATGCCTTAACAAGTGAGCTCTCCGTCACCATTATTTAATAAATTATAAGGAAAGGCTTTATGCACTGAATTTCAAGAAAGTCAATTTTGAGCTACACTCAAAAAATGCATTCAAACATTTTAAACCATGATTCTAAGGACCAGTAAAAAATTTTATAAAATAGGAAGTCAAAATGTTGTGACTCCCAATCATTTGAACAGATTTCTTCTACAAAAAATGAAGCAGTCTGTACTGTAAAACTGGAAACATTATGGAAACTAAATTGAGGTTGATGCCAAAATTGAATGCAGAATCACAGCATTTATATATCTATATGGATGCTTCATAATGTGTTTGTTTAATTTATTTAGCAGACTTTTATTTACAGTATGACAACTGTGGATTTCTTATCTCTCCCTAATGATTTTGTATAATTTTCTAGGCTCATTATTGTCTCATGAAGAGGGTACAGTGAAATTCTTACTTTCATGCACTAATCAACATGCAGCACATTGAAACCCTCTAGTGCCATGGTTAGTGAGTATAACACCCTTATTCTTTACCTAAAAATTTTCAGGACGCATTTTTCATAACCTACCAGCAACAAATTACATGCCAAATGTTGTAATACATTCAATTACTCTTTTTACTTCCTTGATGGCAAATTGATTTTACTACACTTGTTTTATTTTTAAAAAATAATTAAAATAAAAAATATTTATAAGAGGTGATCAAAAAAAGGAGCCTGGCTTATTACACAAATGCCAAATCTGGGAATTATCCCAGGTCAATATGACCAACTATGACCTAGTTTGTTCACTCAATACACTTAAACTGAACATGTATGGATAAAATGCCTAAGATTTTATATATACAGCTTATCAGAATATTTCACAAGGAATGTTTCAAAACAAATATAACTACAAATGTAGTACTGGATTGAAACTCTAGAATACAATTTTTAAAAGGCCTATAATAAAAGAAGCCTGAAAAGCAAGATAACCTCAAATAAAGAATAAAGTTCAGTCATCTATGCAGTGTAAATTATTTGAACCAGGAGTGAAAGTAAAAGAGTAAATTTAATAAGAATAAAGTAAATCACTTGAGAGGCAGAGAGTTTATGCAAGACATGCATGTAAACTACATATCAAAGAGAGGACCTTCAGTCTCAATTTAAATATCATGATCAATCGAATGGAGCAACCAGACCTACCAAAGTAGCTAAGAGAGTAGGTGCAATGAAATCAGTGAGCTTCAAGGGTCATGTAGTGAAGCTTTGGGACAAAAGAACACTGGCGTCAGAAGAGCTCGGTTGTCTTATGGTTTTGACAGCTTTTAAGTTAATAGCAGAGGTTTATACACAATTCTGTTTTTGGCAGGAAGCCAGCATAATTGAGCTAGCTAAAGTGCATTTGCTCCAAGATAGAATTCTAATGACTGCAGTACATTTCGAACATTTTGTAATCTGTTAATGTTGTATTTTGTGATTAAAAGTAGGTACCATTATTAACAATATGCATTGGATATAAATAGAGTTTATTTGAGTGTAGATTTATAACATATTAATAGTATACTTTTATAAGAATTATTGCTTTACTAGCAAAATACCCGCGCTTTGCAGCGGAGAAGTAGTGTGTTAAAGAAGTTATGAAAAGAAAAGGAAACATTTTAAAAATAACGTAACATGATTGTCAATGTAATTGTTTTGTCACTGTTATGAGTGTTGCTGTCATATATATATATATATATATATATATATATATATATATATATATATATATATATATATATATATACTGCTCAAAAGAATTAAAGGAACACTTTTTAATCAGAGTATAGCATAAAGTCAATGAAACTTATGGGATATTAATCTGGTCAGTTAAGTAGCAGAGGGGGTTGTTAATCAGTTTCAGCTGCTGTGGTGTTAATGAAATTAACAACAGATGCACTAGAGGGGCAACAATGAGATGACCCCAAAACAGGAATGCTTTAACAGGTGGAGGCCACTGACATTTTTCCCTCCTCATCTTTTCTGACTGTTTCTTCACTAGTTTTGCATTTGGCTACAGTCAGTGTCACTACTGGTAGCATGAGGCGATACCTGGACCCTACAGAGGTTGCACAGGTAGTCCAACTTCTCCAGGATGGCACATCAATACGTGTCATTGCCAGAAGGTTTGCTGTGTCTCAAGGGCATGGAGGAGATTCTAGGAGACAAGCAGTTACTCTAGGAGAGCTGGAGAGGGCTATAGAAGGTCAATAACCCATCAGCAGGACCAGTATCTGCTCCTTTGGGCAAGGAGGAACAGGATGAGCACTGCCAGAGCCCTACAAAATGACCTCCAGCAGGCCACTGGTGTAAATGTCTCTGACCAAACAACCAGAAAGACTTCATGAGGGTGGCCCAAGGGCCCCATGTCCTCTAATGGGCCCTGAGCTCACTGCCCAGCAGCATGCAGCTCGATTGGCATTCGCCATAGAATACCAGAATTGGCAGATGCACCACTGGTGCCCTGTGCTTTTACAGATGAGAGCAGGTTCACCCTGAGCACATGACAGAAGTGAAAGGGTCTGGAGAAGCCATGGAGAACATTATGCTGCCTGTAACATCATTCAGCATGAGCAGTTTGGTGGTGGGTTAATGATTGTCTGGAGAGGCATATCCATGGAGGGTCACACAGACCGCTACAGGCTTGACAAAGGCACCTTGGCTGCCATTAGGTATCAGGATGAAATCCTTGGACCCATTGTCAGACCCTATGCTGGTACAGTGGCTCCTGGTGCACGACAATTCCTGGCCTCATGTGGTGAGAGTATGCAGGCAGTTCCTGGAGGATGAAGGAATTGATACCATTGACTGGCCACCACACTTTCCTGACCTAAATCCAATAGAACACCTATATATATATATATATACTGCGTATACAGTAAAAAGAATGACAATAGAGTTTTGAAAAGAGTTATGTTGCTAAAAGAAAAACCCCATTTATTGTTAAGCAGGAAGATTAAAAAGTACCTGGGTTAGAAAAGTCTTCAGTGATCATCTATAACTGAGATGCCATATTGTTGCTTTAAGGGGTTATATATGTCCTGGAGACTGGGATGTGGACCATAGGCAGATTATTGTCCTTCCTCTGGGTCACTGAATTCCTGTCTATCAAATTAAGAGAGTAAAAGACGTGAATTCTCAGTGTCACGTTCATATTGTTCCCTGTAAAGCCAATGCTACATACTAGTGGTTTGAAATTGAGTACAATTCCTGCATTATAAGTTAATAAACAATTTGAAATAATGTGTTAGATATTTTTTCTAAAAGGTATTTAATGCCCCTAAATGACCAAGAAGAAAGGCTATACATTACATATACTATACTATATGTAGTCAAAAGGAAGTGCAAAGAGGATCAAAATAAATATTAAACAAAAAAAGAACCAAAGCAAAGAGATTGGCAGCAATTAAGGTAAGGCAAGCTACTGATCAATTAAGAAGAGTGCCACATATGGATGGCAATACTTAAGAGTTGCCATATATTTCATTTTCTTTAATAATGTTTAAGTAGTATATAACATCATTTTTGTATTGTGAAAGGCAGGTTAGGATTCAGCCAGAATGTGTCAGTAAAGCAGCACTGTGAAAGTTGTCACATTAATTGTGTTCATTAGGCTGTTGCATTTCATCCACTATTGCCTCACATTCAGCTACTAGATGACAGTAAAAATTAACATCTGAGAAGGTTGAAGCCAAAGGGTAACTGAGAAAATTGGGAGCAAGCACTTTGTTGACATCTCTCTTACAGGTAGATTCTAATCCCAGATAGATTTTAGACTGTCTAGGCTGGGAGAGGTGAGTGCAATGTATGTGCAGTTCTAAACTAAATTAATCCATGCTACAGTTTGTGGAAGGATGTATTCTGTCTGTGGCTGATTTAAATTCATTATCTGTAAGTTTCATTTTATCATTCGGTTTCTAGCACAGTTTCACATTATCTGGTGACATATTTTAAATAAATTGTAAATGATGTTTATATTACAGTAGATCAATACATAGCACTTCTGCCTGACTCTTGGCTAGTTGTGTGCATTTGGTAAATTCTCCTCATGCTTGTGTAGTTTTTTTCTGTACACTACATGCCTACGTATTGGTATAGTTGGAGTAAATGTGCGTATACGACTGTAACTTGCAATAGCCCAGGTGTGTAGTACATAGTTGGCTCATGTAACACATTTCTTATTTTAGCTTTTGTGTAGCATGAGTTATATAAACCTTAATCAAATGATGTATTTTTATGTTGTTTAATTTGCTTTTAATCTGTACCTACTTGAATTGGCATAGTGAGTTATTTGCATGTTCATTGTATCTTTGTGTGAGTTTGTTCTATAATCTTATAGTCTCTTACAGCAGCTTGAATTGAACCCCAGTACAGGTGTGTGTGTTAGAAAGTGCTGTGTGATGGTGTGATACCTCTACAGTAAAATAAATTTTTTACTAAGTAAATTCAACTCCTTCAATTATAAGCTCTTATTTGTTATATTCGATTTGATGTGTTCATGTTGTTTAGTCCAGTAAGGCACAGAATAATGGCCTCATTTGACCATTACCAGCTTATACATTGTTTTATTTTAGAGGTTTGTTCTTCTTTTTTAATCATTGAGAGCACTGATATATTATGAGGTGTAATGGGCATGTCACTTAGTGGTTTCTTAGATAAAAGAAGAAATTGTCAGGAAGAAAAGTAACAGTGAAAATTTATTACTGCAAATCTGGTACATCAGGAACTTGTAGCATACCTAAGCAATCAGGCAAATGGCAAAAATGCATGGAAGATGCTACAGCCATAGCTGAGAGCCTGACAGCTTTCAGAAATGAGCTGCATATTAACTAGGTGAGCACACCGACATTTTATTTAACAAGTCTTCTTGTTAAAATAAATGTGATGTGTTGCATTTCTTCATTTTCCTACTCTACACAGTTATATTAGGGTCCTGTCAGGACTTTGTGTTGTGGATGTTTAGAGCCCTTAGATTAGAGGCAACACTCATCCTATGTCAATTCTTGAAGTACAGCAGGTGACAGTTCTTGGAACTGATTATGGTTTTATTTACACCAGACTTAGCATTTTAGCATTGGGCCATAAAATGTGACTTAAGTCCAACATTTTGCAAGTTTCCTTGTTAGCTATATATAAAAAAAAGTACAGATACATTCTGTATGTGTATCATTTTCTCAAACTTTTAGGTGTCTTATCTTAGTTTTATGAACCTGGTTTCAAATTGCAGTGCCTGATTACAATATACCTGAGCAAGTTAATTTTTTCTTCTTCATCCAAAATATATGAATGTTAGGTTAATTGGTGACTTTAAATTGGTCCAGTAGTGAGGTGTTAAGCAAAATGACACCTTTTATTGGCTAACTAAAAAGATTAAAATATGCAAGCTTTTGAGGCAACTCAAGCCCCTTCTTCAGGCAAGATGTGATCCAGTAAAAATTGTCATACTGGTAGTATAAAGTGTCACATGTAGAGTACACAGTGTACAGTACTACTGTCATGGGTACAATAAATATGGATTTGGGCAGGAGTGTGTTCTGCATCCCATTCATTGCTGATTGCTTATACTGCTATAGTGTAGTTAAAGGAGAAAGTGTGCATTTAAATCCACCTTCACATCTGAAGCAATGCAGGGATACAAAAGGCACTGAACTGTATAGTATCACTCTCTTAAACCTATTATATTTAACTGACAGCTATAAACTTGGCCTTCTTTGAGAAAGTCGAAGTGTGAACATTACTGTGCCCTACAGTTGACTGGCATCCGGTTCCTTTTTTTTTTTTTGCCTTACATCTGATGCTGCCAGGATAGGAACCAGGTTCATATCACCATGTAATGGAAAAAGCTGGTTCAGGAACTTTTTAATAAAAGCTAAGTATTTTATGAAGGTTATGTTCAAACTGCAAAATCTGCACTTCACTTTCACTCCTTGTAGAGTAGTGATGTTCATTGTAGCAACAAGCTGAAGTGGAAACACTAGGACATCTTCTTTTCAGCATCTTATTTCAAAACACTTGGAGAGTTCCAAGATCCTCTCTCTAGTGCATCCTGGGCCTTTCCAGTAATCTTCTCCTAGTGGACTGCACCTTGTACACCTCCACAATGATTAGGAATAATTCAAACCACATGCCTAAGCAGGGGCTTGGCTGTGGATGGCCGAGGGGTGGACAATGCCCAACCAAAAGGGTAACTTTCCCTCCTAATGAAAAATTCTGCAGAAGTATAGCTTTAATTTATTTTGCTATTTAGGTTGCCTCCCTACATATCCAGAAGCACACCCCAGGATGTCATCCTAGTAACACCTCTACTCAAACAACTGCCTCCTCTTGATATGGGGTTCTACTGTGAGCTCCTCCCCATATTAAAAGAAACTAAGCCCAGTAGCCTGATGCAGGAGCCGTATTTTGGCCTGTCCAGTTACATTCACAAGCTTATTAATCCCAGTCACTACCCAAATATAATTAAAGACCTCTACCACCCTGCACATTTCTCACTCCTCCCTTCTGGCAAACAGTTCAAGACAATTTGTAAGACGGAAAAACAGCCAATCAAATGAGCTAATATTGTAACATAACAAATAGGTACACATGCTATAATTGCACAAACATATTGTATAGAATTATATACATAGACATTAAAGTACCCAAACAATCTAGTACAATAGCTTAGTACATTAAACATGTTTTCTTGTAGCCTGATGCAGAAGCCTCTTTTGAACAGATACCTTACTTTTCATGGAAAATTATGAATAGATTACACATTGCTTTCCAATTTTGAGAGGATTTCAAAATTATTTACACAACATTTGGTAAATGAAACTTGGATGGAAAAATAAAAGTTACCAATGTCCAAGCTGTATGCTTTAGGGAACATCATTTTACATTTGTATCTTTATGTCTGTGTGTGTGTATGTTTAATGGATGGATGTATAGTCAGAGAGAGGTTCAAACAAGAGGCTGATTTTGAACAGAGCTGAATATATCCAAGCTTGGTTGAGTCCTGTCAGATCACTCTTATTTTCCCATTAATAAGGTTGATTTAACCAGCAGTTAATAACTGCTTATGAATGGTGTCCTTTATCTAATATTAGATTTTGGTTTTACATCAGAAATTAGCAATAATAGAGTAAATCCCTGAAGAATATATATATGATCCATGTAACAGGTCAAAGGACTGCACTTCTACTTTGGAATGGCCCTGTGCTAAACGTTTTCGGAAAATACTCAGTCTTAACACAGTGTCCCACAACCCAAGATCTATCCATGTGTTATACCTGTTGAATTGACTGCAATCTCACCTTTGGTGAGGCATTATATACTTTTCTATCTCCTGCTCTGACACAGGATTCTGGATAACATTTTTGAGGTGTATCGAAACAACTGCTCAAATTAAAGTAAATGCCTCCAAACACACTGGATGGCACTTCATCTCACAACAAGATGACAATCCCAGACATACTGCTAAGACAACACTGGAGTTTTGACAAGCCCCCGAAAAAGCAAGAGCTAAAGATGGCTACTTTAGAGGCCTGGCACAGCATCACCAGAGAAGATACTTGGCACCTGGTGATGTCTATGAATCACAGACTTCAAGCAGTCACTGCATGTAAGAGATATGCAGCAAAGTACTAAATATGACTGCTTTAATGTACCTGCCATTTCTCTGTCCCAAACATTATGCTTCCCTGAAATGGGGAAGGGACTATGTTAAAAAAAGTGTAAAAATGTAAGCAAATACCCTTAAATGAAAGTCAGCAATGTGCACTTAAATCATGTATGAATGGTTTAGTTTGTATTAAACTGCGCAGCTTATTGGTAAATCAAGGAAAAAAAGTGTTTTTGTCCGAAACATTATGGAGGGCACTGTATATCCAAGAGAACTATGACGTCTACTTCAAGTATTGTCACCGTTTAGTCTTCTGACCTTTTCTTTGAGAACTGACTCTTAAAACATTGAATTTAATTGATTTTAAGAAATATGCTACAGTGCATATGAGTACCTGTAAATTACTTGCTTTTGCAGCTTTACTTAAAGAAGGACAAGGTGTTTGTTAATGAGTAGCTGTTTAATTCTTCTTATAACAGATGCCATTCAGTTAAAATGAGGTGACAAGGTTAATGACTTACAGTGCCAGAATAGAGAAGGAGCAAATGACACATTTGCTGTGAACCAAGTGACAGAAAATGTTGGAATGAATAGACCTTTATGTATGCTACAACGAGGTTATGGAGATTGAAACATTGTTGGTTTTGGAAGGCTTTATGTTTTTTGTATAGAAATTCTGCTTATGATTAGAGCACAAAAATGGTAACAATTTATAAACAGCAATTCCACCTTAAGATACAGTAGATTCACCTCAAATATAAAAAGTTAGTATTTAAATAATAATTATACAGTGAGTTTGTATTTTCAGTCCAAATTACCCTAAATGTGCTGTGGTGCATCCACACATTGGCACAGAAAAACTAAGGATAAGCCCTGGCCTGATATGATGCTCGGTCTTTCTGGCAGATTAAAGGCCTGGCTGGATTTGTTGATTATTCAAGGCAGAATTCTTCTTTGTTTTTCTTTTTGCAAATAAACTGATCAACAGAAAGGTGTAAGACCAAAGTCTAAAGGAGAACAGCCTGCAGAGGGGGCAGCACAAACCAGCTACTGAACAATGCATTACATCTTCAGTGGAATACTAATGAGTCAGCTTCACAGTTTTACTCAGGACGGACTGAAGACAACTGAAGTTCAATATATATTTATTTTGTTGAATTTCCAGAGTTTGGTCTTTCTATAAATATGAATGAAAGGCAAATTAAATTAGATGAAGTTTAATCTTTAAAATAAAAAAGTAAGAAGACACTAAAGACCTAATATATTTATGAGTATATACTGTGGCCACTTACAAGAACACTGCAAATCAAGAGATATGACTCTGGCAATTATGTTTTTAGCCTAGACATATTCGAACACTTCATATTTATTTCAAAGTGTATTCCTTTTCCCTGCTACAACTATGGCCGAGCTTTTTTTTTCCACAGGAAGAGCAAATGTGAACTGTATTTGGCTTCTCTCCTTCTACTTTATCATATCTGAGTGGGGCATAACTGAAAGAGGAAGCCCTTTAATACAGAAATAGATAGCTGTTCAAATATACAGTACACACGCACACACAAATCTTACAGATTTCTTGATAGTCAGCTGTTGTCTGAATGTGTCATGTAGTGTCAGAACCAGCAGTAGTGGTATTGTCTCATATACAGAGTATGATGAAATTCTTACTTGCATGTCCAACCAATACACAACATGTCACCACTCTCCAAAACCTTGATATATAACGTATTAAAATATAGGCCTTCATATTAATTAGTAGAAAATGCTAAGAAGCTTACCTGATGTACTCCTAAGTCCTGTTTTTGTACTACCAATAAACCTTGTCACTATTTAGTGTAATTTGTTTTATATATTCAGTACCCTGGTAAAGATGAGTAAAAAGGGTAAAAAAAAATCTCCTTTTAATGAATTACCTTAATCTCACACTAAAAGTTTTAATTGAAGTAAAGTTATTTTTACAAAAAAATAATTCCTCATCAAGATACAATTACTTTTAACAAAACCACTCATGCCAAAATTATTGGCATCGCAGTATTTAATATTTTGTACAACCCCCTTTGCCAATAAAACAACATAGTCTTTTCCTATAATATCTTATATACTGTAGTTGGAGAATATAGAGCAGGGAATCTGAGACCATTCCTCTTCACAGAGTCCTAGGTTCTGTCTTTTTCAGCTCACCCCACAGGTTTTTAATGGGGTTTAGGTCCAGGAACTGAGATGGCTAGGCAGAAGCTTTATTTTATGTTCCGTTAACCATTTTTGAGTTGATTTTTTTTCGCACAGAAAAAAAAAAACAAATAGGAGAGGTATCAGACTAAATTAGTATTAGTGTAATAGTAGTAAGAAGGCACAACAAACCCCTAATACTTCGTAAGGCCTGTTCATGGGGTGGCTGATTCACTTGCCTATGCTCCCTAAATCCTTCCTCAAATAATAAAGTTCTCTGTACATTAGTTATCTATTAGGGCTATAAATTAGCCAAAAAAGAACAGTTTGAATATTCAAATTAAAAATAAGTAAACTTTTAACTGTATCTGAACTTCAGTTAGAAATTCTGGGTGTTACATTTGCATTTGTACATGCCTTTTCTAATTCTTTATTGTTATAGGAACAGGTGATCGGCTACAGTGAGAACAAACACCAACAGCAAAAAATAAATAAATCCTTGCAATACTCAGGCAACAAATATTTATATACAAGATAATAATAATAGTAATTCTTTGCATTTATATGGCGCTTTTTTCACAACTCAAAGCGCTCAGCAATTGCAGGTTAAGGGTCTTGCTCAAGGGCCCAACAGAGCAGAGTCTCTTTTGGCATTTTTATGGGATTCGAACCAGCAACCTTCCGATTGCCAGTGCAGATCCTTAGCCACAGAGCCAAGAGTCATTGAAATCCTGAGAAGCTGCACCCTGTAAAAGGGAAGTATCTGCAATGGCATCTAGTTTTCAGTCTAGTTTTGGCGGCTCAGCCTGTTGAGCATAAAAGCACTGTCCCTCACCCTTGTAACTTAACCCTACTGTGTTAAATGCTTTTCCCTAGGTGCCACCCCAGCCCTGCTTTCAATCCCATACAGTACTAAGACACAAAATCAGCAGGACACCAGCTGATTGCTAAAGATGGGACCTATGCAACATTGTCAGGGTGAAGGCGGACTTTTTTATTATTTTGGAGATGTCCAATGGGCAGCAATTGGGTACCATTTAAATTGCACTGTTCAGAATAAAAAGCAGTCGGCACCTGTGGACTCACCATGAAAAGTGACTCCTGTGTGACTTACAGAACAGTATCAAGTTAAATGCAGCAATTTTTTTAATAAAAGTGGCCTAAATATTTTTAATTACTTCATTGTTTTAGAAATTATGTATCAAGCCAGCAGCCATGTATGTCGGAGACCAATATTAGGGCACGGCATGTTGGCTGTCACTAATGATGCTCTTTAACAGAGTAGTGGGATATAGAACAAAAAATGGGGAAAAAAAATAAAATTAAATCATGAAGGGGTCTAGCTGTAATTGTTTTCTAATGAAGATAACAAGCTAATCATTAAAATAACCAAAAGAGTGAAGGTGGACGTGAAGTACAAAGACAGACCAGTAAAATACTGCGGCTTTAGAGAGCACATCTGGAGTAACTCAGTGCCAAAATTTGTGCAGGAAAAAAGCAACCATTCTTTTACAATCAAATGTTAGCTTTTGCCCTTGAATAAGATCGTTTTTAAATAAATTCAAATTACATTGTAACAGCAACGTTTGATCTGATACCTCTAATATACTTGTATATATACTGTATATGTTTTGTTGATGGCACTAGTATTTGGCTTGAACTGTTAAAGAAAGCGGTCAACTTAGGACCTGTAAGGTGCCTGTTTCTCAGGCCACAGACTCTCATGTACCTGTGCTCTTATGTTGTGCATCTGAGCCTTCCACTCTTTTTTATCCTGGTTACATCCAGTCTGCATTCATCTCCCAAGGCAAGTAGTGAGCACCTTTGAAATCTTCTTAGAAAATTGTCACCTGGAATAACGAATAACATTTCACAAAATGACAACAAACATTTATGTTTTTCTTGAGATGTTTAGATTTGGCTATTTTTATAAACCAAAATTAAAGTTTAAGAATGTCAGTACCTTGCAACTCAAGTCAGGGCAATTTACTTGAAATACTGAACATGTTTCAGTTGTGCAAACAGAATTACCATGTAGACATGGATAATTAAGGATGAGCTAAACAGTAGAATGCTAACAAAGAAAACAACCCAATGAAAAACATTCCCCATTTTTGGGAATTAGGTTTAGTTTTACTTTTTTTACCAGCTTAACATAAATTGGGTGTCTACTATATACTGTAATAAATTGCCATGGTCTGTGTATATGTCTGGTCCCACAGAGCAATCTGATTGGTCGATTTGGCTTTGGTGACTTAATAGAAGGAGGAAGTGCAAGTGTGAGACACAAAAGGAGAAATAAAGATGTAGAAAGCACGCTGAGAGTTACCTTCAAAGGCACGAGTTATAAAAGTAGACAGGAAGTGAGCAATTTGCCTCAAATGACAGAGTCTGAGAAGCAGATTTGATGAGAACACACACGACAGACAGAGCACCAGTTCAGACACACAAGGATACCGAGGGTGAAGGTACACATAGTGCAAACGATATAAATATTTTAGAATTTATTTTATTACCTGTCTTCCACAGGTAATGTGGCTAGTGTACTGTAAATACTATATACTTTCATTTTTTAAATGCTCATATCTTCTGTGTAACTTTTTTTTACTAGACTTAACATGTTTTGAAGAAAGTTACATTAATGGAATAATATGCCAAAACGGGGAGGGAATGATTTTGCCAATATATTAAATACAAAACCATTGGCTAGAAGAAGATTATTGTTTTTGTAGTTTTTGTCCTCTTTGAATATTTTTAATTCAGTAACTGAATGTAAATCAGCTCACTTTACTCCTTACAATTGATTTGGCTTAATAGTTTTCCGTTCATATAAAAAAGTAGAATTATTTAGGAATCTGTCAAAATGGGCTTAGAAGTATATCACTGTTTGTTTTCTTTTTAGCATGCCAAATTCCTCTAAAGTGCACTCAATACACTGCCCACCAAAAATAACTAATGGATACACAAGACCATGATGCTTGTCCTGAGACATTTGACCATAAGAGCAGCATATTGAATGCCTCTGTAGCCCAGTCATGTAGATTTTGTTCACAGCACTGTTAGGAATGTTATTTTAGTAGTAAGGCAAGGATGATATACACCCCAGTGGAGCCATTTAGGGAAAGACTAGATATTGTAAGGGCTACATTGACGAAGAAGACAGTAAAGCAATAAAGTAACTCATTTGCTATTCTAGAGTACCTGTTCAATACAGTTTTGTCATTTGTCAGTTTTAATAGTTTTACTAAGATATTCTTAAACCTTGATGTGCAGCAAATTAAATCTCAGGAGAAGTCAGACTGCAGCTTACTAAGCAACAATTCAATGGTGCAAGCAGCCTGACAATTATTCAACAGATTATTGGCTGTTTCGTATTTTGGTTTAATTTCTCCCCTAAGCAAACTAGCAATTTAGCACACCAAGGCATAGATTTAAAATGGAACAGCTATGAGATGCCAATAATGATACATAGGAGAACATTTTAAATGAAATAGTGACGATTTTCAAAACAAAATTATGTACTTCAGGATGAGGAAACTTATTGATGTGGCTTTGTCTCAAGGTATTATGAACACTGAAGCCATCATCTAAGTATGTTTTCTTATTCTGGATTTTATCATTTATCCATTCACTTTCTGTAACTGGTTAACTGGTTCTGCCTCACTGGAGCTGTAGCCTATCCTGGGAGCACAGAAAATAAGGCAGTCCATTAAAACGGAAGGCTTTGGAGTAAACCACGCAAATGACTTAACTACACTGAACTACAATGTCATATTAAGAAACCTCTTTAAGTGTGAAATATTTATAAGCTGAGCTTGGTACAGAAATGTGGTGGATTCATCCAAATTGAAGTTTAAGCTCAGTGAACTGTCATTATTACCTTTCTTTTTTCTAAGTTACTAAAAGAATCTGGTTTTTTTTAATGAAAAGTGATCTTCCTGAGTTTAAGAGCAAGTCATTCTCAATTACCCAATGTCTCATGTATCTAATTCAGTTAATTAATGACATGATAGAAGAATCATTGTTTTATTGATACATGTACTGTGGTTAAGTGTTACACCCAAATAAATATTAAAAATAAAATATAGTTAAATTATTAAATGGTTCCACATTTGATCCCTAGGTGGTGTCAGAGACAGCTAGGGAGGTGACCCGGCCGGGATGCCCAGGAGGACCGGAGGAGGCTTGCGCCTTCCCCAGACCATGTGGGGGCAACCGCCCTGGTTACTTTGGGGACCACGGGAAGGGAGCTTGGAAGCTCAACCCTGTAGGAGCCCGTGGTCGCCGCCAGGAGGCGCCCCGCTGCCTTCGGAGCCCTGGACCTCAGCACTTCAGCCACACCTGGAAGTGCTGGGGGAAAGAAGTACGTGGACACCCAGAGTGCTTCCGGGTACACAGCCGGTGCTTCCACCACACAAGGGCATGTCGGCAGAAGGTCACTGGAAGACACCTGGAGCACAACCGGGTGGACATAAAAGGGGCCGCCTCCCTCCATACGATGGCTGGAGTCGGGTGGAAGAAGGACAAAGTCTTAGAGGAGAGGAGTGGAGTGGAGGCGGTCAGAAGAGAAAGGCAGTGTGTGAATGGCCTGGACTTAAAGGGGTGATTGGTGCTGCAGCACATGCTGCAGTGTGTGTGGTGATCAACATCATGTCTACCTGTCTGTGTCCGGGCTGTACCCCACAGTGCTGACCAAGCTGCATACAAGAATAAAGGACTACTGTCATCAAACATCTGAATAATGTATATTAAAAAGCAAAACTAAACAACATCTTCTCGCAATCCAACTAAATTCTTCAGACTGTGGAGTAGAATGCTATGGATGTGTGTAGAATTTCCTGCATCAGACATTATTGGAACCCGAGTCACTGCACAAGTTATGGCTACCATATAAACTGATTTGATCGAGGTAAAAGTTACACTAAAAATCTTATGTTTTTCAAATAAGATCGTTGTTTGCAGATTCAGTTTTAGAAATGATAAACATCTATATTCTAAATCTGATTTAACATTGACCTCGTGGAGTGAATCAGAAACATCAGCAAAAAAAGTTTCAGTTTTGAATTTAATTTAATTTGTTATCGACTATTATTGCTTGCTTGTGTTTTTTCTTTAACACTACACAATTAGAAATAGTTCTAAGGTACAGTCTTTTGGTCTCATTTTAGAAAGTTATCATTTTTCTGCATAAGGAAATTCTTACTGAAATGGTCTTGGAGTTTAAACATGTTTATTATATAGTACAGGTCAAATTCCGTTATAACGAATATCTCTATAATGAAATTTTCATTACAATTAAGTATTTTTATGGTCTCGACTGTTTTCCCATATGACACGAGTCTATAGAAATCTTGTTACTACGAAGTACATTCAGCAGATACTTTCATTATAACGAAGTGCCTAAAAGACCTTGAAATGCCTGAATGAATCATCCGCAGAGCTGCTAGTTTTGTGGCCGCAGCTCAGTTGTGCATAATGATCCCCAAACAGATCTTCAAACTTTCCTCGTTCCTTTTTTTGCCCTTTTTCTTTCCTGCGGTTCGCAGTGATACCTTTTACTTATTGCTCGTCAATATTTAAAAACCATCCATTGGAATTTAATTCATTGTCACCCTCCTATAGAAATGGTGAACACGAAAAAACGATAACAGTTCATATTAGAAAAAAAAGTTACATTTTTGCAGCTCTCGATTGCGGCAAAAAAAAAAAAAGACGTTGCCAGTGAATTTCGGAATTTTGCCATCGACACTGTCAACTTTCTTGAAAGACCGAGCAAAAAAAATCTCGGGTTGCAAACGTATGTGAACTGCTGGATTTGAAGACGTCGAAAAAGCAGTTTTTATGAGGTTCAGAGATGCTCGTTCAAGGAACATTACTATTAATGTGCCACTCATTCAAGGTAAATGTGAGGTTTGTAAACTCTCTTGGGACCTCCCCTAACTGGACGACACACCGAAGAGCGTCGTGAAGTCCAATCTCTGTGTCTATGGAAGACTGTTTATCTGTTGTTGGGGCAACAGCTGGCTCAAAGATATTCTGCGTCTCTCAGCTATACTGCATCTCTCCACCAAAGCAAACAGAAAAGGTATCGATGGGTGATGCAGCCTGACTGCTGTATTTGTGTATAGCAGAGATTGAGATCACGCTACAATAAATAAGTGTGCTGTTCCTGTTTCAAGCTGAATAAAGTTGGTTTTCCTAAAGTACTGAGACTCAGCCTCGTGTTTTGGGGTACAAGACAGGGACTTATAGCGCGACCCTGATCTTTTATGATTTGCTTCTGTGTCACTTCACTGCAGCGCTATGAGCCTGTTTTTGCCCTGCCCCGGCAATGGACAAACAATCTTCCACAGATGCTGCAATCGCATTTCGGGAAAGTATATTATTGCAAGGAAATGCTGAGAAAAATTCTTGTCAGCATAACTTGTAGGCAAGGAGGAGATTAAAATAAACACAAAAGAAGCTATTGAAATGATTGCAAACGCCTGGGCGCAGGTTAAAGAAAGCACTATAGTAACAAATACAGAATCTCATTACAACGAAATTTTCGTTATAACGAAATATTTTTTAGGTCCCTGGGAGTTCGTTATAACGGAATTTGACCTGTTTGTCTTTTACTTTTCTGCTGCATTATTAAAGTCCAATTTAAGATAACACATACCCAAAAGACACCTTGATTTTCAAATCAGCTAGTTTATGTAGTGTGCTCGAAAACTGTCTTGTGTCTGTTCCTAACTCTAAAATAAATTTTAAAAATATCCAACTTCTATTTGGTTAAGGTCATATTTAAAATTGCTGCACACATCCAGTTTAATATCATGTTGAGTTTCTTGCCTGAAAGAAGAGTCCCAAAAGACTTTGATATATAGCTGATAATTTCACCAGGATTAGCAAGACTGTTTAAATATTTCAAGAAAAACTGGTTATGATGTTGGCATAGAAATAAAAGCAGAAGGCATCCCTGGCTATGGGCAAATGTGGGAGAATTCGCTGACTTCTTGACTGTGATGTCAATTCATTGACTAAAGTTGGAAGGAATGGAGACAAGTTACTCTGGATTAGGTGACTACAGATGTTCTCCTAAAGTAGAAGAAGAAATGTCATTAAGCTCAGTCTATTGAAAGCTTCAAGTAGAAAGAAAGAACATTAACAATATAACTCAAACAACATGGCTATCACCAGCCCAATTAAACACTTAAGGAAGATAATAGAGCAGCACCCATGAGTGTGTTTTTCACCACTGTCATCAAAACACCAGATGATGTTCTCATAGAAAGCAAAGTTTGTCATGGAAGATTGATGTCACATTCCACCAGTGTAGTTTCAGCATTTATGAGATAAATGGACTAAGCAGTAAGCATGTGTGCGTATGTCTATGTTTTACCACTGAAGTATTCATTATTAAGTGAATATTTAAATTTAAGTAAAGTTTGGTAATTTTATTTTCAAAATGTATGTGTTTGTTTTTGTTAAAAGTAAAATCTAGTTTAGTTTTATATACTTTATAAAATATATTTTATAAGTCATATTTCAAGATTTTTTTGATTTACAAATAAGTCAAACAAGTACTGCGTAATACCTAGTAATGCAGTTATTTTTCAATTTTACGTTAGTAGTTTTTAGTTTAATATTGCATTACATACACCACAATTTTTGTGAACCCCACACATACTGTATATACTGTGGCCCACAGGACATATTGACAGTCGTGGAGCCCAATATGACAAATCAGTAAATCAGTTCCTGCAGGCTAAGATACTGGCTGACTGGTCTTTTTCACAATTACAGTAATTACCAATCATTGCCATCTAATTTTGCACATCCTTTATCCCCTTCATTACTATTTCATCAATAGCCAAAAGGCAAGATAAAAAAAAAACTCCTTTGGCTTTTTGCTGTTGGATTTGTGTGTATTTTTAGAAAACAAAATGAGGTATCTTCTAACAATAGTTGATCTGCTTGATAGCTTGTTTGTCTTTTGTCAAAATAAATTATACATCAGGAACATTTTTTCTGCATGTTTAGATCATTGCTGCAGAAACTGACATCTCCAAATATACCCATGTGTCTCACTCTTCATTTTTCTTTCACGCGTAAACATATACTGTACAATCTTTCATTACTAGATGCTCCTGTGAAAATGCTGTATGTTTCTGAATAGCTCAGAGGTATGTGCCGCATTATTAGTGCTTGAGATAAAAAGCTGCATCCTTCTAATACAAAGAAATGTAGCCCTCAATTAATGCAGACTTTGTAAAATAACAGCAGTACTTTATTATAGATCTTGTTTTAGATAACCTTGTAACCTCTAGTAATCTTATCATTCTAATATACCTATAATAAAGCACAGAACACAGGCATACATAGTGTTTCATCAAGCTATAAGTTCTTTACCAAATCCATGTATAGTATTCCCATGTACTGTAAACTCTAAGCTTGAACTTTCTGGAGTATTGGGCACGCTAATATTTCTACAGTATGCACAGTTTAAATCACATTCTGGCTTTTCCAACACTGTTTCAGTCTTTGTAAGCTATGAAAAGATAAATCAAGAGAGAGATGTGAATAGAATTGGGGACTCAGCCACGATCCCAGTTTAAAGAAAAACAAAGAGGTTGGACTGACAGAAAAGTCACTTCTTTTGAACAGACAATGAGTTCTCAAGAGTTTCACTGGTCTAATGACATCCTGTACTGGTCTTTATTATACCAGAGCCACCAGAAGATGCAGAGACTGAAAGTGTTGTTAATAGTTTTTACACAAGTTTGTTTGGTTTCATTTGTTCTTTGACTTTTCCAGTTCTTTTCACACCATTCTGCCTCATTGACTAGGAAAAAAAAAAAGGTTTTGAATCTTGATGCTCTCACAATCTCCTGTATAATGGCCTACCTGCCCAACAGATAGCTGTTTATGAGGCTGAGAGACTGGGTGTTAGAAATGGTGGTGTGCGACACTGAAATGTCTCAGAGAACTGTCCCGTCTCGCTTCCTGTTTGCCCTCTATACAACAGATTCCAGAGCAATATCAGCACTTGCCAACTACAGACATTTTCAAAGTACTCGTCCATCATAGGCTGCATTAATAGTGAAGATGACTCAGAGTACAGTAAAGTCGTTGCAGACTTCTTGTCGAGTAGGGACAACAACTTGCAACTGAACATCAGCAAGACAAAAGAGCTAGTGGTGGACTTCAGATATGCCAAGAAGCCTCTGAGACCAGTCACCACTTAAGGGAGAACATAGAAGTGGTGCAGAGTTACAAGAACCTGAGGGTTTACATGAACAGCAAACTGGACTGGCCTAACAGCAGTAGCGCTGGACAAGAAGAGCCAAAGCAGACTGTTCTTGAGCGCAAAAGAAGTACAATGCCCAAAAAAAAAACTTACCAGGAAAGCCTACTTTGTCACAGGGTGCACCCAGGACATAGTGGAAGCTGTTGTGGAAAACAGGATGATGGCAAAATTTAATGCCATCAAGAGAAATACCCTCCAAGAGGCATTCTTTTCAAGCACTTTTAGCCCCAGGCTCATTCCACCATGGTGTGCTAACAAATGCCTCTAGGGGTCTTTTCTCCCAGTGATATCAGGCAATTCAATGTTTCCTCCCAATAAACTTGTTAAGTTTATTTATATATTTATCAGTTGATTTATTGAATGAATGTATTATCTGTCCTGAATCTGTATTCTTGTCTTTATGTTTCTGTTACTGTATGCATTTGAATTCCTCATGGGATAAATAAAGTTTATCTAATTGTCAGTCCTGTAAATATAAGAAAAAACTGGATTAGAAACCGTGTTACCTACTTTGTCTTGTATCCTTGATATTTGTCAAGCTCATGTGTAATGACAGAGGTTTTTGGACTTATGGAAATAGACTAATAAGTACATTGTATAAGTTAAGCTGATATGTGTTATGTATTTTAATACTCATGGCACCATAGTGTGTCAAAATGTCACATGTTAGTTAGACATAAGAAATTCACAGTACAGGGGGTCCTCGGGTTACGACACAGTTCCGTTCCTACAACAGTGATGTAACCCGAATTTTGGTGTAAGTCAAAACACACTCTAGCTTAAGTCACTTACCTATCTTAGCACATTTGTAAAATCATGATCTAGAACATAATCTAAGCCTGAGAAAAAAGAAAAGGACATAAATATACTGTACTGTAGTAACAGAAAAAATGAGTGTAAAAAAATCCTTACCTTTATTCCTTCTCATGTCTCAATTTTTTTAAGTTTTTATGGGAGTGAGCGTTGTAAACTCGAAACGTTGTAACCCGAGGACCACCTGTACTCCGTACACAAGATTGTACCACAATTATTATTTCTACTACTACAACAAAATGAAAGTAATAGTTTTAATATTGGTATGCAAACAAACACAGTGAAATTGTAGCTTGCCACAAACTGAATTTTGGTAATGTTGTTGTGGTGTACCTTTCATCTCTCAAGAAATATTCTTCAAACCTAAAGGAGTTGCACTGGTTTACATAAAAACTGGCTTCCTCATGTTATCCTAACCAACAGATTGTTTGTCCTCATGCAGAATTTAAGGGATCATTGTTTAGTTCTCAAACAATATTGAAGAACTACATTAATAGCTTTGGTTGTAAATTCCTGAAATTCTGTTTTTCTTTTTTCTGCAGGACTATAAGGATGCACTCATTGCAAATTATTATGTAAGTTAAATAATTAATTTTGACTGTTTATTATAAAGATTGCTAATAACTTGGACATTAACTTTTTCTGATGTCAAGAAAGGTTTTCTTTTTACTCATGTGAATGACTGAATCAATATTTATTTTATACATGTAATTTAATAATTTTTACATGAAAGTGCTTTATGTTGTATATATTCTCACTCTCTCTCGATTATTAGGTACATACAGTATTCATACACTGCAGATCCATTATGATCAGTCACTATAACTACATTTATACACCCGTAACTCAACTTATGAGGGTCAGGTTCTTCTGTGAATTCTTCAATGAGAATACCTGATTACACTTACCATTGTAGACTTCATTTCTCCAAAGTAAAACGTTAAAAAGTGATTTAGTTCATCCACTTTTGTCACCCACTATGTTACTTACAATTATTTTTGCCTGCTATACTTTTGTAAGTATACTTCCACTTTTTCTAGTTGTATATTTTATTTTTCTTGCTCAGTCAGTTCGACCAATGGCAAAAATCAATGAGGGAGATGCCAGTTTGTCATTGGGGACACGTATAGTTTCATGCCTGGGCAATAAAGAATTAGAAGCAAGAATCTGAGCCATGAAAAGAAACTACAAATGTGGAAGATGAATTTTCAGTTTCCATAAAGATAAACTGGCCAAACTAAACTTGTATTATTACCAGTGAGATTGCAATGGTAAAATGGTAAAAATAACTTGCCGAAGCTCCAGTACAGTAGACTTATTGTCAAGTTTGTGGTATGTTTGTGAGGTCTTGATGCTTGCATCCTGTCCAGCTTGGTGGGCTTACAGAAGTTAGATAGTTTCATAATTTCTAGCATGGCAGCACTCAGATGTTAAATAATTGTGACAGACAGGAATCAGCAGGGTTTGATAGCTACTCTCCTCATCAACTTATGCATATATTGTTTAAAAGAATTAATGCAATACATAATTTACACTAGTTATCCCAGATGCCACAACCTCCCTCGCTTTTTCTCTGTAACTAGAATATTCTGGCAACTTCTTGGCTATAAAAAAGATATTGAGCCTGATCTTCAGCTCTGTCTTGTTTAAGTGCTTAGTTCTGTATTGCCATTGTCTTGCAACTCATTGTCTAATATTTCTAGTACTAAAAACATTTAAATGTCTGTATAAATGCAAACTAAGTCTAAATGTATTTCAAAAGAGCAAAAAACAGTCTGTACCATGCAGTGCTCGACTCCTTGTAAGGTTTTAGTTTGCTGTTGCAAAAAAGCAGTCAAATTTGCCCTGCTGCCTGTAGACAAATCTGTATTGCTTTGAAAGTTATCATTGTTTGCAACTTAGTATTTCTGTGTTTAGAAAGAGAAAAAACAATTAACAAGTGATTTTATCTGGATTTTGATTGGATGGCCCTTGGTGATTGTTTCTAATCATAACACCATAAACATTTAACAAACAAAAGGAGACATGTTATGCTTAGTTGAAAAATGAAGCAAGGTCCCTTGGACTATTTTGAGTTATTAGGTAGGCAAGGATCAATTGATGAAAAAACTAAGCACAATTCACAAGCCAAAAAATCAAAATCCAAAAATTTCATAAAACTATTTTATATCCTTTTCCTAAATACAACTCAAAACTTAATTTGATTAGTTTCATAAATCCAAAGCTACAGAGCAAATCTTAGCATGCTGCCATCTTTTATAACAAGAGTCATATCACAGTTTCGATGATCACATAACTTGCATTGAATGTGGTAAAAATGACAATATGACCACATTCATGAAAATAATGCTGCAAACGGTGGTAAAAATAGGGCATTGAAGTGATGTCATAAATATAATGAAAAAATATTACAAAAAACAAATAAAAGCTTTTAAATCAAAAATAAAAATGATACATTAATTTCTAAGGTTTCCAGTCTTGCTCATGGCAAGATTTTTCATTCCGAGAAGCTTATCTTGGTATCTAACAGATAAGTTGTCCCAACGTTGTATTTAAATGTCCCTGTTTCAACTACATTACTCTGTAATAAAAACCCTCCGATGTTAACTTGGAGACCACTCCTCATGTTTGTACCTGCCAGTGTCCCAGACTGAAAGTAAAAGTCACAAACTTGTTTAATTTTGCTAGGAATGTTTGACAATAAGCAGTTTAATTTTTATTTATTTTTTTATTTATTTGGAAGTAGTTGACCTAATGACTTATCGACTATAAATGGAAAGAATATTTTTTTCAGCTAACTGACAGACAGACATTTTTGTTAATAAATATTGCATAATACTCTGCATAGGATCAAAAAGTAAAAAAAAAATCTGTAAAGATATTTACAAGGTTTTTGCTTTTGTGTTTTTTGTAAAATTAACTCTGTTAACTTTTATTTTTGAGTGTCCAGATGTTGTAATAATTTTTTTGCTCCTCAATTAACAATTTGGTATATATTTCACATTAAGGATGTAATAATACTCAATGCTCTGTTTTTTTATTTCAATAAGTTTATATAAGAAAACATGAATTTTGTATTCTCAGAAAAACATAAATAGATATACATAGAGATAACCATGTGAAAAGATACTGAAATATTTATACATTTTTTAAAAATTAGTATTTTGCTATTTACTTCTAATAGTATTACCTAAAATGGTTACATGATTAATATAAAATTCCACACCTCAGATCTGTATTATTTTCAATATTGTCTTACTAAAAAGCTGTTTGGCACTGTGAAAAAGGGAATTTCTGAAGCAGTTTGTGTGTCTTTAATGCGACTAGTATTGCATATAATGGATGTTTGTCAACAGCTGAGATGTTTCCCTCTGACACTCACCTCCAAATCATCTTCGTCAGCTCCCAATAATTTTGGTTGCATGTTTGGTAGTTGAAAGAGATGACAGACAGGACTGCAATAAAAGGACATTGAAGTTCTTGTCCACTTTAAACAGTCTGAGTTTACAAGTAATAAGCACTTATTGCATTTAGAGTAGATATTTTTGGTTTTAATATTTCAAATTAGATTATCTGGGATAGTTCCAAAGTAATTATATTCAGTAACTATTTCTATCTACTCCTCCAGAACAATAATGAGCAAACATGCAGATTTCTGTCAATTAAAGTCAAATATCAATTCTTTAGTCTTTTTGATAATTACAGTACGATCATTTTTATTGCACCAATTTACTCAGCATTCCACTTTTTTCATCCTTCCCAAATATATGTCATTTAACTATAGTGTTCACATACATGATAATGGAAAAATTGTCATTGTCTCATTAAATCTTATTATTTGGTTGATGGGATTCAATCAATGTCTTAAGTTTCAGCTTTTCGAGAAATTAGTTGACCTACCACCCAAAAATATCCCAAAATTGTATTTACTATATGTTATTTTTATTGGCACAAGAATGTTGATTAGCACTGTTGCTTTGCTCATGGAGTCTGGGGTCACTCTTTGTGTGGAGTTTTCATGTTCTCTCTGTTTCTGTGAGTTTTTCTATAAATGCTCTGACTTTCCGTTCACAGATTTTGATAAGATGCACTTGTTAGGTTAACAGTGTCTGTAAAGTGCTCCTGTGTGAATGAGTGTGGGCGTCTGGGTTATTAATGCTACAAATCAATTTTAGTCATAACATGGCATTCCTAAAAACTGCAGACTTTACAATTACAAGCTAGAAGTGCATGGTGGACACTACAGGTAATCTACATTTTCCGTTTTGTGTTTTATTACTTTACCTGTTATTTATTCTTAATAATCAAATGAATGATAGTCTTTCAAGTTTTTCTTGACTGACAATATCCTTGAATTCTTTTAGTTTTATTTCAGCAGTCTCATGATTTTAACCAATATTGTCTTCTTCTTTCTTTTTGCCTTTTACAAAATATGATTTTCCTTTGTCAAGATGTAACAAAAATATTGTAGTATTAGCCTGACTAGTGATATTTTTGATATGCATTTACTGTATGTTTGATATGATCTCATATTTACTAATTTATCTATCATGATCTCAGTGTGAGAAAAACTGTTAAGTTTTTGTTTTATTCTTGGTAATTATGTATATGATTAATTGGATTTGACACTGATATTACTGTAATGTTTTCTTTCAGCTTTGGCCCCCAGTGCAGATTGCTAATTTCTACTTTATACCACTACATCACAGGTAACCAAAATATAATATAAGTCAAATAAACTAAATGTAACTTGTATACGGCATAGGTCAAAAGTCTGGAATCACCCAAATATTTTAGATGCCTAATGTTCAATTGATTTAACAATATCATTTTGTATTAGACCAAATTACTATAAGGTATTTGTGCACATTCCTCCTCCATCTTGAAGACAACCATGAATTCAAGTCAATAATTTCAATCCACTGTTTAAATTTACATAAGAAATTCAGCGCTGAAGTCCATTTTTGATAGATTTTATGCAAGAAAAAATGCTTTAGGCTCATAAAACTTAAGTGTGAGTGACACGGTGGTAGTGTGGTTTGCACTGCAGCCTAATGCCCTCAAAGTCTGCATTAGACCACTGTTTGGAGTTTATATGTTCCTTTATGTGTAAATTGGGATTATTCTTCTATAACTCACAGGGGTTTCTTCCCACATTGCAGAGATCTTCATGTTGGGGCATTTTTCAATTTTAAATTTCTCAGTATGATTGGGTGTACCATGTGATAGACTGTCACCTCATTCAGCATTGCTTCCTGTGTGATCTTAATGCAGTTGGAAAAGACAGAAGAGGATGTACAATATGAACAGATGGTCACACTAAATCATTTAAATGTTTATTATTATGTATATTTATTTAAATTACGAGTAAAGTAGTGACACTGGTTCTCATAAATGAAATGAGACAACCCAAGACCGGTACACCTTGTTTTAAAAGCTGTGCATTATTATTTTAGAACATGGTGATGTATGGATCAGTTCTTTTATTCAATTTGCACCTACCTTATATGTTAATTGTTTCTATAAAATGGTAAAAAAGTACCTCATATTTCAAAAATATATACAAAGTACATTTTTTCATGTAAAATAAGATACAGTAATTTTAATTTAATAAATAAAAGGAAACTTAATCATTAAATCAAAAACAAATAGCCAACTCTTTGGCAGTATTCTGCATTATAAAATAATTGTATATGCAAAAATAAAAACCCACTAAAATTAACAGATACTGTGTTATCATCTATTATAAAAAAAATCTTGACAGGGAAACGAGACGTGATCTTCTCAGAAGACAATCTGACGTCCCGCGAGAGACACTTTAACGTCCCACGAGACAAGGCAGTGAGACAGAGGGCAGCTGCTGTACAGGCTTTTAAATGATCGATGCGCAGCGCGACAAGCAGAACACGCACCTCAGCAGCAGGAGAACAAAGCCAGCAGCTGATCCATCCACATCTTCTTAACGTGTGTTCGGCTCCCCCCTTCATAACGCGAGCAGGAGACTCGTGAGACCAGATCATCTCGGAGAGACACTTTGACGACACGCAAGACTAGACATTACAACCTTAGGAAGCAAAACCCGTGAGACGGTGACTTTCGCACATCACGCCCTACTTACAAACAATTTTAAAAAAGTTCACGGACATCTAACCTAGCAGTTGTTGGAATGCTTTTGGCAGACACACTTCATGTGCTCCCAGCTCGTAAAACAACGTCAAGCAACAAGCAGAACACGCAGCTCGCCTGCAGCAAGCCAGCAGATGATCCGAGTGCATCTCTTTAGCATGCGTTCAATGCCCCCCTTCACAGCACAAGCAGCGTTATACGTCCTGCGAGAAAGAGATTTAACCACACCTGGGGCAGGAAATAAAGGACAAATATTGTTTTTACAAAAGTTTTAAAGTAAAAGTGAAAATAATGCATATGTAACAATTCCCATGAAAATAACAATCTCTTTAAATTGTTTATCCGGTAAACCAAACCCAGGGGTGGGCGAGCAAGGGGCAGAGCCCTCTAATTTCACTAAAGTTTAAGTGATAACAAAGTTAATAGCCTAGACTTTTTAAGAAAGAACAGTCATTTTGTATGAGTCACTGCATCTTTTTGACACATTTTCTCCATGTCTGTGTGGATTTCCTCTTGGGTGCTTCAGTCTTCTCCAACATCCCAAAAGTGGCAGTTAGCATAAAGGGCAGCACATCTGAATCAGTGTACTGTATGTGTGTACGTTCCAAGGCTGTCAGTGTGGGCTTCAGCTCTGCTTAACCCCTTAATGAAAAAGCAATGTTAAGAAATTAATGGTGTTTAAGCTGTCTGTTTTTATTTTTATACTAGCAAAACACCCGCGCTTCCCAGCGGAGAAGTAGTGTGTTAAAGAAGTAATGAAAAAGAAAAGGAAACATTTTGAAAATAACGTAACATGATTGTCAATGTAATTGTTTTGTCACTGTTATGAGTGTCTGTATATATATATATATATATATGATATATATATATATATATATATATATATATATATACACACACACACACATATAAACATATATATTCATATCCATACATATATACATTTAAACATATACACACATACATATACATAAACACACATATATACACACAAATACATATATATATACATACACACAGATATATATAAACATATATATATACATACATATATACATATACACACACACATATGTTGCTGGGGGTGCCAGAATCCATGAAGGAAGAAAAATGAAAAACATTATTTGTACAAAATCTTAATTTATTTATCCATTCCTAAATAATTAAATGGGCAGGCTATTTTGTATCAGTGCAATACGCTGCTTGTTAAAACGGATGACTCCCACTCTTACGTGCACGTCTGCGCGGATATTATGAACTATTGTTTCTGTTCAAGTTCTATTTAAATTTTAAATAGAAGGAATTTTTATTTAGTCGACAGAATATTATTCCGGAATAAATCAACTCAAACCTTAACTCTTTCAGGGCTGATGTCAACTTTTGTCAAAAGGAGGAGTTGACAATGGTAATCAACTGTAAACTGTGACAAAACCAGCCGTTACGATTGACTCTCATTGCTAGAAGCAAAGTTAGATTAATTGGTTTGACTGAGATTCCCTGCGATCACGTGAGTAGCAAGGCGCACACAACGGCAAAAATGGTGCTGACATCACGCGAGAGATCAAAGCGAATGTGAAAAACTCTGTCGATGACATTTTGCATATTATCTCTGAACTGGACTATGACTCGTCAGACTCAGATTTTGATGCAAGCGATCGAAAACGAATGGGAGGTTCCAGCTTCAGCTGATCGGTCCCCAGCTAGTCGTGGTATTGACAATGTTCCCCAGGGAGGACTGCCACTTAGCAATGATAAGAGGTAGAAATCAAATTGTGATGCACTGCGACTGTGACCGCCGCTGCTGTTGTCCCAGCCACGTGAAGACAGTCTGGCAAGCACATGCCGCACCCTTCTTGGCAAACTGGCAGACACAGCATGCAGCAACAGACGTTTTATGTTGATTTCTGTGGGAAACCATAATTTTTTGCAAAAAATATTCAGCCCTCAAAGAGTTAAATAACTTATAATATTTTGCTCTCCATAAAAATATATCCTGTCTAAATTATACAAGTTAGAAATAAAGTAAACGTTAAAAGAACAAACATTCAAATTTCTTTACTCTTATGTAATTTTATATAAAAAATAAACTTAAATTTTAAATATCCCCAAAGATTTTGCTCTCCATAAAAATATATCCTGTCAAAAGTATACAAATTCAAATATGAACATGATGCATAACAAAACCTGGAAATGTAAATAAAATTTGTTCTTTTCAGCAATAACAAATCAAATCATTCAGTTGTCTTTACTCATATGTCATTTTATCAGAGCTGGACGCATGGCATCTTTTTTTGGCAACAAGTTTGTTTATGTTTGGTGTGAGGTTCTGTGTTGTGGAGATTCTCAGGATGGACTGCAGGTGCTCATCAGTGAGGCGACTCCTGTGTGCTGTTTTGTTAGTCTTCATCACTGAGAAGAGCTTCTCACACAGATATGTGGTACCAAACATGCACAAGGTTCGAGCCGCATGTAGACGGAGCTGGAGCATTTTGCGGGAATGGAGTGAATAAACTGTGCGGGCCTTGCAGTATCGTACTTTGCCTTCAGTGTGCCTTTACACTGCAGCTCAATCACCTCCATCTGAATCTGCACAGGTGCAGTTTCCACATTGGCGGCAAATGGGTTGTAAACAACTCAAAATTCTTTTTTTGTTCTTCAAAGTCACCAAAGTGCCGTGTGAACTCAGTGCGCAGTGTGCTCAGTTTATCAGCAAAGTGCGATTTGGGAACACCGTAGTGCGACTTGGTTCAACATTACTTGGCAACAGGGAAAGTGGGGCAAGTTGCACTGGTGCATTTGTGTCTCCCATAAAAGCAGCTTCACTTGAAATCACTTTGTGATTTTGCACGGTAAAACGTCTGCTGAAGTGTCAGATTCTTCTTTAACTCTTCTGCTTTCTGTATCTTGTGCATTGCATTCAGGTCTTTCAGGTTATCTTGATGTTTTGTCTCATAGTGCCGTCTTAGATTAAATTCTGTAATTACAGCCACATTAGCTCCACAAATGAGACACACGGGTTTACCGGCAATGTCAGTAAACATATACTCAGCCTCCCATCGGTTTTTAAAGGCTCTATGTTCAGAATCACCTTTTCTCTTTGGCATCGTGTGGGCTAGCTTTGCAATAACTTGCAGCATCATAAGCTAGACTTGATTAACGCGTAAGTGTTCGGCAAGGCAGCTGAAGCGCTGCATTATGGGATCTGTAGTCTATTGTGTTACCAGCGCTTCATATCCCCGGGCCATTAATAACAATAATACAGTATATAAAATGATCTCGCGGGCCGGATATAATTACACGCCAGGCCGGATGTGGCCTGTGGGCCTTGAGTTTGACACATATGGACTAAATAGAACTTGAAAAGAAATATTTTCGAATGTGATCGCAATTCAGATCGAGTTGACGCGCACTACAGTACATTGAGCCCACGTGCTATTGTGGTTTTGCCTGCGTGCCTCAATAAGTTACCCTCCCCTCGCTCTTACTTTTTTACCGTTCATCTAATGAATACACTGAGTATGGCTTTACCAAAACAATCATTGATCGCGAATAAAGTATCCATTATTCATGAAGCTTCAATTGGTGATCTGTCTTTCTGCGTTAACCGCATATTTTTTCATACGTCTCAAACCAAGGGGATGCGAGGCTAAAATGAATCGAGAAGCGCCGTACATACTTAGTGCATCCCTCTCGGGAATCGAACCTCGGACGTCGGCGCTAGAGGCGAAGGCTCTACTATTGTGCCACGGCGTGTGGTTTGTCTATTTGAGTGTAGCAGTGTAATTCGGTTTTTGTTCAGCACTCTTTGGAACTGTTGCTTTTTGTCTGTGCACTGCGTCAGTTCACATGAGCCGCTGAATATGGTTTTATATGTCACTCGCTCGCTTCTAATTGTTTCGCTGCCTTCTTAATTATATAATGCATGTTTTCTTCAGCGCTTTTTGTAGCTCTTCCTGGTTTTCTACGTAATGCGTGATTACATGAGAGGCGTGATGATGTCACACGAAACTCCACCCCCCACGGCTTTCGAGCTCAACTCCATTACAGTAAATGGAGAAAAATAGCTTCTAGTTATGACCATTATGCATAGAATTTCGAAATGAAACCTGCCCAACTTTTGTAAAGAATGAGCCTGCCACATTTCAGCCTTCTACCTACACGGGAAGTTGGAGAATTAGTGATGAGTCAGTCAGTGAGTGAGTCAGTGAGGGCTTTGCCTTCTATTAGTATAGATTACTAACTCATGTGCAGAACAACCTTCCTTCGAATAAGTTATTTCAAATCTATGGTTTTGTCTCACTCAAAAATCTTTCAAGATTTAAGACAGACTAAGGAATTTTGATTTTTATTTAATTTGGCATCACATATTCCTAGTCTAGTGGTCCTCACTATCCAATATATCAAATATGTTTCCATTAATACTTTAAAAGGTACTCTGAAGCACAAAAATACATGTTAGTGTCATCCAGTGAAAAGACTGAGAGCTGAAATGCTGAATAATGATTAACAAAAAACAGTGATTTTTTATCCTTAGAAACTACTGAAAATTGAATCTGTGTTCACAATTATTAGTGCAAAAACATTTCTAATCCAGTACATAATTTTGAAAGATTGTTTTTTTACTTGAACGATATATACTGTTTCAAATGACGTGTAGCTCAGTGTTATTTTAACTCTTTATTTGCCTCAAGGATTTTAGAAAAATCTTCAAATTAAAGATCATAGACTTAAGTTCTGTATCCTCAGTCACTGATGTATTACCACCTACACACAATGCAAAGGTGACAGTAAATCAGGTTCATTTTCAGTTTTAAAATACCTGGCATAAATGAGTGTTCCCTACAATGTATTGTCAATCCATACTGGCTGTCTTGTTTTATGACAAGGCCACAACACTGAATGATCCACACATACTTCTAAAAATAACACTCTTTGTCAGTCGGCAGTAATAAAGAGTGTCCATCTGTGTCCACCTAAATTCCTCAGAATGTTATCCTCTGTGATTTTGTCTTCCTTGCTCATGAAATTTACCAAAATTAGAGACTCTTAAAGTGTGTTCCCATTTATGAAAGCCCATAAGTTAACCTGAGTAATTACTGGGAGGTGAATTTAAAAAAGGGGAAAATGAAATAAATGATTTGGGAATATTTCTTTATGTGCTATAAGTGTTGGAACTGATGCTGCTGTTCTTGTTAATGGCATCTTGGTTTGCACTGTAACTGAATTTCTACTGTTTTTTTTGTTTTTTACCCATTTAGGCTGGCAGTAGTTCAGATTGTGGCGATAGCTTGGAATTCATACCTGTCATGGAAGGCGAATAAGATGTGAAATGTTTATGGGGATCATGTTTCTACCTCAGTAATCTGTATAATTTGCCCCCGGTGGCATCACTCATCAGTATTAAGTCTATAGTGCTGTTATGTTATACTTTGTCATACTTAGGCTAATGTTACTTTCCTCTGGATTTAGTGTTGTTCCCTGAAACTAAACTTTATTTGGAAATCTAGTTCAGGAGGCACAGCATCTCATATTGTTAATAGGCTGTCTGTTTTTTTACAAGTAACACAAAAGCATGCTTTTCATAAAGATGAGTAATTCATGCCTAATACCCCATTTTTACATTGTTGCAAATCTAACAAACTAAGCATTTTAAAAGCAGCTTCCTGCCAAATTTATTTGGCAAAACATATAAACCACATAAATCATGAAAATACAATAAATTGTCTTGAAATTATGTTTTGTCTACTACAATAAAAAGTCACAGAAATGAAAAGTAGAACACCAACTGTGGCAATTCAGCCAGTCTCAAAAATGACTATGCCTCTACATATGTCGGCAGATGTAATTCTCTCATTTTCTGTCACTTAACATTGTAACTGATATACAGTATTTCATTTGTTCTACCTGTTGTCTTTTAGTTCGTCTTCTTTGATCGTAAACTATAGTTTTACCATACAAGGGGGATGACAGTGTTTTATAAAGTTATTATACTGCATTAAAAAGACAGAATGGTAATTGTATACATCGATCAATATTTCTAACATTAAAATTTCAATAAATCTGCCTCTTATCATAAACATTGTTCTGTTTTTATTTTAAATAAAGTACTTACTGTTAGTGTTATGCTGCAATCAAAGGTTAACTATTTTCTTTGTAATTATGGCCAAGGAATTTAATTATATTCTTTGTTATATTTAACACATATTAATCATATTTTAGTAATATTGGGGAAAAACTTAATAGCTGTTTTTGCCTGCAGTTCAGAGTTAAACGTCAGGTGCTCTTTAAGTCATTCTGAAAAGTTAATTAAAGCCTTTGGCCATGCTCTTAATACGGGGCTAAATATAGCTCGTTTTCCCTTCTGTTTATTCCTGACATAAATTTGGTATGAAACTTTGGTTAGTAGTAAATGTTATAGCCGGGGTTATGCACAGCATTTGCCTTTTCATTCAGTCATTTTCTTACCGAGTTTCTGCTGCCTATTTTGCCAGCAGCAATGGACACAAAGTAGGGACAAGTCCTGGATGTGTCATACTGTAGTCTCCCTGTAAACAAAACCTGCCTTCTTACGAATTAATAAAAGTGCAGCCTAAGTACGTGCTTACGTTCATTATTCCAAAGCCAGCAGTGTCCTTACTTACGTGGCTCCAGTTACCCAGCAGGTGCATTCTAATAATCAGTCGCTATACTGTAGTTGCACAGCTAATGGGGCAGAACAGCCAGTGTGCACATGCAGTGTAATTCTGAACGCCTAAACTAAAATGTGCCCTCTCCTTTTGGACAGAAGCAGTATATACACACATACACACACACCCATTGGAGCTCTTTAGTGCCAGTACCTCATCTGAGACTACTGCATGTCTTTAGAATGTGCTAGGAGGTTCACTGAAGGAGTTTACTGGATCAAAGAAGTTCTAAAAGTCCACATGGAAGGCATCCCAGTCCAATTCAAGTAAAAATATATTTTTATAAAGCGCCCCATCTTATTTTTCCAAGAACAAATGAGTCTGCCTATCTTCTCCTGTTGTAGAGAGCCATTTGTAAAAGCATCTTAAATTCTCATGTGGCTTTGCCTTATCTCAGAAGGTAGTAAGTAGCACTGTGTCTGCCCTGCCCTGGGAGGGACCTGTGACCTTCCAGACATCAGCACTTCCCACATGAATGTCCTAGTGGTGGGAATATTAATGAAAACTTGCCCAATAAATACCTAGCCATGTCTCATTTTAGCTGACCCAAATCCAGACCTCCCAGCTCCCACAATATTCACTGTAGCTCCTATCAACTACTGACTCTGCACATGACTCAGACCAAGCACAGATAATTGTGTGTTCCATCCAGCAGTTACTGCACCATGTTACATTCTTCATGTAATAAATGCCGGCCTTTCCTCCCTGTTATGAGTCTCATTTTAATGTGTTGGTTTCCAATGGAAGTTAATTTATCAGGAAGTATGTAAGACATTTGACCTAAATTTACTTTAGTTCAAAAAATACATCTTCAGGTGTTTCAGGTCTTTTAACATCAGACACTTTCAATCTGGTGAGCAAGAGCTAATCAGGCCCTGTGTCCCAGGGCTGTACTCTCACACAGCCATCTAAATGAACATTTTGCCACCTCTCTTTCACTCTTGACGGTTCTGCTCTTGGTCAACCCTCCCAATCCCCCATAAACTGTAGATTTTATTGAGGGACCTGGCTGCAAACCCCCTATAGCCCATGATGGTTTGCATCAGACCTTCCACTCCGGCTGTGAAAGTGTTCCACAAGGTCCTTATACAGTACTTAGCCCTTTTCCTTCTGTCTTCCCAGGTAGCTGTTAGTCCCAGCATAAGCACCTGTCTTGTCAATTCAGATACCTCAGAAATGTCAGATCTCAAGATAGTCATGCAGATGTACTCTGCTAAACTCAACTGATTCCCTAGATCAACCATTTGCTGCCATTTCTGTTCAAACACAAGGATCCTAGATGTTGTCCTTTTCTGGGACTAGAGCAGCTCCTCTTCCCTAACAAACCAAGTAATTTACTTTGTCAGTTGGAAATGTCTGGTGTTACCAATAGCACTGCATTAGTCCGATGCCACAGATAAGAACCATTTCCCAGTGTTTCAGTGTTCCTCTTCCTTAGCACAATAGGCATGCTGATGCTTCTGCCGTCCTATACATACAGAGGTTGAATGGTGTAATGGGGACTATAAATTATGCTCAGGAATGAAGAAAATGTATGAGTTAAGGACACCATAAAATGCATTTATTTAGTAAAACTTGTCTTTTACTATTGTTTTTACGTTCTTGCAGTTTATTTGTACAATGATAATGACAAGATAGAAGTCTCTTAAAGAGAGAGATCAGTCTCTGAGCCAGTGCATCAAGTCACCAAAATGCTTTGACTTTTTACTGAGACTTTGTATAACTAATAAGTTGCTTGGAATCAGCACACATATTGAGCGTGTTTCTGATTTTTATCTGCTTTCAGAACTACAGGATGGATCCCCATTGTACGGTATGAAATTCCACATCTTTATTTGCCTTTGCTTATGGCACTCGTTTGATTAAATGTATTAAGCCTGTTACCCTGTTTGCACTTTTTGCTCTTTTTTTATCACTGAGGACTGGAAAGAGCTAGGTTGATTAAGGATAAGGGATAGAGACAATGCTTCAAAGAATAAACTACAGTAACAACCATAATCAATCACGAGGTCAGAGAGGAATCTACCGCCAGAAGCTGACAGACTGCAGTCCTGAGTGCATGTGCATTGCAGCTGTCAACTGTACATCCCTAAAGGTAGGTAAGTGTAAAAATGGGCAAATGGGAGTAGTGGCAGAGATGTGACATTCAGTATAACTGTGAGTCTATGAGAAAAGAATCTATGGATTTATGTTTTAAAGAGAGGTGTTCCCAAAAGCACTTACTCTAGGAAAACAGGTGGGCTAGGTAAAACATCATAGCTCAAATAAGGAAATATAATGTGCTGGAGCGTTGCTTTCCAAAGTTCGGGCCCATGTAAACTTGCACTCAACTATTGTCTTCCAGCCTCTTCACATTTCTTGTTATCTCTTGGTGACTCCCTTGCTAGTACGAGCCTGTTTCTCTCCTACAGAGCCACTTCCTTTGCCAACCTGCACCAGTACTTGCCTTGGGTCTGTTTATGTCACCAGCATGCCACTGTCAAGGTCAGCCATCTCAGTGACAACAACTCCCATCATTTCCTTACGGGTTACTTCCCTGAAAAATATTTCTTTTTAAGAGCAGACATGTGTAGTTCTTTTTCTCGGTTAATACTGTATCAATCAAATAAATCCTGCCATTAGAAATTGACACCCATTGTATGCATAAGCCAAAACCAACTTTTATTAACAGAACATGGGCATTTTAGACTGTTTTTATATTCAGTTTTACATAAATTGATTTACTTGTGGATATTTGATGTGGAATGTCAGCTTGCGCGACTAAACTGTCAGTAGGCTGCCATACCACTTGCACTTGAGAACAGGTAATCCACCTAAAGCTTAGCCTGTTTGGGCCTGGCCATTTCATGGACGGGAGACCACCTAGGAAAACCTTAGATTGCTGCTGGAAGAGATGTTGGTTAATGCCATCGGTGGCATGACCCTGTGGTCTATTTGTGGATCCCAATGCCCCAGTGTAGTGATGGTGACACTATGCTGTAAAAGCTGGTGTAAAACTAAGGTCCTGACTCTCTGACATCATTGTTCAGAAAGAGTAGGGTGTTTCTTGATGGGGAGGTCATTCTGGCCCCCTAAATGAACCTCTGTCCCTTACCGACTAACTATCTCCCCCCTTCACCACCTAATAGCTAATGTGTGGTGGGCATGCTGGCACAGGAATGGCTACCATTGCATCATACAGTCGGATGTTCATTGATTGTTCATGATACATTGGTGGTGACCGACGGGATTGCCCACAATGTAAAGAGCTTTAACATGCATGACACTGTCATCTTGTTCATCATTAGAGGGTCTCAGAGCTTTGCCCACATGACAAATATAAAAGTATTCAAAGCTTTTAAAAACATTAAACAGTTCTGAAAAATTAAGTCCTAAATGTGTAGAATAAGGTTCATTGCTCATTTTTTAACAATAAGGTTATTAATGTTTCTTCATATAAAGATGCATCCTGCTATAGTCATAATAACTTAAGGTCACATTTTTGCTTAGCATTATCTTTTTCTATTAATTTTGCTGGCAGCAGGACAATTCATGAGACATAGTGGCTGACTCAAATTAGTGAAAGAGTTATAAAGCAAATAAGAGACTCAAATTGCACTTTTCCATTAAGACCCAGCATTTGGATTAGGCTGATAGCCTCTTTCAGGTGTTTTTCCATTTCCAGCAAAACTATTCAGAGAGACGCTACCTGTACACTAAGCATTCTTACGCACACACAAAAACAGGATAAACTGAATAATTCAATTAAGTCAGAAGTCAGGTTTTTTAAAAAAAAACGTTTTCATGCACAAGCCCACCAGAGTTTTTTGATACAGCTGCAGGTCACACTTATCTAATGTAACTGTCCAAATTAAGTTTCAAAACAAAGGTTTCATAATACAAAATTGATTGAAACATGACTGTTTATCGGCATTGAGTGTGTAAAAGTAATGACCTGGGGCCTCATGTATAATGCTGTGCGTCGAATTCACACTGAAACATGGCACATGGACAAAACTGGAAATGTGCATAACCACAAAAAAATCCAGATCCATAAAACTGTGCATACGCCAATTTTCACACACTTCCCCCTAATAAATTCCAAAGCATGTGCACACTCCTACAGTCCCACCCTGACTCCTCCCAAAATTTTGCATATTTGAATATGAAAATAAATATAAATTCAGTGTTTTTATTAAAAGGCAACAGAAAAAGCACATAGAAAAAGAATTTCAGCAAATGCTAAGTGGGGGCAAGGAAAAACATACTATTTGTTGGCGAGTCGCAGCCCACCGTTTGTTTATTCTGTTTCAGACAATATTACAAAAGTTAACCCCCAGTGCCAAGGACGCAATGATGGTGCTGCTGTGCCCAGCACATCTTTGAGCTCTGGCTGCACACACACCTCTGTCTCGAAAACCACTGGGCGACCATCTGTCTGTGTGCTGACTGACGGTGCTCTGGAGTCACAAAATGCAATGGTGGATACTGTATGAGATGTGGCCAATGAACTAAGGAATATAAGGGCAGTACTATGTGATATTAACCACAAATATTAAATGAACTGGTTAAAAAATAAATGCTGAATTTGATTACCTGTTTTTACACTAATTACATTAAAACGAAGTAACGCTGTTTGCTTTGGCTGATCAGTTGGTGGGTCAGGGTCAGGTTAACCATACTGCATCTCTTCAGGAACAAGCAAGCCACGATTATGTGCCACATTATGCAGCACACTACATGCTTGCACAATGCGACACACTTCTTGTGATCAATAAAGCAGGACATTAATGGAGTGGAAATACTTTCTATTTACATAAGCTAATTCATTCTCTGAAGGCACATTTATAGTGTAACATCGGCGTTGAGTTTCACAAAAAATAGATTCTCTGCTCTTTACATGGCTCTTTGAGGTGAATTGCTACCCTTAAAAGGATTGCTCGTCTTTTGCCACACTAGTTTTATAGGCTCTCCTGCTATAGATGATGTAATGCCAGCTCATTCTTTTGGTGGTTCATCCCTGGCTGATGCAACTTGTCTGGCGCCGTTGCACTAGCAATGTGCGTGTAGTTTACCACTCCTATTACATTTGAAAAACTGGACATTGCTGTAAATTGCGCTTTTATGTTTGCCAGTTCAACAACAGTGTAAGAAAATCTTATCTATATGGACAACCATAATATACCACTGGCATGGTGCGACTCAGCGATGATTGTGAAATACCTGATTGGTCAGTAAGTTCATGTTGAAAAGCTTCTGTGGTTAAAAACCCAAAGGTGGACAGAAGTTGCAAAGGAGCAGGTAGAGCACAATTCCTCAAAGTCTGCCTTTGTAGAGTTGGTGCCAGTTGAGCACACATCTCTAAGAGGATAGCTCTTGGAAACTGAGATCAACTTATAAGCCAGTCAGCATAATCTCTAAATATGCACTCTCTTCTAATTCTTCCATTTGCTATGGCGTCTAATAATCTGAGCATTTTGTTCCAATTTATTTCTGTATTTTAATATCTTCATTTTCAGCTTTTTTTAATTGTCTATATTTGGATTACTGCAAATGTTTGTATTTCTAAACAATTGTTTACGTACATACTGTATATTCTCTAATTGAATTCCCTGCATCTTCATTTCCTTTGTTTCTGATTTCAGTTAACTTCATAAAAATTTGGAAATGAAACATGAAGGGAGGTTAGCTTCAAATCACTTGGTGAAAAAGCATCCATCTAAGTTCTATTAACAAATGTGCTCATGTATTAGCAGTTGCACCCTGTGCTCATGCATCAAACACTTGCAATCAAAATATTTAACTCAAGTCACCCCAACCTGAACTCTGTTAACACTCTGTTATCCTGGTGTTAACACTAATCACCAAAACTATTCACTCATCACTCAGAACTTATATAGATAGGATCAAATGTATGTCAATGTTTGTGGAACAAAGGATCCAAACAATCAGAGAGAGAGACTTCAAGGAATACACCCTCAAAGAAGAAGACAATGAAGAAGTAGATGAGGAAAGAGTGGTAGTCGGTTTATATCAGGTGATGTATTGATGTGATGATTCATGGGATGACATGGGATTTCTGATGCTTGAGGAGTGCCCAGCCAAATTTGAACTTCTACGCTTTTCAGACAAGAAAACCAGTAAATTGCAGCTCTTCCATATTTTGTGTCTGCAGTGTTATGGTGAAAGGTTATGCTTTCATTTTTTTGGTACAGTACTATAATGTAAAGATTTTCAAACTGTAAGTACATAAAGGAACTGTTCTTAGCATAATTGCTAAGGAAGGAAGAGAAGGTAACGAAGGTTAAAGAAAGCGATTGTTAAGGGATGTTAGCTAGCGGGCTGGCGCGGCACATGATGATGATGTCATCAGGCTGAGTCAGCAGCGGCTTACTTTGGAGTGTATTATTACAGCAGTTCACAACACGACCAGCTTTGAACTGAGTGCTCCACTACTGTCATTATTAACTTGAGAAACAGCGATCACAATCTAAACGAAGAAGGAAATTGTGGAAATATGAGAGTGGTGTTCATGTGACCGATCTCACCAATATGTACAGCATGTCGAAATCCACAATCTCGACAATTTTACAAAGAAGAGATTTGCATAAGGAGGCTCCTTCTAAACAATAACCACCTTCCATTTCATTCTCCTCCTCCTCCCTTCCTGCAGCCCAAAAATGTCAAATTAAATGGTGAGTACAATGTGAAACTGTTGTTTCTGGTAGGCTAGGTACTTTTCATAACTTTTTGGTTAGTACATTAGAAAAATTATTGGTGTTTTGGTAAATTATGCACATTATACAACCCTTTTTTATTATGAAAAGGTTAAGTAAGTGTTGCTGTGGGAGGTTCTGAGTGCGTTATAGGTATTTCCATTATTTCTTATGGGAAAAATAGTCTTCACTTACAACCAACTTGAGTTGCAACCAGCCCTCGCGAACGAATTGAGTTCGGAAGTCAAGGGTCCACTGTATTGTATCATGTGTCATTTGAAAGAAATTCCATAAGGGTCAAGAACCAGTGCTTTCAGTATATGCAGGTACAGTACATCCCATACTGCAATTTGCATAATGTTTACTATGGCCTTGTGTTCCCTGTGTGATTTACAGGACAATAGATAGAATGCTGTTACAACAGACGTTCAGTTTGCGAAATAGAATTGTTTTCTATGTGGCAATGGAAGTTGTGTAACTGGAACCCCCATCAGAAATAGCCTCCTGCAAGCCATGGACAAGGCACGTGAATCAACTCAAGTATGGATATGACACACTCAAGCATATTTTAAACGCAGTCTGGCAAGGGATAACATTCAATGTGATATGGATAAGGCTTTGTGGCTTGACCGTGCCCAAAGAAGAGATGCAGATGAAGCTGACTAGTTTATTGCACAGCCTAGACTGGTCATTGCAGTTGTGTGTTGATGGAATCCTGCAGTGCTGTTTGTTTGTTGTGCTTTGTTTGCAGTGAGGCTTCAAATACTAGAATGCATACCTGCATATTGTTTCCTTTCAAACTGTGTGCAATCTAAGTACCATACATGTGCAGTATAGGACGTGCATTTGTATTTTTTTTTAATTTCAGACTCAATAGTATTTTGTACCATACCTGCAATTTTATGTCAGTTACAAAAGAGTTTACAGTAATCTGAAAATAGGCATTGATTCCTAAACAGGAATTGCTTTTGTTGTAATATTCTGAAATCTGGGTGGCACGGTGGCACAGTGGTAGCGCTGCTGCCTCGCAGTAAGGAGACCTGGGTTTGCCCTGCGTGAAGTTTGCATGTTCTCCCCGTGTCTGCGTGGGTTTTCTCCGGGTGCTCTAGTTTCCTCCCACTTTCCAAAGACATGCAGATTAGGTGCATTGGCGATCCTAAATTGTCCCAAGTGTGTACTTGGTGTGTGTGTGTGCGCCCTGAGGTGGGCTGACACCCTGCCCGGGGATTTGTTCCTGCCTTGCACCCTGTGCTGGCCGGGACTTGCTCCAGCAGACCCCTGTGACTCTGTAGTTAGGATATAGCGAGACAATGACTGACTGACTGATTATGAAATCTTCTCTCAAGTGTGTTAGGGTTATCTCCAGTGTTTGTGTATTTGATTTCTTGTGTGTGTCACATGATGGTAAAGTTTGATTTTGATTAAGAAGTGAATGTTTTAGATGGTTCTGTTTTAATTTTGAGGCTTGCATAGACAAGTGTTTGCTTTTGAAATTCTGTTGATAGTTTTAGGGAAAGGAGGAATAATTTCATGCACAGTGGTTTTATCTTTTCAAAAACATTGTAAGAGCATGAAAAGTTTTAGAAGACCAGAAAAAATACATTTCTTTCCAGTTTTTGATTCATGAGCATTTAGGTTATTTTCTCAAACATTTCTGTTTTGTGTCATGGAAACATACTCTCTATGGCCAAAACTATGTGGACACCCCTCCTCATTATTGAGTTCAGGTGATTCACCAGATGTTAACAGTCGTGCAGTCTCCATTGACAAACATTTGTAGTAGAACAGGTTTTACTGAACAGCTCAGTGACTTTAAACGTGACACTGGCAGGGGATGCCACCTTTACCATATGTTAGTACCTGACATTTCTGCTCTGCTAGGTCTGCCCTGCTCAACTGTAAGTGTGATTTTTGTGAAGTGGAAGCCTCTAGGACAGCGGTTCCCAAACTTGGCCCAGGGGACCCCCCCCCAGGGGCTGCAGGTTTTTGTTCCAACCAACTCCTGTTTTTAATTGGACTTCTATCCTAATTAAATGAGCTGTTATTTCAAAGTTTCTGGGTTTTGGGGTCAATGAAGAAATTACAAAAACTTCAATATAGTTAAGCAGTTATAAGTGGATAATGTATTTTTTATACTTTTTATTTATGTTCACCTTGATTTCCATTCTGCCTTTACATTATTCACTAATTAGTGAGTCTGACACTGAAGCAATTGCAGCCTTTCATCGTTCATTGTTGCTTGCCTTGGTGTCTTGTTTTTATTTGTCACCATTAGGATACAATGAAGGGAGCAGACTACCCAGAATAAGCAAAAAATAAAAGGAAAACAACAAAAAAGAATTAAGCATTTACAGCTATAGAAAAAATAAATGTATTTCTAAAAGTCTTACAGAGTAAAAATCATACAGAATAAGAGAAGAAAAAAATACCTGGGGCCTCATGTATAAACGGTGCGTATGCACAAAAATGTTGCGCAAGACTGTTTCCACGTTGAAATCACGATGTATAAAACCTAAACTTGTCGTAAAGCCACGCACATTTTCACGGTAGCTCATACCCTGGCGTATGCAAGTTCTGTGCTCGGTTTTGCAGACTGGTGGCACCCAGCATCAAAGCAGTGCTACTGTTCCTGTGTGGTTTATCTTTCTTTTTTAGATCCACATCCCTGACGCGGCTTTATAAATGCATGGAAATTAAACGCATATTGTTTATTAGTTTAATGCATCTGATTATAATTAACCTGTAGCAATATAATGGTCCACAGAATGGTCAAATTATTCTAAAATACAATAGCTGCCTTAGCGTTGTTGTTCTCACTGCACCTTCTTTCTTCTTCTTTTAGCTGCTCCCGTTAAGGGTTGCCACAGCGGATCATCTTTTTCCATATTACTCTCACTGCACCACTTGGAGCAGCTGATCAGAAAGAGAATTATTGGTGTACAGCATCAAGCACACGCTGCCTCAGCCATGCTGCCTATTGAACTGCTCTCAAACGCCTCAAAATCTTTTGTGTATGGACATCGTGGTTCAGAAACAGTTTCATCCCAAGAGCTTTAAACGCACTCAATCAGTCCATCAAATGCTCCTTGTAGAACTGTTTGTACTTATAAGTACAATCATCTCACTGTAAACTTGACGATATAATTTATATGACGATATCATTTTTAAGATGAAATGCATCAAAATATGTTTATTATATTATACAAAAAAAACTTTAACTTCATTTAAATAATCAATATTGTGAATAATTAAATGTGTGACGACACGGTGTCGCTGCGCTAGTTGACGGATTGTTCCTGCCTCGCACTGTATGCTTGCTGGAACTGCCGTGACACTGGAAGGACAGAATAATTAAACATGTACTACAAAGATATTTCAATGTTCCTTAAAGGTTTTGAAGAATCGGCGTTCAAAGCTTACAGATGGCTTAATGTCTATTACAGAGCTGATTGTGTGGCGATTGGGTATTTGGAGAAAGAAAAGGAAGGACAGGAATTGGGGGTTAGTATTTTTGAAAGAGACAGTACTGCTACAATAAATTATTTTATCGAAGGTCGCGCACAATCACTGCACCACTGTGTTCCAATGTTTAATAACATGCTTTAACTCCTATCATCATGAAAATGATATCAAGTATACATCTCAGTATTTTAATTATTCACAGAGCTGTAATATTACAAATGTAATGAATTCCGTGTCCTGTCGGAGAAAGAAAAAGCGGAAGCACGTAGTGATTCACACAAATAGAGCACATAGAAGATCAAATACAAAACAAAGCATTTAACATGCGACTTTAGTTACGATAGGATTTGAGAAACTAGTAAATTAAACGATTTTAAGATGAAGTTTATGATGTTCTTATTTAATGACAAACTAAACTACGTGATTAAAGTGGAAATTTCGAGATTAAAGTTGACATTTTGTGCTTTTTTCCCACTGTGTGCCTATTTTTTTTTTCTCTATACCCTAATAAGCTTTCATCTGACACTCGGACAGTGGACTACAAACCACCTTTTCACTGCAACTTTGATATCTGACAACTTCTTTTTTATTTCGGGCACTGTGCGACTTTGTGAGCTTGAGCTTTCGAGTTTCTCTGATACTCTATCTCACTCGATCAACTTCCTTTTGTTATTTATACCACTGTTTAAACCAACAAATAGTACGTTTTCCTTGCCTTCACTTGGTATTTGCTGAAATTCTTCTATTCTCACCCTGCTTTTGCCATTGCCTTTTCACAGAATGCTGATCTTAAGGGCGATTTATATTGATTTGCATATTCAAAGACGCGTAATTCTGGGAGGAGACGGGGCGGGACAGCAGGCGCGTGCACGTGCGTTACTTTTCACGCTGACCATGATTTATGTAGCGGAAGAACGTGGAAGTTGGTGAATGCACAGATTTATGCATCTGGATTTTTTTATGCGTAAGCACATTTAGTTTGTGCTTACGCTTTTGTGCTTACGCCATATTATAGTGTGAATTCTACGCACAGCGTTATGCATGAGGCCCCAGCTAACTAACTGACTGACATCAATTATCATCACTCATTGTGAATTTGGTTGGAACAAAAACCTGCGGCCTACAGGGGTCCCCAGGACTGAGTTTGGGAAGCACTGCCTTAGTAGCAACAACAACTCAATCATGAAATGGTAGACCACATGAATTCACAGATTGGAGCTACCAAGCGCTTAAGTGTATAGCGTGTAAAAATTGTCCATCCTCAGATGCATCACTCACAACACAGCTCCAAACTGCCTCCGGAAACAACGTCAGCATAACAACTGTGCTTCAGGGGCTTCAAGCTTCAAGCCTAAGATCACCATGTGCAATGCCAAACAATAGCTGAAGTAATGTGATGTAGGCTGCTATTGAACTCTGGAGCAATGAATCACACTTCACTAGTCCAAAGGATGAATCTGGATTTAGCAGATGCCAGGAGAACTCTCCTTTCTGGACTGGATAGTGCCTACCATAAAGTTTGGTGGAAGTGGGATAATGGTCTGGGGCTGGGTTTCAGGGTTGGGCTAGGCCCCTTGGTTCCAGTGAAGGGTACAGTTAATGCTACGGAATACAAAGACATTTATTAGAATTGTAACCTTCCAACTTTGTGGCAGCAGTTTAGGGATGGTCCTTTCCTTTTCCAGCATGACTGTGCCCCTGGAGCACAAATCCAGGTGCATAAGAACATGGTTTGACAAGCTTGGGGTGGAGAAAATTGAATGGCCAGCACAGAGCCCTCATTATAACCCTATTGAAAATCTTTGGGATGCACTGGACTGCCGACTTGAGTAATGTCTTCTTGTCCAACATCAGTAGCTGACCACACACACCAAAATCTTGTGCAAAGCCTTCCCAGCAGAGTGGCAGCTGTTATAGCTGTAAAGAGGGAAAACTCCATATTATTTCCCATAGTTTTGGAATGGAATGTCCAACAAACATTTGGCAATATAGCGGAGTTAAATGGTTTACCTCCTATTAATGTTACTGTATATTATCTTTACAGAGCTAACCTTATCTTTACAACATAGTTAAAGAGGCAAAGTCTGTCACTGAGTTAATATTATATGATGCAGTAATGTCACAGATTTAAAAGATGTCAGATAATAACTGTAAAATGTTTTACAAGCTGTACTTCTTTATCTAATTGTAATATGTGCCCCCCTTTAAGCAAATATTACCATTACAATGCAGCTGATGAGAACACACAACTGAAAAATCCAGCCATCATCTTCAGTGGCTTTAGCCGTCTCTCCCTGAGCTCTCATCATCATTATATTCCACTTTTCTTGTTGAGTGTTATGATTTTTTTTTTTCTGACAAATTCTGTGCAACTGAGTTCTGTTTGTAGTTTTTAACTATGGAGAAGCCAAATCTAATGTTTACTTTCACCATCGCAGTGTTTTTGTATGGATTAAAATTATTTAGCATTTTACAACAAAAGTATTTTTACTTATTATGGACACCCAATTTTGTGAGATTTTCGTGTATGGCTTTATTGTTGTTGCTATCCCAAGATGCTGAAAGTGAGCAGTACATAACATCATCTACATGACTGCATAAAGGTCAGGAAGTGCACAACATTACACTAGGATTAGGACTGAAGATAGATAAGACTGATTTTCTACTTTTAAATTTGGCTGAGCTCCTGACTACGTCTCATCTTCTGGTCTCTTATTCTATTCATTGTGCGTCAAATCATACAGCGCAGTTCCATCAAGCTGTGACCTTCTTGGGAAACAATCAGACATTCCCTGGACAGTTGAGAACTATAATCCCTCCGGCATGTTCTTGGTCGGTTCTACTCCCAGTGGGCCAAGTCTTGTATGGATCACAAGAAATGTATCCGTGGACATCCTAATTGCATGCTGAAACCATATCAACTGGTTCTTCTCAATCTAGAGAAGCAGCACTTCTGTTCTGAGGGTTTCCCATATTGTCGAACTCTTGAATCTGCCAATGGGAGTCAGCCCAGCAATCCTGCTTAGGAACCTCATTTTGGCGGCTTGAACCATTTGTGACCATAACTGTGAATGAAGATTTGATTGGCCAGTAAATCAACAGCAATCATAACCACCACCTTCTAGTATGCCATTCATAAAACTGCTGTTGCTGTACTAGTTCATTGGTCAATCATTTCTACCATCACTCTTAAACAAGACCCCTGTTATAATTCTCACTAACATTATTTTTTCCTTGGTTCAATAAATTCTACTGTGAGGCTTTGTAGTTTTTTTCTGAGGTTTTAGCTTTCATTTTGTTCTACTTTTATTTTATTGTTATATTTTCTTTCTAATGTGTTTTTTTCATGCACTGCCAGTTTGAGTTTATTTTCTAGGATGCCATGTTTGTTGCTAAAATTCAGCTTCATGGAATTCACAACATGTGACATCATCAGCATGATGATATTTAAGCCAATGTCACATGTGAATCTTTGCCCAAATTTGTGAATAATAAAACAGAATCTTTTCTGAATGCTCCTTAAGATTCTCTTGTTTAAAGACTTTCTGACTAAGTTCTTCAGACTTACAACCCCATGCTAATTTTAAGTTTACAATTTCATCTTCATTTTCTTTTCTAACAATTGTTTTTAATCTCTGGTGGAACAACCCAGTGATATGGGAATTTCTGTCTTTAACAATATTCCTATTGGAATTCAGTGTGTCTCCCCATTTTAATAAGGACAGCCTGGCCAGACTCCAAGATCAAGCTGTTTCTGATGGGTTTGCATGCAGTTTGTGTGTGGAACTTACAGAGTTGGGAATGACTGCTGATTTGAATTTGATGCAGGAGACCTTCCATGACATGACCCTGACGGTTGCTGGGGGTTGTGTTGGTGTTACAGGTTTTCCCAGAAGTAGGTCTTTCATCTGGAAGGGCACTCTGGATATCATCGAGAGGAATCGCAATGCACAGCTTGATGTGCATCATGCCAATTGACTGGAAAATGGGACTTGTCATCCCTAGATGGAAAAGGAAGGGTGATCGCCTAATTACGGCAACTACAGGGGGATAACACTGCTCTCAGTGCCAGGTAACGTCCTTGCTAGGGTTGTTCTCAATAAATCTGTGATCACTTCCTCACATACCAGGGAGCGCCTGGCACTGAGGGTTCTCATGGAGTCCAAACAAGAATATTGGCAGAGTTTCTCGCAGCCTTTGTCGATTTTCATAAAACATTTGACTCAGTTGATCAAGCTGCCCTGTAAGACATCCTGAGACTTTGCAGGATCCCCTCAAAGTTGCTGTATATCAAATTGAGTGCTGTGCAGTTGATCCTGGGGTTCGTCAGGGGTGTGTTCTTTCTCCTACTCTGTTAAGTGCTTGCGTGGACTAGGTGTTGGGGAGGATCGTGAGGTCCAGTGGCTGTGGGGCATCTGTTGGTGAAGAAAGATTCACTGATCTTTACTTTGCCAACGATGTTGTGATCTTCACAGAGTCACTCGAGGCTCTTATCGGGGCTTGAGTGAGACTGAGCAAGGAGACCCAGTGTCTGGGCTAGAGAGTGTCCTGGGTAAAGACCAAGATCCAGGCCTTTAATGACCTCTTGGGCACAGCCATCAGCAGTGAGTCTCTTCAAATGAAGTCAGTAGACGGATTGGGAGAGCAGGGGGGTCATGAGGTCGCTGGAAAGGGGTGTGTGGCACTCCCAATATCTATGCAAAAGGACGAAGGTCCAAGTCTTTAGAGTTCTGGTGCTTCCTCTTTTGCTATATGGTTGCGAGACATGGACGCTATCCAATGACCTGAGATGAAAACTGGACTCCTTTGGTACTGCGTTTCTCCGGAAAATTCTTGGGTACCGCTGTTTTGACTTTGTGTCGAATGAGCGGTTGCTCATGGAATCCCGAATGAGGCACATTACCTGCATTGCAAGGGAGCACCAGTTGTAGCACTATGGCCATGTGGTACAATTCCCAGAGGGTGGTCCAGCTCACAGGATTCTCACTGTTGAAGACCCAAGTGGCTGGACCAGGCTAAGGGGATGCCCACGTAACACGTGGCTGTGGTAGATAGATGGTCACTTCTGGAGGGTGGGACTGGACCGCGTGTCTGCCTGGGGGGTTTCCAACCAGGATCCCAAGCTGTTTTGTCATGCGGTGGGTGCGACAACACACTAAAACATTTCCTGAAAAGTTAAATTAATGTGATGATCAACATGAACGGTAATGCCTTCTTTGTAGGGTATGATAAACAAACAGATTGCTCCTTGCACTTGCATGGATTAACCGGTGAGATTTTATGAATGGAGTATTTGATGGGAAGTACATTAAAATAAAGTTAATTCAACTAAACACACAATATACTGCTGTTCAAATTACCCCTTTTCTATTGTATATTTATTGAAAAGTTATTTTCTCTTAATTGGTGGTATTCATTTTCTCGGCAACACTTGACCAGCTTTTGCATCCTGCATAGCATAGAGGGGTGGATGTTTCAGTTTCATTGGTATGACACAGAGAATGTACCGTGTGCGTTAGGCAGGTGCAGGTGGAAATACTTTCAAAGGCAAACAAATAATAATTAATAACGGCAATAATAGTGCATGACTAATTAAATGCATATCATACAAACTGCATCTAATCAAATTGGATTCATAGTTTTAACTGCCACTTACTGCTTTGTTCTGAATCCTGCACTTCTAAAGAATTCTGACAGAGCTGTTGGAGCAGATGGCAGTCTGGCACATTGTCGTATAAAAACAGGAAGCTCTGTAGGTATTCTTTGGGTAATTTGTATTATACTCAGAGATGACGATTCACTGCTGTGTAAAAATGCATCTAAATGATTCTCCTCTGTGTCTTTGGTGTAGGAATGTTTGTCTGTAACTGATAATGCCAGAACTCCTGCCATTTTCATTTGATTCACTTTTGCTATATACTGACAAAAGAACTCTCTTATTGCCTCAGAGGAGAAAGTGTGTACTGTACATTTACAACACAGAGTCTGGCCTCTTGCTTTGCTTTGTGAGAAATACACACTCCATTACATGGCAGTGGGCACCATGGTAAATAATTGTGTCAATGTTCTTCAGTGCTTACATTTGTTTTAAGTACAGGTCTGGATCAGATCTTCTGCTCACTGTGGGTCTTATCTGATCTTTGTAACAATAAGGCGGTATATAGGCGCCTAACCCGACACGGAAGAAATCTTTTATTTTTTCCTTCACCTGTGGGGCACGTCTTCCCCGTAATCCCCACAGGCACAACACAGTCCCAAAGCACCAACAAACACACCAAAACACTCTTCCTTTGCACCACCACTCCTCCCAGGCAACCTTGTCCTCCTCCACCCGACTCTGGCCACTGGCTCCTTTTATTGGGTGCCCAGGAGTGCTCCAGGTGCTTGATTGCTGACATCCAGCTGCACTTCTGGGTGTGGTGAAACCAGTGCCCAAAAGGGGCCAGCAGCTCCTGCTGCAGCACCCCCTGGCGACCCAACAGGGCTGTACCAAACTTGAACTCCCATGAAGCCCTGCGGGAGTCCGAGGCACCACTGCAACCCAGAGAGGCTGCCATCTGGCATCCAGGGGGAGATATTGTCTTTCCCATGCTTGCTCCCCTGGAACATATGCTGCAGGGGCGTCCTGGCCGGGCATGGGTCCCACCCATCCGTCACACCTTATTGTAGCAATCCAGACGCACATAGAAACCAGGGAGCTGTGAGGGAGCCAGTCTGACGTTAAACACGCAGAAGCGTGTTGGTGTGGCTCAGAAGTATCTCATCAACAGAGTCGGGGAATTCTCCTTTATAGCTCATCAAGTTAACATAATTACTAACAGGGAGTGCTTAGTCATAACCCGAGTGAGCAGAGACACATATGAACAGTGGTGCTTTTGCATTAAGGGCAGGTGGTGCAACACCATCCCAGTTTTCCAGTAGATGGCGATGTTGTGCAAAAATTAAAATGAGTAGCAAACTCTCCTTATTAATGTTGCTACCTTAGTGTTACGTTTACCCCAGGAAAATCAAGTCAAAAATGTTACATATTTTTCAGCAAAAAGAATAAATACGGTAGAATATGTATGTCTGGTGTCCACTACTTGCTGTGAAAAGTCACCAACATTGCCGTCGGACAGTAGAAGTATGTTTCTTTGCATTGTTTTCTTGTATCTTTTCTGTTGCTTGTGCATGAGAGGGTAGCATGCAAGTGCCTGATCTGCATGATAAGGTGCACACCTTGTGTTAATGTAGTCTGTGACAGCACAAGGCTTAGTTACATCACCTTCACATGGGATAATTGTTTAACATCAGTAGCATTAATAATAAAAGCAAAAAAGGTATAAAAAGAAAAAGAAAATCTTAAAAAGCAGAAATTTCAAAAATGTGTAGAACATTCTGGGACACCAATCCAGTAGGTCAACGTCTCCATGAAGGACTAGGAGAACCACTGGACACCTTTCATTATTTCTGTGACTTAATGACACCATGTACAGTCATATGAAAAAGTTTGGGAGCCCCTCTGAATTCTTGTTTATCATTCATTGGCTGAGCTCTCAAAGTAGCAACTTCCTTTTAATATATGACATGCCTTATGGAAACAGTAGTATTTCAGCAGTGACATTAAGTTTATTGGATTAACAGAAAATATGCAATATGCATCATAACAAAATTACACATTTTCCTTTTGTAAATATAACAGCCTCTAGATGCCTCCTATAGCCTTTGATGAGTGTCTGGATTCAAGATGGAGGTATTTTTGACCATTCTTCCATACAAAATCTCTCCAGTTCAGTTAACTTTGATGGCTGCCGAGCATGGACAGCCTGCTTCAAATCATCCGATAGATTTCTGATAATATTCAAGTCAGGGGACTGTGACAACTATTCTAGAACATTGTACTTCTCCCTCTGCATGAATGCCTCTGTAGATTTCAAACTGTGTTTTGGGTCATTGTCTTGTTGGAATATCCAACCCCTGCGTAACTTCAACTTTGTGACTGATGCTTGAACATTATCCTGAAGAATTTGTTGATATTGGGTTGAATTCATCTGACCCTCGACTTTAACAAGGGCCCCAGTCCATGAACTAGCCACACAGCCGCACAGCATGATGGAACCTCCACCAAATTTGACAATAGGTAGCAAGTGTTTTCTTGGAATGCGGTGTTCTTCTTCTGCCATGCAAAGCGCTTTTTGTTATGACCAAATAACTCAATTTTTGTCTCATCAGTCCAAAGCACTTTGTTACAAAATGAAATTGGCTTGTCTAAATGAGCATTTGCATACAACAAGTGACTGTTTGTGGCGTGAGTGCAGAAAGGGCTTCTTTCTCATCACCCTGCCATACAGATGTTTTTGTGCAAATTGCACTGAATTGTAGAACGATGTACAGATACACCATCTGCAGCAAGATGTTCTTGAAGGTCTTTGGAGGTTATCTGTGGGTTGTCTGTAACCATTCTCACAATCCTATGCATATGCCACTCCTGTATATTTCTTGGCCTGCCAGACCTGGGTTTAACAGCAACTGTGCCTGTGGCCTTCCATTTCCTGATTACATTCCTTACAGTTGAAACTGACAGTTTAAACCTCTGAGATAGCTTTTTGTAGCCTTCCCCAAAACCATGATACTGAACAATCTTTGTTTTCAGATCTTTTGAGAGTTGCTTTGAGGATCCCATGCTGTCACTCTTCAGAGGAGAGTCAAAGAGAAGCACAACTTGCAATTGACCACCTTAAATACCTTTTCTCATGATTGGACACACCTGCCTATGAAGTTCAAGGCTTAATGAGCTAATCCAGCCAATTTGGTGCTGCAAGTAATCAGTATTGAGCAGTTACATGCATTCAAATCAGCAAAATTACAAGGGGACCCAGATTTTTGCACAGGCAGTTTTTCACATTTGATTTAATTTCATACAACTAAATACTGCTTCACTAAAAATCTTTGTTCAGAAAACACCCCAGTACTCATGTTCTTAGGAAATGAAAGACATGCCACTGTTATCTCTGTTGTTGAAAGTATTATGCAGGCTGAGAGGAGTTCCCAAACTTTTTCATATGACTGTATTCTCAACTTTTGGATGATGGCAGTGGAGGGGATGAGGTCCAGAGGTGGCAAGATAGTAGTCTCCAAAGAATCATCAAAAAATCGGAGGAGTACCCAGTAAAAGTAGTAAACTGTTAGCAGCCATGCCACATGCATTTCAAAAGAGGTCATCCACCTGAAGGTAAGTATGCTCAGGCCCAGCCAGTACTTGGATGGAAGGCCAACTAGGAAAGGGGTTGCTGTTGGAAGAGGTGTTAGTGAGGCCAGCAGGTGGTCTGCATGTGAATTCCATTGTTGATCCCAATGCCCCAGTGCAGTGACAGTCGGATGAGACATAAAGCCAAGGTCATGATTCTCTTTGGTCATAAAAGATCCCTGGGTATCCTTCATAAAAAGTAGGGTGTATCCCGATGTCTTGGTTAAATGGCCCACCCAAGCCTAGTCATTCTGGTTAACTAATAATCCTCTGTCTCTAATTGGCTAACTATCTCTCTCCCTTCACCACCTAATAGCTAATCTGCAGTGAGGGTACTGGCACCAAAATGGCTGCCGCCGCTTCATCCAGGTGGATGCTACACATTGGTAATGGTTAAATGGCTCCCTGCTCACTATGACAAAGCACTTTGAGTACTGAGGAAAGCACTACATAAATGTAAAAGAATTAACAATAAAAAATGAAACCCAAAAAATCGCAGATTAATCCACGGTGATGGTGGTGGTGATAATGATGTCTCCTATTCTGTGGACCAGTTTTCATTCAGCTTGGACTTTTGCTTCAGGGTTCTCTTGTTACTTTATGAGATACCATTTAAATACATAAAGAGCACTCTTGAGGCTTAAACTGCTGACATGTGTTGTATCAGATATGTTCTTCACAATGATACTCACTAGGAAAAAATTAAGACTCTTTGTTCAGTTAGATTTCTTACACTGCTGTAAATGTCTGCTAACATAATAAGCAATGACAACAGGCATGTATGAGTGCTGCTGATTGATAGACCTCCAGACTGAAGCCAGTTTGTCATTAATATTGAATTACCTTTGCACATTTATCATATGAAGCAGTTCTTGTGACAGTTTAGCGTGAAGAGATTAACTGATGTGAGGGCTGTGTGATCTGCTATATGTGTACACCATACGGCCCACACAGCAGGCTTTTTATAGCGTCTCCTGTCTGCTTCTGCACGGATCAGACTTGAAACATTCCACTGCATGTCTATGAAAGCTCCCCGATGAGATCTTTTGCCTCATTATACTAACTTTCATTTGGGCAGCGCTGACGCACATAGTGCACAGGTTGGAAGTACTTGCAGAAATAAATTGCACTCATTTTACACAGGTTCGGCCCAGGAGGGCAATAAAGCAAGATTGTTACACTTGCCGTAGCAGTCTAGTGTTTAATTTTAGTTTATCCATCTTACAGGGAGCAAACGAACATCTATAAATCAACTAAACCTGTAGAGACTAATAAAAATATACTGAAAAGCAAATTTGCACTAAGGCTTCTCCTATAAATGTGGGCGACCAGTTGCTTATGGCGGACTCTTTCTTTTGACAGGTGTGCTGGAACGTTTTCAAGCTTGAGCCGTCTTTCTGATTGTGTCCTCTGTTTGCTGCTCAGGTTTGTAGTTCCATTCATGCCTAACTAGGGCAGGTGATTGTATAATGAGCATTGCATTCGAAAGACTAATGAGCTGCTGGATACCTCAAGTGTGGCAGTTGACAAGCTTACGCACCTTCTCAAGCTTTAGACTGTATGACTGTTTTGTATTTCGCATTGGCTTACAATTTCAAAGGACTGAAGACATTAAATATCAAGTACAAAGCAGCAGCCTGCTCAAGTGTGCGCATATCAAAAAACTTTTCTTTGGTATACTCTCATTAACTTAGTTTTCCATGGTGGGCCTAGCCTTTGACTGAAAAGTCCAGCTTACAAGGCAGCCGCTTGAGGGCGGAGAAAAGAAAAATAAATTTTCAGTCATAATAATGTGGGGAAGTGGGGAGAGATTTCACTTAATTAATTAATCATCCGTTTTGCCTTCGGCACTAGCAGTAATAAACAAAATAATTTGGTAAGGCTCCTAATTTATTTACTTTGCCTTTTTCTGTTGTAATAAGCGCTCGCTGGATTTTAGACTTCTATCAAAGTAACTGAAACATACTTGCTTAAAGAAACAGAATAATGAAATTTATTGATTTACACAAAGAATAAAGAAATACGATACCTGCATATATATAATATGTTGATATTGTATATAAGAAAGACTATACTAGAGAGACAAGCATATATCATAGAAAGCCTGGCTGTTCTATTTTTTTGGCACAGATAAATCTCTCTATTATTTAAAAAATCTTAGGTCGTTACGTGATTTTCTCTGAGACATTTTAACGTCCCACGAGACAAGGAGGACAGCTGCTATACAGGCTGTTAAATGTTCGAAGTGTCGCGCGACATACAGATCACACAGCACGGCAGCAGCAGCAGCAGCAAGCCAGCTGATTGAGCAAAGAGGAGGTAAAAAAAATATATATTTGTTTCCAATTGTATCACCAGGATGCAACCACATCTCCTTACCATGCGTTCAGCCCTCCTCTTCACAATATGAGAGGCAGAGACGCGAAGTGGCTGGTGTGTAGCGTGCCCCTGGGGTGGATATGGAAGGGGTTAAGCGAGCAAAGCAAGCAGGGGGGAAACACGCCCTCGTAGTTTTACAATATTGAATCTTTAAAAATGATGTCCAATGTCGTGTGGAGTTTTTGGTTTGTAGTTATTCAAGGTTTAAGAGGATGATTCACTTTGCATTGGATTTACACTTTTGCTGCATGATCCTTTGTTTGTGGTGTTCTGTGCTTTCCTCAGTTAGGTCCTGTGCTGCATCCTCTGCAATTTCATAGGGAAAAGCATTACTTTCTCTGGCTCAAGAGTTTAAAGTAATACAGTTGTACTTGAAAGTTTGTGAACCCTTTAGAATTTTCTATATTTCTGCATAAATATGACCAACAACATCATCAGATTTTCACTCAAGTTCTAAAAGTAGATAAAGAAAAACCAGTTAAACAAATGAGACAAAAATATTATACTTGGTCATTAATTTATTAAGGAAAATGATCGAATATTACATATTTGTGAGTGGCAAAAGTATGTGAACCTTTGCTTTCAGTATCTGGTGTGACCCCCCTTTGCAACAATAACTGCAACTAAATGTTTCCGGTAACTTTTGATCTTTCCTGCACACCGGCTTGGAGGAATTTTAGCCCATTCCTCCATACAGAACAGCTTCAACTCTGAGATGTTGGTGGGTTTCCTCACATTAACTGCTCGCTTCAGGTCATTCCACAACATTTCGATTGAATTAAGGTCAGGACTTTGACTTGGCCATTCCAAAACATTAACTTTATTCTTCTTTAACCATTCTTTGGTAGAACGACTTGTGTGCTTAGGGTCATTGTCTTGCTGCATGACCCACCTTCTCTTGAGATTCAGTTCATGGACAGATGTCCTGACATTTTCCTTTAGAATTCTCTGATATAATTCAGAATTCATTGTTCCATCAATGAAGGCAAGCCATCCTGGCCCAGATGCAGCAAAACAGGCCCAAACCATGACTACTACCACCACCATGTTTCACAGATGGGATAAGGTTCTTATGCTGGAATGCAACATTTTCCTTTCTCCAAACATAACACTTTATTGAAACCAAAAAGTTCTATTTTGGTCTCCTCCGTCCACAAAACATTCTTCCAATAGCCTTCTGGTTTGTCCACATGATCTTTAGCAAACTGCAGACGAGCAGCAATGTTTTTTTGAAGAGCAGTGGCTTTCTCCTTGCAACCCTGCCATGCACACCATTGTTGTTCAGTGTTCTCCTGATGGTGGACTCATGAACATGAACATTAGCCAATGTGAGAGAGGCCTTCAGTTGCTTAGAAGTTACCCTGGGGTCTTTTGTGACCTCACCGACTATTACACGCCTTGCTCTTGGAGTGATCTTTGTTGGTCAGCCAATGCTGGGGAGGGTAACAATGGTCTTGAATTTCCTCCATTTGTACACAATCTGTCTGACTGTGGATTGGTCGAGTCCAAACTCTTTAGAGATGGTTTTGTAACCTTTTCCAACCTGATGAGCATCAACAACTCTTTTTCTGAGGTCCTCAGAAATCTCCTTTGTTCGTGCCATGATACACTTCCACAAACATGTTGTGAAGAGCAGACTTTGATAGATCCCTGTTCTTTAAATAACACAGGGTGCCCACTCACACCTGATTGTCATCCCATTAATTGAAAACACCTGACTCGAATTTCACCTTCAAACTAACTGCTAATCCTCGAGGTTCACATACTTTTGCCACTCACAAATATGTAATATTCGATCAATTTCCTCAATAAATAAATGACCAAGTATAATATTTTTGTCTCATTTGTTTAACTGGTTTCTCTTTATCTACTTTTAGGACTTGAGTGAAAATCTGATGATGTTTTAGGTCATATTTATGCAGAAATATAGAAAATTCTAAAGGGTTCACAAACTTTCAAGCACAACTGTAGCTGCTTCTCAGGCCTTTTCAGACTGGGCTAAATGCTTGGCTTGGCAGATTTGTTCTCAGTTTTCTGGTTGCAGAGAGAGGGGTTATTTCAGAGATTTTCAGCCATTTTTAGTGAGTGTGCCCAGGAGTGACCCTGGGCAGAGTAGCCAAGGGAATCCTCAGAGAATTCCATCAGAGTTCCCTTGGGAGAGCCACCTGAGAAAGCTAGAGGAAATCTTCAGGATGGTGTAGCAAGTTTTAAGGGAATGTATAACTTCTCCTGTTTGGATTAAAGTCACTTTTAGTTACAAAATCCATGTCTTCTCAAATGTATCCTTTCTCAAATTTATGCTGTACATCCTAGCTGTCATTCTTTGAATTACAAGTCTTTTTTCTTGCTTGAGTCCATTTCATGCCTTCTGACTCAAGACGTTCACAGAGGGGCCTTTGGGGAGATGTTGGTTCAACTCTGATTTACGACTTTTTTATCAGATAAAGTTCAGAGAAATCTTGGTACAAGCTGCAGTTCAGTCACTTCACTTGGAATGTAAGTGAGAGGAAAGCACAGCTGGATGCCTGCTAAATCTGCCACCTTATGAGGCCTAGTGTGCCACTAAAGCCTAGCAGAATGGGCAATGTTTACTTGTCCTAGAGTGGTATTCTTAAGCCCCCAAACCACCACAACACAACTGTCAAGTCAATTTTGATTAGAGGAAAATTGATGAAATAGTTTTCTGTTGACCTCCTCGAAGTTTGGAATCAGAGATTTCCTCCTAAACAGAACTGCCTGCCAAGGTGAACTGATCTGCTCAAAATCTGTCTGGGACTACAAGGAACCCAATTTACCATGGTGTGCCACATGGAGTCATTGCAATAGTCTTTCTATTAGTAGTGGGCTAAGCACCAGCAAAAAGGGCTTACACACTTGATCTTCTTTTCATTCTACAGAGTTAGCCCGCAGTCTAAATAACCAGCTTCAGACACTAGACACACACTAAAATCCTGTGTCAACATGATGCCATATTAACAGCTTGCCAAAGCCAAAAACAAAAAAATATATTGACCAGTGGATTCCAGAAAGGATCCCTGCGAACCTTGGGTCTCAATATTTATCCCAGGCATCTTACAGTTCGAGATCAAGCACTAGTGAGAAAATGAGCTACAGAGACTACTGTACTTGTAGTGTCAAAAGCGATAGGTGCCCTTTAGTAAAATAAATGCAGTCTTCTGTTGTAATGAGCAGCATGCACTTCTTCATAAATATAGACAGCATCCATCATAGCTCACCCACAAAAAGGTGAAAAGGTAAAAAACATAAAAATACTTTTACTGTTTAAAAAATAAGTTAAAGAGTCCAAGCTAACTCTTCTTCTATGAATTAAAAAAAATTTTAAAAATAAAATAAAATGATCATCTCACCACCTCCTCTTGAACATAAAAGCACTTTGCCTCAGTCAGGTCCACACTCCACTATCTCTGTATATTTGGAAGCATAGTCAAAGTGCTTCCCAATTTCTTCTTTGATTTCCATAACCTTTACCATGTTCTAACTGTCCAGAGATCAAATGCCAACTACCATTTCACTCTTCACTGTAAATCAGAAATCGGTTTGCCACATCCTGGCCTCTTCAGTATGATAAGCAGGACCAACAATGATCTATAGGGAACCAAGAACACAAACAAAATACACACCTTCCTGTACATCACTTGGACATTAAATACTCCCTCTAAAACGTCTCAGTTTAACTCGGCTCACACTCGATTAGCCTTCCCAATTACCCTGCATGTCGTCCTCACCAACACGCAATAACTCTAATCAGACCTGTCAGTCTCGCCTGTGAGCCTGCATTGTATGCACTCCATCTTCCATTTCAAAGCAATCAGCTCCACACTGCCCCCACCACGTGGCACACCTATGCTAGGCTGGCAGTCCCCCCTACATTTGGAGATGCACCAGTACCCCAAACCCTACCCAAATCCTGAGAGATTCCCAAGTCAATGCACATAAAATATTAAAGCTATGTCAACTTCTTTCAGATCTGTGACATGACCTGTCACAGTCCCTAATACGTTACACACAAGGATGTCACTTGCCCCCTGTAAGAAATAGGCAGGGGCTACTACACCAGGTTAAGGACATGGCAAAAGAAGCAAATCCCAAATTTTATGGCAGGCACTATTAATGTAGGCAGCTTGACAGGTATGGCAATAGAGCTACTTGATATGATGGAGAGAAGGAAGACAGGAGTGTTGTGTCTGCAGGAGACAAGGTGGAAAGGCAGCAATGTAAGAGAAACAGGAGCAGAATATAAGATATTGTATTGTGGAGTAAAGGAACAAGAAAGAAATGGAGCAGGTGTAGTGGTATCAAGGGAAGTGAAGGAATGTTTGAGAGATGTAAGGAGGACAAGAGACACAACAATGAGTCTTAAAGTGAGTGTTGTGTTGGGGAAGTACCAATAAACACCATATGTGGAGCTTTTGGAGGAAGATGGAACAGGAGACAAGTATAATACCAGACACAGAGAGAATGGTTATTGGAGGACATTTAAATGGACATGTGGGAGAAGTAGAGAGGCATTTGGGAGAATACTATGGTGGTTCGGGAATAGGAGAGAAAAATGAGACGAGGGTATGGATAGTAGATTATGCAATGGCTTTTGAAGTTAGAGAAGCATGTGACATGTAAGAGTGGAGGCAGAGAGAGAGACAGATTGTCTTTCTCTTGTGTAGGGTACCGCTTTTAAGAGGAGTTAAGAACTGTAAAGTTAAAATGGAGAGAGCACAGCAGAACAGCGTAACTGGAGTCAAACAGACTATTACAGGAAGACCAGAGTAGGTAACACCAAAGATTAAATGGTGGAAACTCAAAGAAGAGAAACTTAGAGAGCCGTTTAATGGAAAGGTGATGTAGAAATAAGGTCTGTAAACAGAATGTGAGAATAGATCAGCAGCGTTTTGTATAAGTTGGGAGGAGAAGTTTTGGGAAAGTCAGCAAGGAGAAAATACCCAGCAGATGAAGAGACATGGTGATGGAGGGGAGAGACCATGGTAAACAGATTGAAAATTGATTAATACTCATTTGAGGTCAATTCTTATCCAGCTTAATAAAAGGATAAATGTCTGTGCACGTATGTGTGTTTGCAATTGTGTATCTGTCCAGTTGCTGTGTCTCTGTTATGTGACATCTGGTATCAGTTTTGTAAAAGCAGTGCTAGTGTTTGTGATGTGCCATCTGTTGGAAAGAAAAATGCAAAGCATTATTTTATAATTAAATGTATTATAAAATACAAAGTACATTCCATTAGATGGTGCTCTGAAAATGTTAGTGCTGAAAATGCTGAGGTCAAAATTGATTATTTGAATTTCAATCCATCTCAGATAGGCATCACTGCTACAGTAGTTTCTCAATAAAATGTTATTTCAAGGCAAACACCACAGCAGCTCATCATTAGTCTAGATTAGACAAGATGCAAACATATTAGAACAACTGCTACAATAAGAGGCCATTCTGGCCAACAAGTGTGTCAATCCCATTCACCTAAATCCTCCAGAATTTGAAAGTCCACAAAGTCTTGCTCTCTAGGACACCTCTTGGTAATTTATTTCATGTGTCTATGGCTCTTTGAGTGAAGGAAAACTAACATTTATGCAAAATGTACAAGTTTCCAACTGCGTTAAAGAACTCATTTTAAAGTAAAAGTTGGGATCCACTGTATTCATTCCTTTCATAATTTTAAACACTTTGACCATGTCACCTCTTAATCTCAATTTGCCCAAACTGAGAAGGCTCATCCTCTTCAATCTCTCCTCATGGCTCATACCTGCCAGTCCAAGAATCTACCCTTTCTGAACCTTTTCTAGCACAGATAGCTCTTTTTGTAATATGGAGACCATAACTGCACACAGTACTCCAGGTGCGGCTTCACTAGTAAATTATAACCCCTTCACTTCTGCTCCACACATTGTGATATATAACCTAATACCCAGAAACCCTTCTATCCACTGTCTGGCTGTATAAAGTGAGAAGTGCTTTACAACTCCTAGTTTTATTTACTTATATTTGTGTGAAAAAGTAATTATCAAAAGCAAAGTCAGTTCACAAACAAGGGCAGAAGTCCAAAGACAGCAAGGGAAGCTACCTGGGGTTCGTTAATGTAATAATTCAGTGGTATGGTTTCTGTGTAGTCATCATATTTGATGGTGGATGAAATTTAACACTCAAACATGTGAAAAAGTAAGCGCTCCACCATGAACTGTGGAACTGTGAAAATAACAAGATTTGATTTTCATTTAAACACCATCTTAATAATAAAAAAAAAACACTAAAGATGTGATTTTTTAATATTCTACTCAATAAAAAATGAACAGATATATTTTTTGACTGTGGAAAAAAGAAGTGCATCCTTGTCTGTAACAGCTGGTATTGCCCCCATTTCCTATAGCTGTGAACCAGACTGTGACATCAACTAGGAGGTTTCCCCCAGTCTACCACATAGGATTCTTTCAGCAGTGTGATGTTTGAGGATGCCTTGTGTTTGCACAGCTCATTTTTAACCTCCCCAGCAGCATCTTAATGGCCATTCTAGAATCCTCCTTTTTTTTCTTTTCAGCCATTCCTTAGTGGATTTACTGTTATGTTTAGGGTCATAGTCATCTTGCAAGGTCTACTGTCAGTTGAGTTGCAGTCTTCTGACAGATGGTGTCACGTTATCCTCTGTTACCCTCTGGTGCAATGAAGAATTCACAGTGGATTCTATGATTTTTTGCTGCCCAGGCCCTGATGCAGCCAACTAGCCCCAAACTATAACATGTCCACTACCATGCTTTACAGTTGGGCTCAGATTCTTCTTGTCAACTGCTGTCTTTGGTTTTTCACAAACCTGTCTTCTGGTACTGTAGCTAAATAATTCTCTTTGCCATGTCTGCCCAGAGCACATTGTTCTAGAAGTCCTGGTCCTTGCCTAGGTGTCCATGGACACCGATGCTCTTCTGGACAGCAAAGCTTGAATGAATTTGACATCAACAGTGGCAAGAACTACCTGAAAGTTCTATGATGAAATTATGAGGTTCTTGCAGATTTCTTTCAGCATCTTGTGTCCTGTCCTCAGGATGAACTTGCTGAAGTGGCCTGATTTGAACAAGTTGGAAGTTGTTTGAAATTTTCTCCATTTGTAGATAATCTTCTAGACATTGGAATGATTGATTTCCCATTGCTTGACGGTGTTTTTAAATCTCTTACCTCATATGCATCTATAACCTTAGAGGCCTCAGAGAGCTCTTTTTTATCTAGACATGGTGGTAGGACATATTGTATTTTAAAAACAAAAAGCAAATTAAACCAAATGTCCAAGGATTAAATAAGCATGGATTTACACCTGATTCTAATTTTAGGTATTCGAAGTACTGATAAATGTAGGGGTGTGTTTGCTTTTCCACATGCAAAATGTGCATTTGTTTATTTAAATTATACAATGAGCTACAAATCGTGAATGTCACAAGGTGCTTGTTATATCATTTTTATCTATATATTCTGTTAAAATAATTTCTTCAATGTACTTACTTTCCCACATGACTGTAAGTTAAATTTCATCTAACATAAACTGTAATGATTTCACAGAAACCATAACACTGAATTATTACATTAATGAACCTACAGTATAAATGGAAATGTGTCCCATTAAATCAGATTTCTTTTTTTTTTTTTTTTTTTATTTTATTTTATTAATTTTATTACAATCAATACATAGCAATCACATTTTACAAAAAAAAAAGAAAAAAAAGAATTATGCTAAGAACAGATCGATCCCCACCCTTGAGAGAGAGCAAGCCAAACGTGTAAAATTTAAGGCTTTTAAAAAATACCTAAATCAACAAATTCTCTGTGCTTTATAAACTTATTTCAAAATATTACTGATTAGATCCTGCCATGTTTTGAAAAAAGTCTGCACAGATCCTCTAACTGAGTATTTGATTTTTTCCAATTTTAAATAATATAACACATCAGTTTCCCACTGACTTAAAAGAGGAGAGTTTGGGTTCTTCCAGTTTATCAGAATAAGTCTGCGTGCCAACAGTGTAGTGAATGCAATCACAGTTTGTTTGTCTTTCTCCACTTTAAGACCCTCTGGAAGAACCCCAAACACAGCTGTTAATGGGTTAGGAGGGATTGTGAGTCCAAGACTGTCTGAGAGGTAATTAAAAATTTTTGTCCAGAATAATGTTAATTTGGTGCAGGCCCAGAACATGTGACCTAGTGAGGCTGGAGCTAATTTGCAGCGTTCACAGGTTGGATCATGTCCTGGAAACATTTTGAGAGTTTTAGTCGAGACAGATGTGCTCGATATATAATTTTGAGCTGTATAATTGTATGCTTTGCACATATGGAGCTCGAGTGAATTCTCTGCATTGCTACTTTCCACTCCTTTTCTGATATATTAATTGAGAGGTCATTTTCCCAGTGTCCTCTTGGATCTTTGAAAGGAAGGGATTGTAAAAGGATTTTATATATTGTAGAGATGGAGTCTAACTCCTTTAAATTGAGCAATAAATTTTCCAGCGTGGATGAGGGTGCCAGATGAGGAAAATCTGGAAGGTTCTGTTTAACAAAGTTCCTGATTTGAAGATAGTAAAAGAAATTTGTAGCTGGAATGTTAAATTTGGAATGTAATTGTTCATAGGATGCAAAGACGTTGTCTATATAAAGATCTCTAAGCAAGTTAATTCCAAAATCTTTCCAGATATTAAAAACTGCACATGTTTGTGAGGGTTGAAAGAGGTGGTTCTTTTGCAGGGGTGCCACAGAAAGAAGCTTCTCCGTCTTAAAATGCTTTCTACATTGGTTCCAGAAATCAGATTTCTAATTCCTTTCTCGTGCTGTATTTTCTTATAGCTTGTCTTCAGATTTTGGTCCTTGTCCGTGAATTTTCTTTCTCCTTTTTTTCTGTAGTTTGTTTATTCCTATATTGTAACCTGCTGGTTTTTTTGGTCAAATGATGACATAAATGTTCCTAAGCGCAGTTGCCATCATTAGTGTATACTGTGAAGAAGACAAGGAGATCGACTGTAGGAAAAAGCTGAACTCACAAAGAGCAACGGTTAAGCCAACAAGCACGAAGAATGAACCACAGTCAAGCTTCACACAAGACTGAAAGTTATGCTTACGTGGGCTCAGTCGGGGAAGTGTGATTTTAATGTTCTGCCTTCATATTACCTACAATTATTATTTAACTGTGATGTCAACTTTTGTCAAACTTCAGGAGTAGAGTACAGTAATCAGCTGTAAACTGCAACAAAACTCAACTTACATTTTGTTCGACTCTCTTTGATAGAAGGAAAGTTACATAGCTTTGTTGAGTTAACCTCGATTCCCTACACGGGTGTGAGTAGCGAAGAGCAAACAACCTCTAAAATGGCACCAACATCTGCTTAGAGACCAAAGTGAATGTACAAAGCAAAATACTCCATGGACCTTTTACGTAATTTCATTGACTAGGACTCTGACTTGTCGGACTCCGAGTTTGATGCAAGTGATCTGGAGATGGATATCAAAAACAAAAGTGAGGTACCAGCTTCCGCTGATCTGTACCTAGCTGATCGTGGTGCTGAACATTTTCGTGTAGCTGATGCGCCTACAGAAGCGTTTGCCTGGTAGGACCACCACTTATGATGACAAGTGGTATAAACCAGATTGCGTCACACTGCAACCCCCATCACCCCCCACCTGCTGTGCGAAGACAGCCAGGCAGCTGGCCCACCATGAATTCCTGCTGACCATTGAGGCGCCCCCTGTGTAGCCACTGCTGCCAGAGATGCCCAACATATCCCAACAAGCAGGCACGGCACATAGCAACAGACGTTTTATGTTGACTTATGTGTGAAACCATTGCTATTTGTGCTTTTCAGAAAACTGAGTTTTTTGAAAAAAATTATTCAGCCCTCAAAGAGTTAATGTTGATAAAATACTTGTTTTGAATGCCGCCTGTGGTCATCGTCAACGTGGCTTTTCCTCTGACATCTCCAAACATCCATAGCTTGGCTTACTGGTGATTCCAAACTTTGTGATGGACTGTACTTACCACAATACGCCATGCCCCCCCACACAGCCCTTAAGTACAGTAAGCAGAGCTGAGAGTGCTGTGTTATGTTTTTTGTTATTATCTACTTTCCTCATCTATTTCTATTAAATGTGCAGAATGTTCAAGTGATTGTGACAAAGGCAGTTATTAGCACATTGTTTTCTGTTTCTTGTATTCATTACTAAAGTGTGATATTAGCTTTCAGAGAAAACAACCTGATTCTGAAGAAATCCTGTCTCAAGAGAAGTAAATAACAGAATCCCAGTTTGTTTGGCCTTTCCATGGTGGGTTGCAAGTGCTTTAAACAGTAAGATAAATGTAAAAGAATTTAGAGCTACAACAGAAGAGTTCAAATAAGATTTCTGTTATTTTGTTTGCTTGTCTTTTAATCTTTACACCAAATAAAAAGGTGCAATAAAGGACTTGCTTTGTTTAGGTAAATATGAGACTCCAGATTTTATACTACAAACTAGACATGCTTGGACCTATGGTCCTCGATGAAGTACTTCTCCCAAAACACAGCAGCCCAGGTCAATCCACTGAGGTGGCTGCAATGCCCTTCACCGCGAGATGATGAGGCGGATGTCACACATGTGGAGTTTTGTTTTTTTTTTTAAAAATGGTGGGTGCTTGGTGGTCAGTCTGCTCTGTGCATAACATGGTAGAGGAAGATTGCTCCTACAACTGTTTGGTCATGTATGACCGTCTGTTCTGCTCATAGTGAATGACTTGTATTGACGATACTTATGTTGTGTGGTTGACATCTCGCTTTGGTATGTGCACTTTGCTCTGCAATCGGAGTTTACGACTTTCAGTTACCAAACGTCCTGTGCAGTGCACTTCAGTGTCAGCGCCACATGCAGCAGAATTTTTCCTGTCAGCCAAGGCAGGCGGCCTCGTCTCCTTTAGCCATAAAAAGGATCTGAAAGCTAATTTAGTGAACACCATAGCCTGCATATTCATTTCATGAGTCATATTGTACATATCACAGAATAAGCAGCCGATTTAGGCCAAGATCAAGCTTCAAGGTCCAGGGGTTGGTGGGTTTTTGCATGACAGACAGACAACCCTTAACATTTTATATATGGAGATGCTTTGAAATACAGAATTACTGCTCATTGAGATTTGTAGGGTGTAGGCTGATCCTGAACACATTGACAAGACCTGAGATTGTTAAATGAAATGAGTTTGGCAGACTTGAGTTATTCTTTCTATTTTTCTTTTTCTCTTTCTTTCTCTCTCTCTACTGATTAAGCAGCCATTTTCCAGGTATACACATCGAGGGACAGAAAGGAAGGTGGGAACAAGGAAATACATAAATGCAGACCACTTGTGAGATCACAGTGAGCATGCATCAATCTAAACAACAGTGTTCTTCCTAACACTTGTACAAAGACTTTCTCTGCCCATGCATTATTTTCCTCAATACCCTTGTTATACTTTTGATTCTCCTCTTACACTCTCCATTCCACTTCCACCACCACCACCTGAGTCAGTTTTGGAGGACTCTTTAAGCCATCAAGCAGAATTGTGGTACCCCAACTTCCATGTTCCACCTAATCTTTAACCAACTGTGGGTAAAGTAAGAAAGCCATGGCAGGTTCAGAATTCCCTCAGTGTCAGTGAACTGCTTCCCCCTAGTTGGAGAAATCCACAGAATTCTTACATATGCACATCTTGGCTGGGTATGGAACCACTCATATTCCCATCTAGGATGTACTTCACATTGTAGTTCCACTTGTCATCTTGACTTCTCTTACAAAATATGGAAACCAAATATTATATGCTGCCTTACACACTACTGTAGAAGGAACAGTGAATTCTGAACAAATTCCAAGTACCATTCCTCATGAAAAGAGCCCAAGATCAAGCCATCCCTTTTAGTTTTAACACAATAAACTAAAGGTAAACTGCTCACTTCTCTTACTGACAATTATTACAATCACATGAATAAAAGATTTTCTTCATAGATAGGCTTTTCATTTCTGTGCAAATCAAAACTACTAATATTTTGTAAAACAACTAATATTTCCAACTGAGTATTTGACCCTTGTTTTACGAGTATAAAGTCAGTTGCATATTCACAGCTACTTTTTCAAACAACTGTACAGCTCTGATCAGTGGTAAAGTTGTTCAGTTCAAAATATTAGTTGGAGCTGCTTTGGGTATTCCATGTCAAAGTACCTAAACTAATACAGCCGTTGCAGCTTACCGTATATCAAACTGGCTCATTCGCCTTCGTATCATATCGTCTTCTCCGATACACCATATAGATCTGCAATCTGTTGTACTTTTAAACCGCATAACAGAAGGTGTTCTATTGACTCAGCTGGAATGTCAAAGGATGGACGTCCAGATCAGGGAACTGAGTCACCTGAACTGGAGTGTAGTAGAGTCCGTTCCACCTGTTCTTCGATAACTTCAAAAATAGTTTCATCTATATTGGAGTCTAAAAGGGCCGCCAACATTGTAATTTCTTCCGATAAATCTTCAATTCTCTCTCTGAAATACGTAATATCTTCGGCAGAATCCATTTCATCGGCAGTAGTAAGCATTTTCTAATTAATTCTTGTGCTATCGATTCACCAATCAGTAACTAGAGGGCGTGTTAGAGCCCACCCTCTCAACTTTGACGAGTGAAAGTGACAGTTTTATTTCAAGTCGTATTTCATGACGGTTTGCAGGAATGTTACGGACAAAATTAAATAAATAAATAAATAAATAAATAAATAAATAAGCAACGAAAAACATATTTCGTGACACATTTATTTATTTATGCTCTCATTTCATGATACATTTATTTTTAAAGGTTTCATTTCATGATACATGTATTTATTTATGCTCACATTTCACAATACTTTTATTTATTTGCGCATTTATTTATTTAATTTTGTCCGAAATAGTCCTCCCTACTCTTCAGGTTGTTGGTGTTCTTTCCTGTCAGCTCCATTCCACGGGGCTTACCCTGAGTTTTATTTTCGTCAGCGTTGTAATTAAAGTCTGTCCGTATTTCTGACCGCTTTTTCCTCCGACACAGGGGAGAGGAGCAGAGTGGAGCGGGATTCTGGCTGACGTAATGATTTCCTGATGGCGCCCAAACCAGTGTTATCCAATGACATGCAACTTTTAAAAACTGCACTACAGTACTGCATTGATGTTCGCTAAATGTTGGCGGACCATGTCATGTGTAATGGAGATATGCAAAGTGAATCACATCGCTCAGTGTCCAGTTGTCTGTTTGAATTTTTTTTTGTTTTCTCTAGTTTTCGGCATCGATGACTTAAAAAGTATTCGTCTTAATTTTCGTCATTAAAGGCGCATTTTTATTTAGTTTAAGTCAAATAAAAAATGTCATTAACAAGTATTTTTCATCTAAGTTTCAGTCAACAAAATGAACACTGCTTCCTGGCCAAATGAGTGCAAGGATAAGAGAACAAGTACTGGAGTGGAGGAAAATTGTGTGGGTCTATGTAACAAAGAATCTGTGTGTGGGGATAAAAGTATCTAATGTTTTAGGACAGAATCACTCCAAAACCCTTCCACTACAAAACATGCACACTTCTGGGATGTGGGAGTATTACATTTAGAAAAGCCCAAAGGTACAAGGTATGCACACCACATAAATGGAGAATGGCTCAGGTTCAAACCCAGTGTCTTGGGGCTGTGAGGCAGCAGCACTAACCACTGCACCACCATGCTTCACTACATAAGTATGACAAGTTAATTGTGGAGAGTATTATCTAAAAGCACTCTCTATAATTTAGTTTTCATAAAACTATATAAAATGTTAAAAACAAAAAAGTTTGTATTCAAATTTTGGATAAATACAATACATGTTGTACTGCTTTGATGTGTAATTCTGATTAGCCGACCAAGTTATTTAAATACTCCTCACAGACTTTGGAAAGGGCTGGAATTGTTCCTCCATTTACCATGCAAGTGGTTTAAAACCACATAGTGTTGGATTATTCACAGCCATCCCTAAATCAAACATTAAATCATCATATGTTTCTCTTCTCTTTATCTTTCAACATTTTTAATTGGTTAGAATCTGGATAACCTGACCTCATAAAGTGTTCATAAAGATCACAAATCCAAAGATTGTCTCCTCAAAGATCAGGTATTCATTCTGTGATAATTCTGAAAACAGTGCCAGCAGTCCAAAAAATGTCTGATCCATCCTGTGTTAAATTCCCAAACACTTCACTCAGCATGGACATTTTTTCTATTTTGTTTAAATAGACCCTAATTACCCCCGTTTCTCAAAAGTCCATATTTGGCACATCTTATGTAGGTAATTACAGACCGGCCTCTCTTCTCTCCTTTATATCCAAAACATTTGAACCTTCTGTCTCTTGGCAAGTCTCTTCCTTTTTTCTAAAGAACAAACTCCTTAATCCTAGTCAGGCAGAATTCAAGACAGCTCTGCTCACAGTTGTTGATACGTCACAGTTGGTTAGAGATGCCACCATGTCATCCGTCCTCACCTTTCTAGATCTTTCCTCTGCATTTCACACTGTCAACTACCAAATCCTCCTTGCCATCTTCTTTGACCTTGGCACCACTGGGACTGCCTTCAGGTGATTTAAGTCCTACCTCTTGAGCAGATCCTACCGTGTGTCCTGGCGATGTCAAGAATGCACCAGGCAAGTACGGGGATGCCCCAAGTGTCAGTGCTGTCTCCTCTCCTCTCCTCTCCTCTCTATGCACCTCTTAACTAGGCTCTATCATCCAGTCCCATGGCTTCTCTCATCAGTGATATGCTGAAGACACACAGCCTTACCTGTACATGTTTCCCTCCAGAGGACCACACAGTATCAGCAGAATCTCTGCATGTTTCACTGCTGTTGCAACCGGGATGAAGGAACACCATTTCTAGCTCAACCTGGCTAAGATGGACTTAGCATTCACTGAAATTCTTCTTTTTTCTACGTGCTTTTGCCATTGTCCTTTAACAAAACTCTGAACAGAAGGGGCTATTTATATTGATTTGCGTAGTCAGGGTGGGGCTGTAGGCGTGTGCACGTGCATTAAATTTCACGTTTCACGTGTGTGGAACTTGCCGTGCACACAGTTTTATACATCTGGAAGTTTCTGTGTGTACGCACATTTCCAGTTTTGTCCATATGCCAAGTTTTAGTGTGAATTCTACGCACAGCGTCCAGCAACACTTGTTCCCAAACAGCCCCCCGACTGATGTTTACTCAGTTATGTGGACCTCTTTTTAAATTGCTTTGGATAACAGCGTCTGTTAAGAAAATAAATACAAATATAAATGTGATCACGCTTTTGTAAGGCTGCCCTATCAAGCATTTCTTTTTTAGCTGTTGAACAACCAAACAGTTTAAGTTAATGCTGAAAAAGTACCAATGATTACAGATTCTATGCAAACACGAGAGCTTCAGCCATATTCTATTTTAAAACTAAATTAAAGCTGTATTTTTTATTAAAATGTGTATTTTATCATTATATAATGGCTGTATTTGATTAATTTTACCAATAAATATGAAAATAATAACAAACCAAGTTTACAGTTTTTACATCAGTTTACAGCAACCCTTTTTCCTAAGCCGTTGTCACTTTTCTAAAGGCAGACAACACTAAATCTATTAGTTATTATAATGAGTCCTTAATGCTGGGGTCATTTAGCCACTATCATCCTACATTGAGCAATTCATTAGTCACTTGGCGAGCTGCTGCATCACGAAGAGTGATTGAAAATTCCTGAATGAAGGTCACCAATCTCTGATCTTCCTCCACTTACTTCAGGACATCAGCCACAAAAGTGATGAGTTGAACGAGAGCCAGTAATTAGGAAATGTTGCAGGCTTGACAGCGGAGGCTGACTATAGACATATCATAATTTGTTATACTTGATGTAGCTGATATACTGTCCTCTAATGAAGCTGGCCACCTGATTATATATTTGATAAAACGTCTGTGTCATGGCTTATTGAGGGCCACAAATAAGTCTGTCGTCTTCACCTGCGTGAGTGAAAAACACTAAGCAATGGCTGCGTTTAACTGTTATTTACAGTACATGCTAAATGCACCAACAGCACTGTCATTGTTTTTGTATTTACAGTTCCAGGAAGGTCCTTTCCTTTAACAAGGACACTGTAGCAACTGTCTGACTACAATTGTGTATGGTGACCAGCTCATTGAAGGAAGCTTCGCCCTGAAGATCTCTAGTTGACTTTCACAAAGCACAAGTGTTTCATAATGTATGACAACATAAATAATGTAAAAATGCGGACAATAGTCTCCATTTCCGCTTTTCGTCCATACTACTTCTACTTCAGCATTTTCAACCCACAAAAATGGAGACTTTTGAAAATGCATGCACAGTGTTGTGGTGTGGATGGGCAAAAACACAGTTTTTCAAAAACGCAGACGCAAATCTTGCTTTCATTGGTTTCTGCTTATTATGAAGACCGTCCCTGATTGGATCCTGCTCATTACAACATCTTGTTATCTGACTCGTCACATTTCACAGAAGAAAGCCGTATGGCTCCATAGTGGGCACTGAAGAGTTTTGTACAGTTTGAAGGCTACGTACATGTGCAAAAGGCAAATAATTTAACTGGTCACGACAGATTTGTGATAAATTCTATGGCTGGCAGCATTTTACCATCCCTTCAAGGATTCTCTGTTGATGTGTGCATGGCCAGGGTAGGTGAAGATGTATGTTATATGTGTTTTGTGTCATTTTAGTGTGGACAGACAGACTTTAATGAATGACGTGGAAATGCAAGTATGGACAGGGATCATTTTGGTTTAAAAATTCAGTTTTTAAGTGAAAACATAAGTAGCGTGGATGTAGCTTAAGATGTTAAAATGTATAAAAAAAAACTAAATAATCAGATGAAAATGTATGGTTTGAAGGCAATAAGGGAAAATATTGGGATAACAAGAAGTTCTGCATCTTCTCTTCTAATATGTTCCATCCTTATTCAAAGGTAAATGAAGTCAGTATCAATATAAAGTCTTTTCATCTGAAGCCACTGTCCGTGAACTCATTCATTCCTGTCCCTAAACCCGACTGAAAACTATCATTTACACGCTTGGAATCTCATTATTTTGTTATGAATAAAACCAAACACTCAATCCAGGGGCAACACATTGGGTGAGGGTGGCATTGTCACGTAACTTTTTTTTTTACCAACATTATGAAATAATAAAAAAAAAGTTAAGTGTGAACTTTTAACCCTAACCTGTTAGAAATAGATACAAATTCAGTGTCTTATTTATATACTACCTTTAAAAATCAGGAGAAATATTTTCAGTTTCAAAGTTTCATTTAATACAGTTCACAATGCCTCGGCACACTGCAAGTGTCTGAGAATCAAAACGGGGCATGCACATTGAAAAGCCACAAGTCAGCACATGGTATTGGCATTGGATTTCCTGATTTTTGCGTAAGAGCTGTCTATCAGGGGCAATCCTGGAGAAAAGTCATGATGGTCAAAGGGAGCTGAACAATCCATCTTGGCTGTGTTTGACTCTACAGCCTATTGAGGTGACATTCAGACTGTTATTTACTCCATGTGCTTTATAGTCTATAAAAAGTTTTAATCTTATGTTTTCATACGGAAAGGGGGTAAGAAAGATTATAAATGAACTACCATGGCAGGTGACAAATGCAGGACAACTGCAAACATTATATACAGTAAATGTACATAAAAAAAAAAATGACTTCACTCATGTCACATAATGTACATGCAAAGTCACCCTTTCATTTACTCACAACATCTCAAAACATGTATTACTCACATATTTAAAAAAAATAACTTCTGGAAAATACTTTCATGAATGTGAAAGGAATCCACATACAGATACGAATGAGGGTCTGAACTGAACACCTGCTTCTCTGCCTCATTCATTGGTCAAGAACCTTGTCGTCAGTTCAAAAGCGCAGGATTACTGGAACACGTTATAATGTTTACAAAGCATGCTGCTTTTTTGGAAGTACATGTTAATATTTTTGCAAAAATGCATACCTGTTGCACATTTTGAGCATTCATTTATATAATGGGCATATGTATTATATGACACGCATAAGACTTGTTTATCTTTCTTCCATGGACATTTTTCAGATTGTTTAGCATTGGTGAACTTTTGATTCCATTATATGATAAACTATTTTCTCTTGTTCTTCCTGAAAACATGAAATTAAAAATTTTTATCAGCCATCACTAAAAAGCACATGGGTTAAGTAAAAGGTCAGGTCATGTCACGTTAGAGAGCATGCACTGGTACACTGGGTTGCCGCACCCACCACACAATGAAACAGCTCCGGTTTCCTGGTTGGCAACTCCCCCAAGCAGACATGCAGTCCAATCCCACTCTTTTGGAAACGGCTCTCTATCTGCTGCAGCCAGGTGGTACCTGGGCATCCCCTTGGCCTGGTCCAGCCACTTGGGTCTTCAACAATAAGGATCCTGCGAGCCGGATCACCTTTGGGGAATCGCGCCACATGGCCGTAGTGCAGTAACTGGTGCCACGGCCCACTTGCCAAGTTGTTTGCCTGCCTATGGTAAAGTCATCCCTGATGGAGGATCACAGGAATCATGGGAAAGAGGAGTCCTTTCATCGGAGCAACGTTTCAGCCGTGGCATGGCCAAATGGGGAGGCAGCTAGATGGATGAGGTCTCCAGGACTGTAAAAATATCCAGACCTAATTATGTCATATCATCTACTGTTAAACCGTACTTCTAAAATTTTTATTATTATGGTGTATTAAGGAATTGTTCTGTTCTGTGTATTGTATTGTATTGACCCCCTACTTTTGACACCCACTGCCACCCCAACCTACCTGGAAAGGGGTCTCTCTTTGAACTGCCTTTCCCGAGGTTTCTTCCATTTTCCCTACAAGGTTTTTTGGGAGTTTTTCCTTGTCTTCTCAGAGAGTCAAGGCTGGGGGGCTGTCAAAAGGCAGGGCCTGTTAAAGCCCATTGCGGCACTTCCTGTGTGATTTTGGGCTATACAAAAATAAACTGTATTGTATTGTATTGTAACTGACACAAGACAGGAAGCACCAGGACTCTAAAGACTTGGATCTTAATCCTTTTGCATAGATATTGGGAGCACCACACACCCCTTTCCAACAACCTTATGAATGCACTTCCAATCCGTCTGCTGACTTCATAGGCCTGGGTTTTGGTTTTTATCCAGGACACTCGCAAGCCCAGACACTCAGACTCCTCACTGAGAGCATTAATCAAAGCCTCCATTGACTCTGCAGAGATCACAGCATCGTCGGCAGAGTCAAGATCTGTGAATCTTTCTTCGCCAACAGATGACCCACAGCCACAGGACCCCACGACCTTTCCCAACACCCAGTCCATGCAAGCACTGAACAGAATAGGAGTAACATATAAACAAAATAATGTTTTGGGGAGGTGAAGTATTCCTTTAAAGGTGTCTCAATTTAATTTTTTGGCTCAATCATGATTTTTTTGTTTAACTGTTCAAATGCATTTGGCAGGTGCATGAAATCTGATATGACGGTGTTCTGTACTGTCTATCCTGAATCTGAAGAAATTACGAAAACTTAATTCATCAGACAGATGCAACCTTAGAAAACAAAAAGGAAAAGACTAACAACTACAAGCTGACTTCAAATTGTTTGCAGTGCAGGACTCTACAAATCAGTCAGCTCCTGATGGAAAGAAATCAAAGGTGTTTTGAGTGGAATGTACGTCTGTAAAACTCTCTTAAAAAAAACGTGTGCTTTAGGTGTGATATTTGAGTCAATGTCACATGCATGAAAATGTGATGTCTATGAATGGTAGCATGAACAACTGCCAATTCGGGTAGCTCTCTATTTAAACTGTACAGTAATACACAATTATGTTACTCTGCAGGTGCATAAACTATAACTATATAGATAATATTTCTAAACCCTTGAACTAAACTGTGTCGCCTAATATAATAACAAAATTTAATGAAATTCAAGCATGATGAAAAATGCCCAAGTGAATAGCCTTCCAAAAAAGATGAAACTTTTGCCCAACCATAGCACAAATGCCTGGGAATTATTCGTAGCGGACACTCTGAGATGGTGATTCCAAACCAAATATAAATGCAAACACACCAGAAAAAGGATGTAGTACACAAATACAGGCAGCAGCTGTAATCCTTGACAGAGAATACCATTGCAATTCAGCTTTATGATAAGCATAATGTCAGATAAAAAAAACAAGCATGATGCTTCTTCGCCTCCTGCAGGATCCATTTAAATCCAGTTCCCTCCTGTGACTCAAGCAAAGGCAGTGTTGACACTTTTTCTATAGTGGCGTTTCTTGTGACTGAAGACAGAGAGATATAATTCTTTTATTAATACACACCAGGCAAGGGTAAGATGACAGAGAAGCACAGTCCTAGGACACCTGCCCTTCATCTTCCTCGAGGGGTCGGTGTCCCAAATCTTTTATAGGGCCTTTGTCTTATGACTTTAGCTGCACAAGAATTTCAAACCGTTACATCTTACAACATTTTGCTTGGATCAGCATTTACCACATCCTTTAAGTTCATCAGTTGGTCACTTGTGGTTTTAGTTCATCAGTTGGTCACTTGTGGTTTTTTGTTCGTTAGGAGAAACAAGAAGTTGCACTTGTCATGTGCACTATAGACAAGACAGGTTCTGCGTGGCTTTGTCATGTACACCAGATTGATCAAACTATTATTATTTTTCCACAGCAGTCTGGTTGCACAGTCATCCTGAGGGCTGCTGGAGTTTTGCAGTCTTGTAAGTAGCACTGCTACAACTGGAGAGAGGCATTAACTTTATGTAATGTAATAGAGCTAATCCAACAGCTCATACAACAACATGTAATGAAAGGTCATCCAGCAGAAGATCTGAACAGTGAACATTAAAGAAACAGAGTGCAACAATCTCCCGTTAACAATGTTCCTTCTTCATTGGTGGTCCGGAGTCATATGGAATAAACAGGATTTGACTGTCCGATACCAAATGGCCACTTCCAAAATCTCACAAAGTACATGTTGGAGTTCAAAATTCTAGTCTGGTTCTGTGTCTGTCACCATTGAGGCCTTGTGTTACAAGCTGATTAGCACATTTAAGGAAGAACATTACGTATTATACTTTGTATGCCTGACATTAATGACATTGTGACACTATGACATTGACCCCTTGTAGATGATTGTTGTGAAATCGCTTCAAACTGCTTCTGGCCTGAATGCAGCCAAGGTGGCGTATGTATTCCTCCAAAGCTAGTGGCTGCCTATTCGATACGTACCTACTGGAAGCACTGGTCACGCCATCTAGCAATCATAGTGGTAACTACATCTGCCTGATGGAAGTGAAGTGTTGGCGTGGCTATACACATGGATTTTGGCTACTAATTTCAAGAAATTGTCCAAATTTGAGGTAAGTTGTGGTAAGATTAAAATACGTACCAGCTAATTGTTTGCTTGTGTGCTATACATAAATTAACAATCTCCACTAAATTTCAAAAAAGTGTAATTGCAGACCACAGTACCTATGAGGTCAGTCATATAATGCCCCAACATCAAGAAACGCCCTCAACATCCATCATGTAACACCCAACACATTAGACTATGATTGGCATTAGGGCCCTGTTACACTACGGTTAAGATTAGGGTTGTAGGAGGCTCTTCTGACTTAAAGGGCGTTTTGTGACTAATGTTGGCAGCATTACTAGACCCTTCTCCTTAATTTAGCGTCTGCTTGATAGCAAAAACACAAATCATTTCTTTTTTTATATAACTGTAAATAAATTTAGGCAACAAGGGGTTAAAGACATTAATGACACAGTAAACCTAAGGCTTCCAACGAATCTAGCATGTCACCTCCGTGTTAGTAGCTTGGTCAAGGTAGCAGTGACATTATGTGCACACAGCAGGATGTTAACTATGAAAAGAGAATGGAAAGGGATCAGTGACACTCGGTAATATACAAACAGCCTTACCAGCAGCTCTTAGAAGAGCATGAAGATCATTCCAAAGAGGAGCTGCTTCATCTGATGTCATACAAATAGTGTTTAAGACTTATTTTATGAAGTATTTGCTGCTCAGTATTGAAATATTAATGGCTGCTCTCCATTCCAACTGATACTAAACCAGCAGATCCCAGCTAGTCTGGCCTCGACATGTCTTGCCATTGCAAGCCTTCCTCCACTGGCAGTCAAATGTCTGCTGAAACATGTCCTTCAGAAACTGCAAGAGCTATTAGAAAATCAAAAGATATGTCATCCACTGCTTTTCTGTGGAACTTCAGTTTGTAAAGTGCTTTTATTTTTTGTGTTACTGTAACACTTTGATTCAAAAACTAAACAGAGACTAAAATCCTTGTATGCACAGAGACTATATGAAGGTGCTCAAAGCGGCATTCAGAGAGAACAGAGGGGCTTGGTCTCACATGTCATTAATTACATGAGCAGGCCATAAATGACAATGAAGTCTGCGTTGACACTTCACTGAAGTCACCCAAAGCTGATGATAGACTTAAAACCTCGGTAAAGTACAGATAATTTGCAATCTGTTCTGGGAGAGATTATAAATAAATATTTCGAAAGAAAATTAAAAACCTTATGCAGGTAAAGTTTCTTAATGCTTGAAACACTACTGTTTTCTTAAAGGATCCATACAAGTGCATGAATTCTATATAATTACTTAACTACTTTATTGTTTTTTTGTTGGCCTGCACAATGGCACATTGTCCCTGTGTCTGTGTGGGTCTTTCTCCATGTGTTAGATTAAGTTTGGTGCTGTTTGTGTGGCTCAGGTCTGTGATGCTCTGATATCCAGGCCTGTTTGCTTATTACTTTGCACCCTGTTCTGCGGGGACAAGCTCCATCAAAACTGGATTAAGGGGGTCCAGTAGGGCATGACTTGATGAATATCATACATCAGTGTAGGATTGGATTGTCCTGGAGTATCAGAGGCAGAGTCATGATTTTTATTGAAGTCTCTGTCTAACTTAACTTCTTACTTATCTGTTTAAATAATAAGATATTCCATCTATAACTGCCCTTTATACAGTAACACTCAAGGACAGTCTACATAAATGAGTTAAAACAAAGACATACAAGAATAAAGCAAGTACATAGATAAGATAACACAAACTATTAGGCATAACATAATCAACACATTGCAGCTTGTTTTGTTCAGCACTTCAGCACTTACTGTATAAGTTTTAAGGACTCCAGCTGATATTTCACGTTGCTTTTCTTATAAATATGAATTACCGTATAGTAATCTTCAAACTGGGCGGCACGGTGGCGTAGTGGTAGCGCTGCTGCCTCGCAGTTAGGAGACCCGGGTTCACTTCCTGCGTCCTCCCTGCATGGAGTTTGCATGTTCTTCCTGTGTCTGCGTGGGTTTCCTCCGGGCGCTCAAGTTTCCTCCCACAGTCCAAAGACATGCAGGTAAGGTGGATTGGCGATTCTAAATTGGCCTTGGTGTGTGGGTGTGTTTGTGTGTGTCCTGCGGTGGGTTAGCACCCTGCCTGGGATTGGTTCCTGTGTTGGCTGGGATTGGCTCCAACAGACCCCCATGACCCTGTGTTCAGATTCAGTGCGTTGAAAAGTGGGTGGGAAATCTTCAAATGTGTCTACTTAGAATTCCAAGAGCTAAACTTAAAAGATGTGGTGAGGCGGCCTTCTGCTGTTATGCACCTAAAATAAGAAATAGTTTGCCAATAGGAATTCGCCAGGCTGATATGGTGGAGCACTTTAACACACTGCTGAAAACACATTACTTTAACATGGCCTTCTCAGAGCTTCATCTTAGTTAAATCCTGATGCTCTGTATGTTCAATTAATTATCGTTACTATTCATGGTGGCTCTAAAATCCGCACTAACCCCTACTTCCTCTTCTGTTCTTTTTCCGGTTTTCTGTGGTTTTGATCTGTGCCACCACCAGCTAATCAAAGCACCGTGATGTCCTTCCATTGATGGATTAAAGGCCAGAAGTCCACATGACCGTCATCATCAAGTTCTTCCACGAGAACCCTGACTACAATGAGGACTGATTGAGGTCATTTATGTTAGGTAGAATGCCTAGAGGGGCTGGGTGGTCTCTTGGCCTGGAACCCCTGCAGATTTTTTTTTTTTCTCCAGTCACCTGGAGTTTTTTTTTTTTTCTGTTTTTTCTGTCCTCCCTGGCCATCGGACCTTACTTTTATTCTATGTTAATTAGTGTTCCCTAATTTTACTTTATTTATTTTGTCTTTTTTCTCTTTCTTCATCATGTAAAGCAATTTGAGCTGCATTGTTTGTATGAAAATGTGCTATATAAATAAATGTTCTTGTTGTATATAGATGAATTCCCTGAATTGTCTCTGGTGTTTTTCATCTTCTTGCTAAGAGCTTCCTTTACCCCAGTTACTGTCAAAATGTGGACATGATAATTGAAAATGTGCTGTACAACTAAAAAAATGACTTGTATGTGACTTACAAACACCAGAAGACTTCCCTACAATGAAACACACTAAATTTGACACTGATGATGCATTTCAGTCTGTAGACTAAGTAAGTCTGATATATTATTAATAGTAATATGGAAAAGTTACCATCAATAAATATAAGACATAAAAACATAAAAGAAACTATTCAGACCCTTTCATTTTTCTTTTCACATTTTGCTAGGTTGCAGCCTCCTGCTAAATATTTCACATTCCTTTTTTCCTCAACTAGTTCTGTCAGGTTGGATGGAGACAGTCGGTGGACATCTACTTTTAGGTCTCTCAAGAGATGTTTGATTGGGTTCAAGTCTGGGCTCTGGCTGGGCCACTCAACATTCCCAGAATTGACCCTAAGCCACTCCTGTATTGTCTTTGTTTTGTGGTTAGGGTCATTGTCCTGTTGGAAGGAAAACGTTTGGCCAAGTCTGAGGTCCACTTTGGAGTAGGTTTCCATTAAGGATATCTCTGTACTTTGCTCTGTTCAGCTTTCCCTCAGCCCTGTCTAGTCTCATTGTCTCTGTTGCTGAAAAACAACCCCACAATACGATGCTGCCATCGCCATATTTCACTGCTGACATCACAATACACAGGTGATGAGCGTTGTCTAGTTTCCTCCAGATGTGATATTAATCTCAGTTCCATCAGACCAGGCGTCCTTTAGATGCCATTTTGAAAACTCCAGATACATGTCTTTTATGGAGGAGAAGCTTTTGTCTGGCCACTCTGTCATAAAGCTCAGATAAGCGGAGTGCTGAAGTGATGGTTGTCCTTCTGGAAGTTTCTCCCATCTCCACACATGTTCTCTGGAAATCAGCCAGTGTGGCCAACAAGTTCTTGGTCACCTCTTAAGAAGGCCCTTCTCCCACGATTGATCAGTTTGGTGGACAGCTCTAGGAAGAGTCATGGATATTCCAAACGTCTTCCACTTAAGAATTATGAGGATAACTGTGCTCTTAGGAACCTTCAGTACTTTTTTTTAGCCTTCCATAGATCTGTGCCTCAACACAATCCTGTTTCTAAGCTCTGTAGATAATTCCTTTGACCTCATGGCTTGGTTTTTGCTCTGATACACATTGTCAACTGTGGGATGTTCTAGTGACAAGTGTGTGCCTTTCCTGATTATTTCCAATCAACTGATTTGACTACATGTGGACTCAAAACATGGCGTAAACATCACAATGATGATCAATAAATAGGATGCACATAAGCCAAATTTCAGCTTCCAAAGCAAAGTGTCAGAATGCTTGTCTCAGTATATTTCAGGTTTTTACTTTTAAGATATTAGCAACAATTCCTAAAATCCTGTTTTTTGCTGTGTCACTCTGGGGTATTGAATGTTGTTCATTGAAGAAAAAAATTATTGAAATCATTTTAGTACAAGGCTGGGACATGACAAAACGTGGAAAAGTGAAGGGGTCTGAATGTATTGTGAACGCACTGTAAATACACAAATAAATAAATAAAAATCACTGCAGTACTTCGCAGCCAAAGACGTTCACCCACTCCATCCTGTCAAGCCTGACATCCTTTCAGACACTCTGTCAATGTTCATCTCTATTTTATTTTATGGATAATTTTGGTTGTTGTTTCTGTTTTATTTATTTATTTTTTAATATTGATTCTCTTTTCCTATCTTGAAACATTAAAAGTGTCTGTATAGTTAGGATCATGTGGCCATTCTGTTTTGAATTATGGCATCACACAGAAGTGCCCGTTATTATTATTAAGTATATTTCAGGATTTTAGAAATTCACCACACTTTAAAGTGAACTACATGGGCCAAGAATCAAAAATAGCTAATTTCTCAGATTGCTGCTTTAACCAGGTATCAAAGTCTACAAAGTTTGAGCTACTCTGATACACAGCACAGTGATGCCATTGTTTGACACCTTTGAGGTGCCCGTTAGTGGCACCGCTGGATCCTCAGCTCACGTGTTTGTAATTCACCAAAACAAAATGTAACTCACAATTTTCCTCATATTTAGATTCACTTGTGAGAATGATCTTCAGCTCCAACAGTCAAAGTTAATGAACAAGTAAAAAAATAATTAATGGCTACTTTCATTATGTGAACCACTGTTACAAGAATAAAGTCTCATGGTCTGAAGTCTATCCTAGCAGCATTAGGCACAATGCAGGAACAAATCCTGGATGGGTTTCTAGATCATCGCCAATCAACACTGGAATATAAAAAGAAACCAGAGGACCAGAAGAGAAGTCAAGAGAGAACACAAGGCGAATGTGCAAACTCCACATGAATGGCAAGCAGGCCTGCAATCAGAACCAACACGCTGGAGCTCTGTGGTGGCAGGCCTAACTCCTGTGCCTCCATGACGCCCTACTAGTACCCTGAGAAAACATAATTGAAAGATATAAATAAGCAAATAAGGGAAGCAACAACATACAGCTTTGTTAAGGCCCTGTAGATTTTGAAACACACTATATAAGAGAACTGTACATACAGCATATTAATATTCAAGATTAAGATTGATTTGAAGGACTAAGATGTAGAAGAATTCTTAAAAAGGAATCGAATTTAAACAGAATCATCGAGACTTAGGAAGCCAAAGAGGAAAATAAGTTTAAAAACCGCTAGGTGTCCTCTATGGGGCAGATTATGCATTTCACAAGCCCTTATACAACACTTGCAAAGCCAGCTCATTTTCTTCCCTCATTTTCCATTTATCAACATGCTGTCCTCAGAACTTTTCCATTATAAGCATACATTCCAACAAAATTTTATTTACATTTTCCACCCCATCAGAGAGTGGATGTTCTCTGCCTTCTCATCTCCTAAATATAATAGAGTCTTCTGGTGGCTCCTACACATATTACAACCTATGAATCCCAAATCCATTTCTCCAAAGTTTTTAAAGGTCAAAACTTCTGGGCATGCAACTGATTAACCCAAGGTTTACAACAAGCTGATCCCACTGGTGGCTTTCTGGTAACTGCTATGAACCTCACTAAGGTGGAAGATCAGTGCAGTCCTCCAAGGAAGATACTGTAAGCTTCTACTCGAATTTACAATAGAGAAGCGCAGAAAATAGAAAAATAGTGCGAGAGCTTGAAAAAGACTATAAACAGGCCCCTAGCCTGCCCAAAAAAGACCTCACCCAAAGCAGCCAGACCCAAAACTCCACTGGCGAGCTTCTATCTGTGTGGGCCAAAAAGGGGTTTTGGCTTTGAAAGTTCAAAATATTTTTGGTTTCCCAGGAAATATACCAAAAATGCACATAAATGTCTCATAAGCAAGAGGGACCATATAACATATAGCTTAAGTGACAAGTCCAAAACAAAATCTTTATACACAATTACATTTATTAAAATTTAAGAAAAAGACCAAAATTGGTAAAAGCATGCAATAAAGAAAGCAAACAAAGTTTGCCTATAAATAAACTATAAGACACAAATCTCAATGGATTTGTCATCAAATCAAGAATCAAAAGTTAAATACACATACCATAAATCCCAAAAATCCAGAAAATCAATGTAGAACAGCAGTGTTGGAACATTAATGAGCCACTCTGCAGCCTCATGATGTACAGGCTGAGGGCAGCTCTTCGGCAGTCACACCATGGGGGTCCTGCCTCTTTTGGGGGCGATCCACCCATTAAGTAAAAGTAAAAGGAACAGGGCACAAAATAAACAGAACAATATTAACAAAAATAAAAATATGAAAAAAGAAATTTTAAAATAAAAAAGTACAAAAATGGAAAAGAAACAAGCCAAAGAACACATACTTGCTGAAACATAATGACACCTTGTTGGTGCACCTACCATTACTCCTCCAGCGGAATTAATCATGAGAGCTCCTTGTCCTTTCCCCTCTCACTGAGATTTTTACATATATTTGACAATGTGCTCCTTGACACTTAGAACACTGAAAATCTGCACAAATGCTGTCTTTTCGAGTCTGTAGAATCAATTTGATTGGACATCATTTAGAAAAATACACACCTGTGTATATAAGGGGTGGAGTGGTGGCTCTGAGGCTAAGGATTTGCACTAGCAATCACAATCCAATAAATGCCAAAAAGTGACTCAACTTCATTGGGCCCTTGAGTAAGGCCCTTAATCTGCATTTGTTCCATCCTGGGTATGACGTTAATCTGCATCCAGCCCTGCATGTTGGCCCTCCAACCAGCTGGTAAAACCTGGGGTTTGGTGGCAGAACTGGCACTCCAGACACCATAAAAACCTCACATTAGTACCATTCCAACTGAACTAATGTCATGCTGAGGTGTCACCCATTGCATGGTTGCACTCGGGTCCTAATCTGGGATCCTGAATTGGTTTGTCATGTGGTGGGAACGGCAATGTGATGTATCAGCGTGTGCTCCTAACCACTCTTTGTATATAATGTCCCACAATTCACATTCCATTTCAGGACAAAGACCAAGCCAAGAAACTTCCTGTAGACCTCTACAATCAAATTCTGGTGAGGCATTGATCAGGGGCAGGGTATACCAATATTTCTAAAGCTGTAAGTTTTCCCAAAAGAGCACTGTGAAATGGAAACTGTGAAATGGAAGAAGTCTGGAACCACCAAGACATTTCCTAAAGTTGGTGCTGTGGCCAAACTATGTAACCAGGCAAGAGAGGACAGGTCAGGGAGATGACAAAGAACCCAAAGGTCACTCTAACTGAGTTTCAGAAGTCCTCTGTTGAGATAGGAGAATCTGTCGGAATAATGACCATCTCAGCAGTATTCCATCAATCTAGCATTTATGGTACAATGGATAGACGGAAGCCATTCCTTGAGTAAAGAGCCAGTGAGAGAATTTGAAGGACTCTGAGGGCATGAGGAAAAAGACTGTTTGTTGTGATAAGATAAAAACTAAACTCTTAAAGCAGAACCCCAAGCACTATGTCTGGCGAAGACATATGACTTAATACTATACCTATGGGGAAGTATGGCAATGACAGCATCATGCTATGGGGGTGTTTCTCTGTGGCAGGAATCAGGTGGACAAAGATGAATGCAGACAAATAGAGAGAGGTCATTGAATAAAACCTGCAGAGTGCACATGGCATCAGAATGGGGTGACGGGTCACTTTTCAGCATGACAATGACCTAAGCACACTGCCAGGACAACGCTGGAGTGGTTTTGGGACAAGTCTCTGACTTTCCTTGTGGGGCCCAGTCAAAGCCCAGATTTAAACCCCACAGAACATCTGTGGAGAGACCAAAAACATGCCCGTTTATAGATGTGTCCCATCAAAATCTAATGGAGCTTGAGAGGATCTGCAATGAATAATTGGATAAACTGTAAAGTACTGAATTAAGGGTCTTAAGGGTATGTAATTCTTGTATGAATTACAGATTTGATTTTTAATAAAATTCTAAACCTTTCTGAAAACATGTTTTCACTTTGTCTTTAAGGGTTATTGAATGTAGATTGATGATCAACAATGCCAAATTGATCCATTTAAAAGTAAATCAACAACACAATAAATTGTTCAGAAAGTGACAGTGTTTGAATAATTTCTGAATCTGCTGTTATGAATGTTCAGAGGTTGAAAAGTGGGTTTTTTTTCTTTTTTTGTGAAGAAGTCTCTCTTCCCATATCACAAACAACGGCTTGTTTAGTTAGCTGTCAGTCTTAAGCTGGGCCACAACGGGCATTTGTGTGAACGTGCCCGCTGTTCCACTATCACTCCAGTGCTGCCGGCTACCACTCTCCTATGACAACAAACTAGATAAGCAGATTAGAAAATGGACAGATGACTTAAAAAGAAGGTTTTTTTTCTTTTTCTTTTTGCCTTAAGGAAACATAACTTATTTTGTAGTTTGACTTTGGCAACATCTGCGGTGGGATGGCGCCCTGCCCAGGGTTTGTTTCCTGCCTTAGGCCCTGTGTTCGCTGGGATTGGCTCCAGCAGACCCTTGGGTAATGAATGGATGGACTTTAGCAACATAGAGCCTTTGATAATGAAGACAACTGAATTGTATGTTTACTTATTTGACTGACACCTTTATCCAAGTCAACTTGCAACATTTATTATACAATTGGTTACATTTCTTTTGGTTTTCCAACTGGAGCACAGGCAGCTCAAATGACTTGCTTATTGTCACACAGTATCAGTAGTGGGATTTGCACCCACAACCTCAGGGTCTGAGGTCCAAAGTCTTAACCACTACACCATACTGCAAATGCTTAGAAATTTGTGTAAACTAAATGTTTTGGGCAGGTCTGTACATTTGTCCCTTCAGTACCTCTGAACACATTAATTTCTGTATTGATTAGGGTACAAATGAATGTAAATGGGTCATTGCATTCATTGAATTTTAAACAAAGTGTTGTGGCTGTGTTATTAAATGAAGTTATGTACCTGAGTTTACAGTTTCCAAGGATAAGTGAATTATTGTACATTGGGGATATCTAACCACCTGAATGGCTATACTGACCATCAGCGAATCTTATTTTTTAAATTCAGAGGGCACATTTCCAATAGTCATGGAATTGGCATAGCACTACACAAACATGCAATGATTGATGAAGACACTGAATGGCTGTATTTTTGTTTCACAAAATGTATAATGAATATTACATTTATATTGTGATTTAGTTTATATTCTACATCCTCTAAGTCCCAGAAATTTGAAAGTCATACTTAATTCCTGTAAACCTTAAAAAATAAATGCAACACAGAAAATTATCAGTGAGGTATAGGTAGTATACAACCAATTAAACCTCTTTTTTAATGGAACATTTTCTGTGGTTTTATAACACAGCATTAGTCATTTGTGTTTATGTTTAACCCTATAATTGGGATACATAAAAATTATTGCAAGTAATAAGCAGATCTTGATAGCATATCAAATTATGGAAAGCTACTATATGTAAATATGAAGTAAAGAATATCAGGTTAATAAGCTATTGGTAATGAACAGTTATTAAACAAACTGATGGTTCTGCGATTGTGTGAAGAGTGCAACTGATGTTCTCCTTAACTTCTCCTCCGAGTTGTTCTGTCTTTTTTTTAGTTATCACCTTTTTCACTGTGGAATAGTGTTTACCATTTTGCGGTTTGGTTTATGTCTAATTAGTGAACAAAAGCCAAACGACACATTTTAAGCATTTTATTTTAGAATTTGAAAAGCTGAACATGTTTATGTAGATTACTAGAATACTGCCACACTTTAATCGAGGTGTTTGAAGGAAACATTTGATTTATGTTTATACCAAATGTGTGACAAGCTGCATAATACCAGAGATCAGCGAACTTGTTCGTTTCTGTTCTTGACAGGTCGCCATTTATAGCATCGACTATCCGTCGACTCTTGAAGTCCTATGAGAGTTTTCAGCACCCTGGACAGCTCACAGCTCGGCGGACTGGCGCCTTCCAATACATTCAATGGCTTTCTCCATTTAACTACTACAGTATGTGAGATTATCGGTTCCCATTGCAGACTCGTTACCACTTGTTAATAACTTTCCTGTGTGTAAACTTCACCGAGTTTTAAGTCAACGCGCAAAAAGACATAAAGTGTCAATTTTGATGGGATAAGCGGAAAGAATGATTGGAGAATTAAAGTAGTTTCATCACCTGCACCAAACAGAGGAGTCTATACACGCACGCACTATATTTATGTTTATTTATTGGTACACGGTCTTATAATCCATTTGCATCAGAATATACAATCATATCAGCTCAGCATATCCAACATATTTATGAATCTAACAAAGCCGGCTAAACAAGTACGGTTGGGGTGCTGGATAGATTAGGCTACTTCGCGTCTAACTTGCAAATGCCACGAAGTATGCGACAAGGAAACTGGCAAATCACCGAGAATGTAGGCATCCATCACTCATATGTCAAACTTATTGATATTGTGCGTCATCCCCCATTTTCATACTTCGCTACCAAGCAAGATTTCCATGTTTATTTATTTTTCCCTTTTAAACTTCAGTCGTCTCTTCAGGCAGCATATATTGGCAGTGCAGGTTAAAACTTGCATGATTTATGACAACCTGCAATGAAATCGCGATGGCTTCGAGTCCTTTTGCACCCTATAACCTCTTAAGAAAATCATCATAATAAAGCCCACCTCTGCTTAAGCACCGACGCTTTCGTGCGCTCATCCCTCCAAACCACACCCCCCAAAAAACCTCCCCCCTTCTGCCGGCATCGCTTTTATTTATGTGGTGTTCAATGGAACTCGTTCAATTTACAAGCAGTTCATGCACTTGCACTGACGTCAATGGCGTTTCATTGAATGCATATAAAGAAACGGTGAGGACTCGGTGAAGCAAACCTCCGCCAAGCCGCACTTTTCGAGTTTCTTCCAAGTCAGAGTGGGGAAACTTTAGGAGAGTGAAGAGTCTCCTGCTGATTACCAAGTAAGTCGCTTTATTTGTGCTGCCGCTGCTAACCCGTTAACTAGTTAGCCCGGTGCCGCGCACAAGTTGGACACAGAGGACGTCGGGACGGCTAAATACTGTACAGACGCCAGACGCAGCTTGTAAGCTGTGCAGGACAGAATGTGGAACTTCGACATAGCAGCCAGGAGCGGCTGCTCTTTTGATAGAATACTGGCGTGAAAGCTGCCGGCTCTCGTCCGGTCACATCTGCATTTGACACCGAGCGCGCGATGAAGGAATAGCGGGGTAAACGGTGAGCGCGGCGCTTTGCATTTGCCATTTTTGTCAGTGAGAAATGTAGTTTCGTGTTCATTTCTAGAAGCTTTGCAAGTTTATCTGAAGCACGAGATAACTAGGACTGAGTTCTTTTTTGTAAACCATGCCGCACATGTGCGCAGTCTGGCGACGCCGAGTAGCCTATCTATTTAGTCTGCCGCGATGTTTTCGGTTCTCTTGTAAATGTTCATTTTCCAAGTTTGGCTATGTTGTTTCTAGAATGGTTTATACAACAAAACATGGAGATAAGAAACACGCAATAACTGCCCAAACATGTTACAGTACTTTAACAATTCGTATTTTTTTAAATTGTAAGGTAGAGTGATCGTTTAAGCTAATTTCTGTGAAAAATGCATTCTTTACATAGATAGATAGATAGATAGATAGATAGATAGATAGATAGATAGATAGATAGATAGATAGATAGAACTTTATTTGTCCCCAGGGGTACATTTGACAATCCCCATCCTCAACTCCAACAGACATTCCTGTGACATGTCTGAGATCATATTCAATAGCGCTGTATGATGATTCAGAAAGACGAGTTTAAGACGTTTACACCTGACACTGTAGAGCATCAATCAGTATGAAAGAGTACGGAACCGAAGTGACCTTTAGAAGGTTAATGTATGTAAGTTAACAAACGTGTGTCCAACTACAGTAAAGAGTTTAGAAATATCTTTTATAACATCATCTGTAACGAAATGGCACGTGTGCCCTTTTCCTTGTCCTGTTGCAAAGCTGAAGTGAATTAGATTGGTTCAGTAACTGGATGGATAGCTTAAAATGTCATATTTTAAAGCTGGATTGACTGAAAAGGGTTTATTTTATGTTTAATTGAATGATATTTCTTCATTAGGAAATAAAGGTAATTTTGTGTTTATAATGTATTATAGGGAACAGAGCATCCCCCACTTACATTGATGTTTGTCAGTGACTCTTCACCTGCTTGTTTAATATCTGCATGAGTCCCCGTGTCATTAAACTCTGTTGGCCCTGTCAACGTATGTCACCAGACATTAGCCCCCCAAAATCAGTTTTAACCACTTTATCACTTGGTTACATCCTTAAAAATAATGATCCTGTAATGGTACTTTAGTACAAATGGAACCAAACTAGGTTGTGTGGTTCATTGTTGAACAATTGCTTGACAACGAGAAATGTTTAATTTTTTGCAGCGTTTATTTCATAATACATTTTTTCTCTGTGCTTTTGAAAGGTTCGTATTATGTGGGCAAAACAGAAATCGTTAATGTGGGTATGGCTGCCTAGCAGGATTCGGACAGATTAAATAAAAACCCGAACTTGGTCTGTTTTATTATATGCAATGAAAGTCCTTTGAAAATCAGGAACTCATTTGGTGTTATCATCTATTCATGGAGCCTGTTCCAGATCTAAATAAATAAAGGTTCTTTCTGGAACCTTTAAATGGATGGTTCTTTTGGGAACCAAAAATGATTCCCCTGTGACACCACTCTTAATAACCACTGTGACGTGTTTATTTTGTAGAGTAAAGGTTCCTAATTTCAGTTAATGATTATAAGACATAGAGGTAGGTCTGGTGGTCCTGCTGCCATTTGAATGCTGACATTTCTAAAATGTCATTTTTCCTTTCCTAACATGATGCCTTTCAGTCTGTGGTCTACATTAATGTCTTAACAATCTTCATCTTCTTCAGCTCTCAGTTTCTATTTAACTAGCAGCAGGCTGAAGTCATCTTTAGCCAATGCAGTTGTGGCCCCTATCCTGTCTTCATTCCCTTTTTGGTCTGAAAGGAGCTAAAATACAGTAGACAGCAAACAAATGTACCTTGTGGACTTTGCAAACAATAGGCACCCCGTTCAAGGCTGACGTCTGCTTTGTGCCCGATTATGCCCATGTTGAGCACTAGGTCACTGTGACCTTGAATTGGAACTAGCAGGTTCAGAAAACAATTGGAGAAAAAATATTCAGAATGTTACTGGAGTAATAAAACATTGATGAGTCAGCACTTTATTTAGTTCAATGACACCTGAATTTGGATTAGAGTTAAAAAAAGAAAAATTCCAGTTTGTACCCAGTGCTCCAGTTCCCAGTGATGCTTTTATGGAATAATATGGGTTCAGAAAAGAACAAATTATTGTATGAATGAATACATCCAGAATATGCTTTATTCCTAAATACTGCCAGGACATTTCTGGTAGCTTCCACAAAGGAAGAAAGGGTTAATGCATAAAGGAGTATTCTGTTCATTTAATGTTTTACTAGGATTGTTGGCTTCTGTCTCATATCTTACAGATAAGTCTGTCCTTGTCATTGTCAAAAGTGGAGTGAACTGATCTTATCTTCTTGAAACAATGGCCTGGCCTCTGATGTGAGCTGAAGTCATGCATTAGCTGGATAAAATTCACAGAAATTAAGCAAATGGCTAATCAGACTATCGCTTTCTTTACTCCTTTTGCAGAAACTGTAATAAGAACAATTCAGCATGAAGACCGCATCTATGGTACTGTTACTACTCAATGCTCTCTTCATACCTCACATCCCTCCTAGTGTCTGCCGTCCCACGGGAATGAACATCTTTGACCATAATGATTTCAAGAGTCAGCTTGACCAAGTTCTGCTGAAGGCTGGTGACAATTCCATATCCTACCTCATGGGAGAAAGGCTTCTTCGATATTTACAAAGAAATCCCAGATTGCAAAAGAATATGTCTCTACTACCTCTTGACCACTGGCAGTTAGGGAAGTCATTGTCATCACGAAGCACAAGCCAGTACGTTAACAGCTTATCGTCCCTGGAGGAAGAAGAGCCTTTACCAGAAGACATCAACATCCTCGACAACATAGTCGAACTGTCCAAAAGAGCAGAAGACCCTCCCATCTCAATTGATTTGACATTCCACCTCTTACGAAATATGATTGAGATGGCAAGGATTCAAAGTCAGAAAGAGCAAGCAGAACTGAACCGCAAATATTTAGATGAGGTAGGCAAGTGAGGATTTGATAAGAAAAACAACAAGGTTCTCACCAGAGAAAAAGCCCAGGTTCTGTCGCATACGGTTCATGTCCACAGCCTGACATTTGTTCTTGTAACTACAGTTTACACAATCTTGGGTTGTATCTGCTGCCTTGAGCTTTTTTTGAAATGAGTGTTTGTTGACAATATGACCCTTGACTAGCTGTAGGGAACCATGTCATGTCCTTCACTCAAATGTTCAACTGCAAGTTACTGATGTACACATTTGAAATTGAACATCTTTCAGCTGTGTCATAATCCTTTTCAATTTAATGTCATACTAAAAACACAATGTCATATTAACCGATATATTTTTAGAATGGTAGAAAACAGTTTAGATTAGTGAAATTAAGGATTTTTTCCACAGTTCAGACCAGTAGATAGCCTTCACAAATATTACGGCTGACTGACACGGTACTGTGTGCCACACATTTAAGGTGTACAACTGTTGAATCCTGTGTTCTCACTCGGTCGCCTATAAACGAGAGGTTACTCGCCATCTATATGATTGAATATTGGCCCTCACATTTGGCAGAGCTCTGCCAGCTGTCACTGTAGGGCAGTTTTAAAGAGTTGAAGATGGGCTGTCCTGCCTTAAAGGACCTCATTAGCAACACCTTTCCAAGTCCGCAGTCAAACCAACAGATAAACAGACTGACAGACAGAATTTTATTTGTACCCAAGGGGAAATCTGGGTTTTTACAGAAGCTCTTTAAATGTTGTTGGATCTTCAGCATTGACATTAACAGTATGGTGTCTGTTAGGAGGCATGAGGTTAAGGTAAAAAAAAGAGAATAAAAATGATTTCAGAGGTGAAATCGAGTGGCACTGGAGTGTCATTCTTACTGAAAACTGCACTTAAGGGATTTGTTACCTGATAGAATGAGCAGTACCTACAGTTAGAAGAAGGCCATTTATCTTAACTGTGGAAATGGCAAAACACGCAGTGTTAACATTAGATAAGTGAAAACTGAGTCCACTCTACAGAAACACAGTTGAGTGTCGGATGAGAATGCTTAAGTTGTTAGCAAATTGTGGAGCCCAGAATTCCAAACTTCGACTTGGCGATCAGTGGTTCAAAGTCAAACATGGAAAGTCCTCTTCTTGTCAGATTTATGTTGGGCATGGTTGTTAAGCAGTATCTTGGGCTTCATGGTGAGAATTTTATATTTTTCTTGTAGAAAATCATTCAGAAATGACATCCTTCTCCTTACCTTGTGCTATCACTGTTTCAGCAGATCAATGCACTATGTAAATGTATTTAAAAAAGCATGCATACAAAATCTGGATTTTGTGAATTGTTTTACTGAGAAAAATAAATAGATCATTCATAAAGAATTGTTTAGCAGCAAAGAAAAGCCATTTTGCCATTTATATTTTGTAATAAAGAAATCTAAACAAACCACCTGACTGTACAACTGACTTAAACCCCACTTTACTTCAGGTACTGTAATAAAGGGGATTTATTCTGTTTATCGTATGCATTTGATATCTGTGCCAGTCAGAGCATCACGAGGGGCTAAAAGGGGTTGTTAAATTAAACATCTGCCTATTGTATTATTGACCAATATGAGTATTTATTTAGAAGAGTAAACTACATGATTTGAGCCACTAGGTCAACATTTTCCAAAAATATCTATAAGGAATACATATGTAAAATAGTTTCTACAAAAATAAAATGCCGTACCTCTGTCTAGTACTATTTAGGACCCCCCTTTTTGCCTCCAGACAGCCAGACTTATCAACAAAACGTGCTGGAAATGTTCCTTTCAGATTTATGTTCATGCCAACTTGAGGGCATCACCTAGTCCTTACAGATTACACTCACACATTCCCTCAGATGTTGCCCCATCTTGTAGCATGAAAATGTCCACCATGCCTGTGATACCGAGTTGTCTGGCAGGGTGAATGATCCTACTGGAAGTGCCCCTTCAATGAAAGCTAGACTTTGGTTATAAAGAGATTTTTTTTGTTCTTTATTTCGCCTTATACAATTTCTCATATTAGGGATTTGTTAATTTTCGCATACCCCTTGGGGTCAGAGCGCAGAGTCAGCCATTGTACAGCACCCCTGGAGCAATTGAAGGTTAAGGGCCTTGCTCAAGGGCCCAGCAGAGTAGGATCTCTTTTGGCAGTGAAGGGGATTTGAACCGGCAACCTTGGGGATACCAGCACAGATCCTTAGCCTCAGAGCCACCACTCCATCCTACACATCTCGACAACCATGCTTAGGCACGCTATGGCATTCAAAAGAGACTACACTGGTATTAAGATGTCTACCTAATATGTGCCAAGAAAACATCCCCCCCCACATTACACTACCATTACCAGCCAGTACTGATAAAGCAAGACATAATGAATCTATGGACTTGTGTTCTTTACTCGAAATTCTCACTGTTGCAGCTCCATGTTACAGCACAAATTGAAATATGTCAGTCCTGGAAACATTTTTCCAATCTTCATTTGTTCAGTTTTGGTGGATACCAGGTCCACAGTAACCTCAGCTTCCTTTTCTCAGCTGACGGGATTTGAATTTGGTGCAATCTTCTGTTTTTGAAGCCCTTCTGTCTCAAGATTTGATGTGAGAATTCAGAGCAACCCTTCTGTCCACCGGTGTTCTTCAAAGCAGCTGAGTATTTGTAGCCTTTCTGATAACTTGAACAAGTCTGATTATTCTCCTCTGGCCACAGAAGTGGCACTCAGTGGATGTATTCCTGTTTATTACACCACTATCTATGAACCGTGTTTGTTTGGGTGTGGAGATCTCAGAATGGCTGCTGTTTCAAAGATTCTGGCATCACCGCAACTGTCACCAACAATCATACAACACTCAAAGTCATATAGATCAGACCTCTCCTCCATTGTAATGTTTGATCCAAAAATACTGTAACTAAACCTCTTGACCATTTCTGCATTTTATAAGCTGAGCTGTAACTGAATATACACACTGACTGGGCAAATTATTAGGAAGTCTATACAAATGCTTTGCTCTCAAAACAGCCTCAGTTCTTCATGGCATGGAGTCTACAAGATGTTGTAAACATTCCTTTGAGATGTTTGCCCATATTATCATAATTGCAGCACATAATTTCATCAGATTTGACAGCTGCACATTCCTGTTCCTAACCTCCCATTCTACCACATACAAAAGAGGTTCTATTGAATTCAGATCCAGTGACTGGGAGGGTCACTGAATAACACAGAACTCATTGTTATGTTCATGAAACCAGTTTGAGACGACTTTTGCTTTGCACTGTCATGCTGGAAGTAGCCATTAGAAGATGGGTGAATTGTGGCCAAGAAGGAACGCAAATAGCAATGATACTAAGATAGGCAATGGCATTCAAGTGATGGTGGATTGTTGTTAATGGGCCCAAAATGTGCCAATTGTTCCCCACACCTTTATAGCACCACCACCAGCCTGGACTGTTGAGACAACGCGGGTTGGGTATTTGGATTCATTTTGATGGTGCTGAATTCTGACCTAACCATTGTGGTGCCTCAGCAGAAATTGAGATTCATCCGATCAGACTACATGACTCCATTCTTCCTCTGTCCAGTTTTCATGAGCCTGTGCCCACTGAAGCCTGAGCCTTCTGTTTTTGGCCAAAAGGAATTGAACCCACCATGGTCTTCTGCTGTTGTAGCCCATCCGCATTAGGGTTTAACATTTTCTGCTTTCTGAGATGCTTTTCATCTCCACAGCTGTACAGAGTAGTTATTTGAGTTACCATTGTCTTTTTGTCAGCTTGAACGAGTCTGACAATTCTCCTCTAACTTCATTCATTAATAAGATCTTCCGTCTGCAGAGCTACAACTCATCTGTTGCTTTTTGTTTTTCGCACCATTCTGTGTGTGTAAACTCTCAAGACTATTATGTGTGGAAATCCCAGGAGATGAAGAAATACTCAAAGCAGCCCATCTTGCGCAAACAATCGTGCAACAATCTAAACCACGAGTCCACATTGTATCCTTTTTGTGTTTGATGTGAACATTAACTGAAGCTCCTGACCTGTATCTGCATTGCACTATTGCAACATGATTGACAGATTAGGTACCTAATTTAGGAATAAGAGGGTGTGGAGGTGTTCCCAATGGGTGTATGTGTGTTGAGGTGGACGGCCAGGGCCCTTACCTGGCAGGGACACCTAAATAGTGGAAGTACTGGAGGAGAAAATAGGCACAGGACACTACTTTCCCCGGAGCACGGGCTGGCAGTCCCAGAGTTGCTACAGCACTCCCGGATTCCCAAAGGGCACGCTGGGACGTGGAGTTTGACAGCTCAGCCCTGTTGGGTTCCAGAGGTACCACTGGAATTGGCAAGTCCTACTTTATCAGGCGTCCGCCACAACCAGGAGTAGTTCTGGATAATGCTAATGGGCCACCTGGAGTGCTCCCCGGTGCAGCAAAAAGGGACCACCTCCCTTTATTCAAATAGCCAGGGTCAGGAGGGAGAGGATGAAGCTTGCTAGGAGGAGTGGAGGCGGACAAGAGGCGGTAAGAGAAAGGAAGAAGAAAATAAAGAAAAGTGGTGTATGCTCTTTATTTAACTGGGCTTTTGCACTGTGCAGGTGGGAAACAATTTGGGAAGCATTTCCAACAGAATTATAAAAACATGTGTTGCTGAACGTGTGTCTTGCAACTGTCTGTGTCAGGTTTGGGGACCTGGTGTGCACCCTGTAAGCCACAGTATGTATATGTTGTCAGAGGTGGCTGGGGTGGCGACCCAGCTGGGACGCCCAGGAGGATCGGAGGAGGGCTTGCACCTTCCCCAGACCATCTGGGGGCGACCGCCCTGGTTCCTTTGGGGGCCACGGGTACAGAGCTTTGAAGCTCAACCCTGTAGGGGCCCGTGGTCGCCACCAGGGGGAGCCCCCATGCCTTTGGAGCCCTGGACCTCAGCACTTCCGCTACACCAGGAAGTGCTGGGGGGAAGAAGAGCAGGGACACCTGAAGTGCTTCCGGGGATGCAGCCGGCACTTCCGCCACACAGGGGCATGTCGGCGGGTGATTGCCAGGGAGCACCTGGAGCACATCCGGGTGAGGATAAAAGGGGCCGCTTCCCTTCATTCAGGGCTGGAGTCGGGTGGAAGAAGGACTAAGCAGGAGAAGAGAGTGTGGAGGCGGTCTGAAGAAGGCATTGTGTGGCCAGGACTTTGGGGGTTTGTGGTGCACTTTGAACTTGTACATATTGTAAATAAACGTGTGGTGGGTGAAAAACAACATGTCTGCCTGTCTGTGCCCGGATTACGTTCACAATGTGTATATTTGTGTGTGAGTGTATAGTATATACTGTAAGAAATGGAGGCTTGAACAGATAACCATTTCAAAGGTAAATTCATTTTTATTATAATTTTGATTTTATTAAGTTCTACATACCTTCTACCTTGTGAGGCGACCAAGGAAACAGAGTGTTATTAATAAAATCGTTAACAAACAGGCATTTCCTAAGCAGCAATGTAGTTACGCAAACACAAACTAGAAGAGACAAATGAAAATGCAAAGTGATGCAGTTCTAAAAGCACCGCCAAACTGCAGTAGCAAGCCAGCACATGCTCTTCTGGTGAAAATGAATCTTGAGTGTTGAAAGTGCAATATCACACTGACCTCACTTTCAGCTCAATGACTGTCACATACAGTATTTTGACACTGTACACTTTAAGAACAGTCCCAAGACATTTCTACTTTTAACCTGAAGGAGGTCACCCCAAAGAGAGGCACAGTAAGTCGTGTTTAAGCTATAACAGTAGAATTTGTTCATGAAGCCACATATGTGGCTCTTGTGGAAAGATAGAAGGGTATACTGTAGGTTTATGTGGCATTGGAACTCCTTTTGGACCAGATGGGACCGGTTACATTTGAACTGGAGGTGCACCAACATGCCGTGGAGGCGTATGAGTAAGTTAGTCGAGGATTTAAACCAGGGAATGGGAGAGGCAGGTAGTTTAGGACAGGCCAGGTTTAGAACTGTACATGGAGGAATAAACACTGTTACTTTTTATCTGCAACTGGGAATAACTGTAGATCTGAGTGGTGTTTTGAGACAATCGAACTGGAAATTCTCTGACCTGGATGGATTAAAGCTGACACACAAACGCTGGCGAATCTGCCTTATTCGTATCTCATTGTCACTTGATTTTTTTTTTTCATTCAATTTTATTGAGTGTTCCTGCTTACGCTGAATTAGTGTGAACCTTATGGTCCATGATGTCAAAACAACAGAGACATAGGTATATATGATATTTGGAATTATTCATTTTATTACCTTATAGTACATTTTGGAAAACATTGTGGCATGGATGCAACATTACTCATATTCATTCGCGTACCTTCGTGTGGTTGTAATCAAAGAGCACATTTTTTTTCCCCCCGATCTTGCCCAGTCTGCACAGGACTCCAGGACATGCAGAGGAAAGAATGCTCCTCTGCAAGGTGTGCCACCTTTTCTCAGTGGACCGCATACATGCCTTGCACAGTACATGTGCTTTGATCGCCACCAGGTCAACTTGTTATAGCACAAGCAACCGGCCACCTGCGTGCTGCTAGCACTGAATAAGCTCACGCCTTCTGGTGTCAGCGTGCAGCACCAGGGAAAAAAAAAGAAAGAGACAAATATATGTGACACTTTGAAGAAATCATTGATCTGACCCTAACTAACTAACTAACTAACTAACTAACAGCGCCAGCATAAATTCTCAAGAGACGGCGGCATCACATCTCCAGGATGCTTGTGTTTCAGATGCTCATACATCACGATGGTGCTGCCGTGTAAAGAAAGCTCTGCTTTACATAATCTTCATTTAACTTTTTTTCTTTTTCGGTGAAGTGCTCCCACACTTTAGAAAGTTTCTGTCTCAATTTTTTTCCATCTCCTTCCCCCTCTTCTATCTGACTTGCCATTGCAACCACGTTTATTTTCCTCTACATTCTTCTTCGTTGGTAGGACTGTGTGCAGTCTTGACAAACAATAACACACGATACTGCACCCAGACGTTCATGTGGTGCATTGCAGTTACAAAAACCAATGTGGTTCTTTGTGACTGGAGCATTTATTGACGGTTCTGTTTATGACATGTCGACAATAAAAAACCTGCCTCAATGATTTTTTGTAGTCAACGTCGTCGATTACGTCGAATAATCATTGCAGTCCTAGTCATGAGGTCGCTGGGAAGGGGAGTGTGGCGCTCCCGATATCTATGCAAAAATACGAAGGTCCAAGTCTTTAGAGTCCTGGTGCTTCCTGTCTTGCTATATGGTTGCGAGACATGGATGCTATCCAGTGACCTGAGACGAAGACTGGACTCCTTTGGTACTGTGTCTCTCTGGAAAATCCTTGGGTACCATTGGTTTGACTTTGTGTCGAATGAGCGGTTGCTCATGGAGTCCTGAATGAGGCACATTACCTGCATTATGAGGGAGCGTCAGTTATGGCACTACGGCCATGTGGCACATTTTCCCCGAGGGTGATCCGGCTCGTAAGATCCTCATTGTTGGGGACCCGAGTGGCTGGACCAGGCCAAGGGGTCGCCCACGTAACACCTGGCTACAGCAGATAAAGGGTCATTTCCGGAGGGTGGGACTGGACTGTGTGTCTGCCTGGGGGTTTGCCAACTGGGATCCCAAATTGTTTCGTCGTGTAGTGGGTGCGGCAATGCACAGTATCAGTGCATGCTCCCCGACTCGACTTGACTTGACTTGATTGGAGCCCACCTGTGGCAAACTGAACTGAGCAGATATCATTTACAAAGGTACACATACAGTATGTATATAACGTCCCACAATTCACTCTGCATGACAGGATAAAACCCAAGCCTTGAATTCCAAGGAATTCTCTGTAGCCCTGCATGATCAAATTGTGGTGTTTTGTACAGTAGGTGAGTTTACACAATTTCTAAAACTTTCAGTGTTCCTAGGAGCAACAGTTCCTCAACACTTGTGAAATGGAAGACGTTTGGAACCTCCAGGTTCCAATCTCAGGCTCAATCTCAATGGATTTTGGTCCATTGCGCTCTAACAGAGCTTCAGACATCCTCTGCTAAGGTAGAGGAGCTAGTCAGAAGGACAAGTATCTCAGAAGGGCTCCATCAATCAGGTGTTTATGGTAGTGTGGCAAGATGGAGTAAAAGTAAAAGGCTTATGACAGTTTAAAGGACACAGAGAGCATAAGGAAAAAGATTCTTTGGTCAGATGAGACAAAAATTGATCTAAGTCTGGCAAAGATAAATCATTGCTCATTACCTGCCTAATACCTGGTGAAGCATAGTGGTGGCAGCTGTCACACACGTGTGAATAGGAGGACGTTGTGTGGACCAAGTAATGGTAATTCCACGCCAGGCCAGGGGAGGGCGGGGTGCAATAAACCTTCTCTTGCTATCTCTGCAGACCAGCCGCAGGAAAGCCTATCTGAATCAGGAACATCACTTCCAGTTCCGGAGCCCAGAAGAACGTCATTTCCAGTTCCGGCGTCCAGGAAAACATCACTTCCAGTTCCGGCGCCCAGAAGATTGTCACTTCCGGTCCCGGCTCCCAGACTGATGTCAGAGAGACATCACTTCCGGTCAACCTACATCACTTCCTGTTTGACCATTTAAAACCGCCATCTTTTCAAACCAGTTCTGTTTTGGACTCCGTACTGACAACATCAGTGCTTAAACTTAAAAGACTCCTTTGCAGCTAGGAATATTATATGGGTGGCTGCCCCAAACCTTTTATACGTGTGTCGAGTGGCTTCATTTCACACAGCATTATGCTATGGGGTGCTTCTGAGTGGCAGAGACCATGAGACTGATCAGAACTGAGGGAAAGATGCAGCTGAAAACAGAGAGGTACTGCTCCAAAGTTCATGTGACCTCAGACTGTGGAAATGGTTCACTTTTCAACATGACCCTGACCTGAAGCACACAGCCAAGACAATACTGGAGTGGCTTTTGGACAAGTGTCCACTGTTCTTGAGCGGCTCACCCAAAGTCTAGATTTAACCCAGATAGAACAACCTGAAGATGGCAGTTTACAGAAGCTTCCCATCCAATCTAATGGAGCTTGACAGCATCTGCCAGGAAGAATGGAATAAACTGCCTAAATCCAGGTGTTTAAAGCTTCTAGGGAAATGCCCGACGACTTGATGCTGTAATTGCTGCCAAATAAGCTTCTACAAAGTACTGAAGTAATGGTCCCAATTTTATATGATTGAGAGATTTCAGTTTTGGATTTTTAATAAATTTGCAAACCTTTATGAAAATTGTTTTTACTTTGTCATCATGTGTTATTGAATGTAGGTTTATGGGCAAAAGTGGCAAATGTATCCATTTAAAATTAAATCTAAAGTGTGCAGGAAGTGAATGGGTTGAACAGTTTCTAGATCCACCATATACAGTGTTAAATCCAACTCTCTAGTATGTTTAGAAGAGTTGACGATGCCTGATGTGTGACTAGTGTTTCTAGGCGTGATGATATTTAATGATAAATAACACAAAATGTGCTAAAACAGGTCTTGTACTTCTGCAAATCTTTCATCCCACAGCTTCGTTTTTCTAACACTGAGAGAACGGCAGCCTTTCCTCAATGACGAGTTTTTCTTTTCTCATGTGGAGTAGCAGAATTCTCCTGGTTCCTGCCCCCTCCTTCACTGTCAGGTCAGAAGGTGAGATGATGCTGAAACTCATGGACGCCAGCAAGCCGCTGTTCAGTAATTTATAAAAGTACATATTGGAAATCCCCTACCATCGAAAACACTGAGATTAATTAATGGATTGTACGTTCTGTTTCTCCAAATGGCCATGAATGCCTTATGGTCCCACAGCGACGCTTGCCTCGTCAATTAAAGGTCGCTGTCACTGAGTAAGACACTCACATATGTGTGACTGCCTGCCTGCAAATGATAATCAGAGGGTGGAGAGGCAAGGTGACACAACTGGCAAAGATCCAGCACAAAGAGGCACATTTCCTTGTGGTATTAAAAATTCAATCTATATTTAAACTGAATTTAAGAATTAGCATTATGTTTGTATTTTAAATAAAATACAGAAAATCAGGGCTGTGCAAGCTTCTAGAGAGCCTGGTGTAACTGCCTTTCCAAGACGACACTCCCATTTCTGCTTGAATGTCTGCTCCTTTGCTCTCTCACATATCAAATGGTGTGTGTCGGAGTCAGATTGAATACTTACAGCTTTACCCTTTTGCCAAAGGGGCACCAGGCTGGGTGGCCTGATTTCTGACTGACAGGTGCTGAAGCCAGACTGCATTCACTCCAATTAAAATGGTGATCTGCCCGACTACTGTCAGCACAGACCTTTCAACGGAAGAGCCAGGTGACATTTTGATCGAGGATACAGCCCACTCACATTGTGCCCCTCTCAAACAGGCTCTCTGCCCCATAGTAGTTTGTTTTGAAGTACATCACAGTTAACCCCCATGGTGGGAGTTTCACATCACTCATGCAATATTTGTTACATTTGTCCTTGGCTGTTAAAAGAAAGGTTAAAACTAAGAAAGATTATCAACTGGTTTTATTTTAATCAATACTTACTTTTTACGACACCATTGACAGCATACGCCATCAAAAGGCACTTCACACAGTAAAGAACTTAATGATAAAGTACAAAAGTCAAAAACTTTGCAGGTCTGTTATAGTCTATAAAAGTTTTATTTTTACATACACTACGTTCAAATAGGAAAATGCTCCATTTTCATGAAATGGTTCGATAAAGTAATATGGGATGTCTTCTCATTAAATGTGCTCAGCTCTTTAAAAGTGTAAGTTCAGATGTACTGTTATTTATACACAGCACTATGAAATCCATCCTCTCGTGTATTAACAAGCAAAGAGGTTGAAGAAACTGCCTACAGAGCTTAGAGACAGGATTGTGTCAAATGCTTAAAAAAGTAGGAATACATCTGGAACAACCATGACTCTTCTTAGACTTGGTCACCCAGACAAAGTGAAGGGCCATGATGAGAGAGAAATGTCCAAGAACCCGAAGGCTACTCTAGCTAAGCTCCAGAGAACCTGTTTGGAGATGGAAGAAACTTCCAGAAGGACAATCACCACTGTCATACTCCACTGATCTGGGCTTTATGATAGCGTTGCCAGACTCAAGTCTGTCCTCAGAAAGAGATATGGAAGCCCACTTGGAATTTGCAGAAAGGCATCTAAAGAATGCTCACACTGCAAGAAACACAATTCTCTAGTCCGATGAAACCAAGATTAGCATCATGCCTGGTGGAAACCAGACACTGTTCATCACCTGTGCAATGCCATTCCTACAATGAAGCATGGTGGTGGCAGCATCATGCTGTGGTGTTGTTCTGTAGCAGTAGAGACTAGAGAGTACAGGGATATCCTTAATGAAAATCTGCTCCAGAGTACACTAGACCTTCGACTGGGCTAAAGGTTCACCTTTCAACTGGGCAGTCACCCTAAGCACATAGCAAAGACAACAGAGTAGTGGCTTCATGTACTGTCCATGAGTTGTCCAGCCAGAGACTGGACTTGAACTCAATCAATCAGAGATCTGAAAGTAGCTGTCCACTGATGGTCTCCATCCAACCTGACAAAGCTCAAATGGGATCTGCAGAGAAGAATGTCAAAAACATCCCCAGAACTAGGGCCTCATGTATAAAAATGTGCTTAGATTCCATACTAAAATGCTGCTTATGCTAGAAAGGCAAAAATGGCACAAAAATAAATCTGATTTATAAAACCATATGTACACCAGGTCCTACAGCTAGTTCCTTTATAAATCTCAAGTGAACTTAAAACTATGTGTTGTGTATGCACTTTTAGTCACTCCTTATCTCCATCCACCCTTAAAATTCACCCAAATACGGCTTAAAAAATGATCATTTTGAATATTGATGACCTAATCACCATATACATATCACCATGTTCCCGAGTGACATTGCATTGAAACCATGGGAGAACACAGAAAACTGAGGCACTACTGACACTTTGTGGAGTTTAAGGAGTGGCCAGGGACCTGTCTCCCCAAAATGGATGCATTATATTAGTCTCAAGTACAGGGTATTTTTTCCAGAACTTTTTAAAGACCACAGCTTAATAAAAATATGTTAATCAACGAATTTGGTGCACTGTGCTGCAGTGGTAGTATTGCTGCCTCATACTAAGAAGTCTGGGGGATTTGCCCTGGCACCACAAGCACTCCCAGGTCCAAGATAAAAGCAGCTGTTCTGCCACATCCAGTTGAGTCAGAGTTGGGAGAAGAGATAGACAACACTCGCCTGGGAGGAGTGGAGAAGAAACAAGAGAGAAATAAGAGGAAGAATTGTAATTGGTGGTGATAAAGTGATAAAGAAGCCTTTTGTAAGGTACTTGTTTATAATAAACTTGTGTTTATGTGGTTGTGTTTTGGGTTTTAGGGTGCAGGTGACCGCACTGTTCACCTCATCGTCCTGCTGCCTGGAGTCACTAAAATTCCACCACCATATAGAACTTATAAGTTTAAGCCAAGTCTGAGTTTTATAAATCCTGTCTTTTTGCATAAGCAAGTTTAATACATGAAACCCCAGGTGTGTGAAGCTGGTCACAGCACACAAAAGAAGACCCCGTCTGTAATCACTGCCAAATGCTTCTTTAATTAAGTACTAAGTAAAGAGCCTGAATGCTTGCGTCAATGTGATATTTCCGTCTTTTTAGTTTTAATAACTTATGGGCCTACTTTTAAGGGAGCAAATGGTACAGGACTTTTTGTACCTCTGTGCTGGCTTGACTAGGAAAGCTCAAATTAAAAGTGCAAAAATGGGCTGCTCCATAACTAAACAGGAAGGTTGACATTGCACAGGTACATGCACACCCAAGGGGACCCCAAGGACAATCCAGAGATAACACAGCAAGCCACGTCAACTGGAAACAAGCTTGCAGAACCCAGCAAGAACACAATTTTACATACTACAGAAACCTTGAGCATGTGTAGAAAAAATAGAAATAATCTGCTAAAATAGACAAACTTGAGAGCTGTAATAAACATTTTAATAATAAATTAGTAATAGAAGTTTTTTACTTATTTTCCATAGCATCTGGTGGGGCTTTGCCCCACTGGGCCTTATAATGTAATAAATATCACCACTGGAGAGGTCATTTCACTCCTTTATTCACATACAAGAAACATTTAAAGATGGTAATCCATTTGCTAATTACCAGGAAACAAATTATAAATACTGTTGACTCAATAATTCATTATTTACCATTTGTGAGCTGTTCTTTTATAACAAAGTTATGGCTGATGTGCATTGATGCATCTGACTTGTATTTACAGGCAACCTATTTACTCATTCCAAACATTTTTAAAGACGAGGATTTTCTAAACTCGGTACACCAGGTTTAACTTTTGCACGTTCACCACAAAGAATGAATGGCCGATACTTCACAATCAGGCTTTACAGAATGTCATTCTACCCTTGAAGTACGGCCACTGTATGAAAGGATCATTGCCAACTTATTTTCTTCTGAGCCTGACAAGATACCTCAGCAGAGAGTTAGGGTGATTTTCTGTCAACAGTAATGAAGAGGCCTAGTAAATCTATAAATTCTACCTCCCTCCTACATCAGATTTTCCAAGCGCACGCACACACATACTGTATGGAGGAAGTGTATAGCTTGTTAGCAGTGCTTTCCTTACCAGCCACACTCTCGGTCCGGGCACTGAGTAGGGGCCAGATTATGAAAATGAGACCAGTCAAGGGGCTATCTTTTTATCTCAAGAAGCCAATACATTTAGTCAGTATATTTAGTTTGTGTCCACCAGGGGCCATGGCAGAACCCCAAACCCCAGACACAGCTACCCAAACACCGTCCTGGGTTCAAATACAAGATACTTTTCTTTACAAAAATATCTTAACAGCCTTCCAAATACCCATCTCAAGATTTCACAGCACAACAACAGTTCTTCCTCTCCTTCAACACCTCCCAGGTTGTTGCATCCACCACCTCCCAGCTCTGACCGCTGAGGCAGGAAAACCAGCTTCTTTTATGCTGACCCAGGAGTACTTCTGGTGCTATAGCCTTGCATGTTGGAAGTGTTTCTGGGGCAGATGGAAGCCCTTCAAAGAAGGTATAAAGTTCCCCTGCAGCCCCAGCTGGTGGCACCCAAGAACCCCAACAGGGCTGTCCCACAGGACTGCAATTACCAGCCTGCCCTGCAGGTATCCATATGGATGTTCTGCCAGTTTACATTGTGAGCACAGGGGAGGTATATAGCACCAGATAGCAGCCTCCCACTGTCCTTTTGACAAGTCCTCCCATCTTGCCAAGAAACCAGCTCCCATCCCAGTCGCAATGCCTGTGCATTCTTGTTCTTCCATTACTGCCTCACTTCCTGAACCACTTTTCATCCTGGTTGGGTTGTTGGACCATCCAGCATGGAGCTCACACATTTCTTTTGTTATTTTTGTAATTGCAAAGGTTTAAAAATCAACAGAAATTGACTACTGTAACATGAAGACAATGTGCAGGGGATGAGAGAGCAGAATAGGCAGGTGGCAATAGCTTAAGGATGTTGCTACTTTGTGGGTGACTACTAGCACTGATAGTATGAGGCAAGTAGGAATAACTGAAAGATTTTCTTGATGAATTTGTCTTTTAATTAGTTGGCAAGAACCAATCAAATCTGACCAGGGGGCCTGTCCATCGAATAACTCTGCTTTTAGTCGCTTTTAGTCCACTACACTGGCCATCAACAGCAGTGAAAGCCAAATACTGTAAATGTCACTGTGCAAAGACAGAAATCTAAATTACTATCAAACTGAACAGTATTGGTAACCAAAAAAAAAACTGAAGTTATCTAGATGAAAAAGCCTGGATTGCAGCGCTAAATCATTTAAAGTGCACAAAATGAACATTTACTAGTATGGCCTGATGGAGGCACCTCAGATCCCCAGACTCACAAATTTACCACAACAGTCCTCGTTCAGCTAAACTATTCTTACGAAACAAAATTCCTTCTAACTGGCCTCTTCTGTAAAACTTCCACAACAACTAAACTGCTTACTTTGCCTCCATTCCAGATGAGTGTCGCCCCACTCCGCTCCCAATTCTGCGTCTACTGGGTGAGGCAGAGGAATCATTTTGAAGCCCTTGATCTGGGAGCACTTCCAGCATATAAGCAGCTGGAGAAGAAGCACTTCTGGGTCAGAGCTGCCCTCCAGAGCTACAACTCTCATGCAGCACTGAGTGGGCCCAAAGCAGGAGCTATGCCAGAGGGATGCTGCTGCCACCCAGGGTACTGGGAAAAACCATGCCCCTGGCAGGCAGTTTCCCATTGTCGATCTATTATCTTGGACTAACGAACAGGGAAAGGAAATACTGATCCTTGCATCTGGGGTACTCGATCAATGATTCATTATGGTGGTCTTCCACCAGGTAAGAAAACACCAACACACCAGGCCAGGGTGCCAGTCCTACATACCTTCTACTACACAGACAGTCACAGGCTATTGCTTGTTGGTCAGATAAGCAGGTAAGAATTTCTCAGTTTTCGGTAATGATGCCCACGGCAAGGACTAATAATCATTTGTGCACCAACATTATGGGTTTTATCCTGGAATAACTCGGACAGCCTGTGAAAGCTAAATAGGAAAGTGAGAAGTGCCCAGAAGACACTAATCAGCAAACACTGAGCACAAGTCCACCAGTCCATCACCAGGCCCACAAAGTAACACATGGTAAGTTTGACTCAATGGCTCATACTTGGTCAATAACTAATTACCTATCATGAAACTTTCTCATCTTAAATAGGTGCCAGGAATATCCTGGCACTAAAACATAACTAACATGATAGTTATAACTGGATATTAACCTTCACCTATTCTGTTTCTTTTCTCGGTACCCAAATGTGGCAATTGGTGCCACGGCCCACCTGCCAAGTTGTTTGCCTGCCTATGGTAAAGTCATCCCTGATGGAGGATCACAGGAATCATGGGAAAGAGGGGTCCTTTCATCGGAGCAACGTTTCACCCGTGGCCTGGCCAAATGGGGAGGCAGCTAGATGGATGAGGTCTCCAGGACTCTAAAAATATCCAAACCTAATTATGTCATATCATCTACTGTTAAACCGTACTTCTAAAATTATTATTATTATGCTGTCTTAAGGAATTGTTCTGTTCTGTGTATTGTATTGTATTGTATTGACCCCCTACTTTTGACACCCACTGCACGCCCAACCTACCTGGAAAGGGGTCTCTCTTTGAACTGCCTTTCCCGAGGTTTCTTCCATTTTCCCTACAAGGTTTTTATTGGGAGTTTTTCCTTGTCTTCTCAGAGAGTCAAGGCTGGGGGGCTGTCAAGAGGCAGGGCCTGTTAAAGCCCATTGCGGCACTTCCTGTGTGATTTTGGGCTATACAAAAATACACTGTAAACTGTATCCTACAGGTTCCAAAGGAAAATGGCGCTAGCTGCTGTGCCTCTATTCCAGAAAAGGCAATTCATCTTTATTAGTAGTATACAAGTAGCTACCAATACAGTCCAGGAAAGGTTCCAGCCATCCTTGTTTTTCAAGGTCAGGGTTGCAGGGCATCAGATCCTGTCTAAACTGAAATGGAACACCAACCCATTGTAGCACTGGTCTGCACATGCAGCCACACCAAACCAGTTTAGAGTCACCAACTGGCAACAGCATATTATCTATGAGGGGGAAATGAGAGAAAACCAGGAAAACAACCTGCTGGTTCCACAGAAGTGCAAGGACAAGGCACACATCCTTCTGTCTGATCCACACATAGCCATCCTAACCTTGTATAATAAGGGATATACTGTGGATTCAGAAAGTATTCGGACCCCTTCACTTTCTGCACACTTGATCGTATTGTAGATATTATTTTAAATGGAAACATTTACCAATTCTCTCCTTGAATCTACACTCAAAAATCCATAATGGCAAGCAAAAATGTGTTTTCAGAAAGGTTTGCCAGTTTATTAAAAATCAAAAACTGAGCTAAGTATTCAGACCATTTGTTGTGCCAGTCCAAATTGTGGTAAAATGCATCCAGTCTGGTATAATTATCCACGACATTCATCCAGATTTATCCAGAACTTGATTTCAGTTCACTTGGCAAACTGAATTGAATGGACATTGTTTAGAAAGCAACACACCTGTGTACATAAAGGCCCAACAATTCACACTGCGTGTCAGGACAAAACCAAGCCATGAAGTCCAAGGGAACTCTTTGTAGGCATTCATGATCAAATTATGGTAAATCACATATCAGGGCAAGGGAGTAAAACCATTGGTAAAGCATTGAGTGTTCCCCGGAGGACAGTGGCTTTAAGAATTGTGAAATGAAAGAAGTTTGGAACCAGAGCATAAGAAGTGCCTTAGTCAGGAAGGTGACCAAGAACCCAATGGTCATTCTAACAGAGCCTCAGAAATCCTCTACTGGGATGGAAGAACCTGTCAGAAGGATGACATCTCAATAATGCCCCATCAATCGGGTACTTATGGTGGAGTAGCTTGACAGAAGGCAATCTTGCCAAACAGCATTTACTGTAAATGACTGTGAGAACATCAGGAAAATGATTCTCTGTTCTGTTGAGAGAAAAGCTGAATTCTTTGAGCAGAAACCCAATGTCTATGTTAGGCAAAAACCAGAAACTACTCATCACCTGCATAATACTACAGTATCTCAACGGTTAAGCATGGTGCTAGCATCTACTGGTGTGCCATGGAAATGCAGAGTGCTTGCCAGTGGGTATGCAGAATCAATACCATGATAAAAACAACTGGCCTGTGGCAGGTATGGAAACCAAAGTAGGAAAACTGTACAAAATGACTTTATACAACTCTTTAGCATCAAAAATTAGTGAGCATTAAGTTCATTGTTAGAACTGCCTTGGCAGAATTATCTTAGAGATACATTTTTAAGTCAGTTATTGCTGATAAAAAATTGGAAATATATGACTAAATCTTTTCTTTTTCTTCAGCAGTGAGGTGGAAAAAAATGACACCAGATTTTTGTTTATTTGGAAGTTCCCTTTTGCCATAACACATTACGTTAGAAATGATTTCACTTTTTCAACTGGAGCAGAGGCAGTGAGTTGGAGATGGGGGAACAAACCAGTAATGGTGGAGTTTGCTGTCCAGCCTCCCAAACATTTAATAGGTAATGCATGTGGCATCTTTGGGCTCAGCAGTCTCCACATTTTGAAGAAATAAAGTATCATTTACTTACTAACTCACAACTTGCTGTTAACAAGTTTCTGTTACATGCGTATATTATTTTAGCCACCTGTTATGATAAAATACTGAGCTGAGCTGCCTACAGAATTGCATAATAAAGCCATTCCAGTCTCAGCATGTGTGAAATGGACCTCCAAATATATCTAGATTTATAGAGTCATTTAAATAACATAGCATACCTGATTTGTGCTTGTAAAAATGGAAATTGCTACTGTAGTGTGCAATAACATTTCTCTTTATGTGGTTCTTGTGTTCTTCTTTGCTCTTCTTCACCTTAATTTTTCATTTGATTTGCAGTTCTTTTTCTGACTATTTGTGTAGTATCCTTTCCAGTTAGCTTTATCTCCATTTCCTGCTTTAGGACCCTTCCCAAAGACGAATGAGAATAAGCAAAAATATCGCCTCAATTCACAATGGTAAAATGAAGCTTCACAGAATGAAGTGGCAACGTAGAGTCTTTTCAGACATCTGGACCAGCATTGCACTAAATCCAAGTGAAATTTATTGTCACATGTACAGAGTGATTCAAGTGTCTGATCAACATTTATGATACCATGGGGAGCAGAAGTTTCAGCTTTGATGGCAAGCCTGACACGTCGTTGTTACTAGCAAAATGAGGCTTTCCTGGGTGTTATCATGGAGGGGATCAGACAGATTGATCCAAGTACAGTGAAGATTCAAGGATCTTAAATTACAGCAGATGGATGTTTTCAAGGGTACTGGAAGCAGAATTTTACACAATACAAAGACACCTTTTGCCTGGTCTTACTTTTCATTCCAAATTTACATGTTTCATAGGCTCATTTTCGGAGATTAGTAAATTTATGCATGTACAGTATGTCAGGCCTGACTTCTAAAAAGAGTTCAATACAAGTAGGCTGGTAATCTTATTTGAACAAACTGTAAGAAAAGTGACAACAGGGAGCTTAAGCAAGAACTCATGATCAATAATGCAGCAAAGTTTGACTTTCTTTTGGTTTTTATCAGTTATTTTTGTGAGGTTTTTCCTTATTTTAAAGAAAGTTCAGATTCCAATTGATACACCATCCAGGCTTAAATAGCCGATGTGTCACATGTTGTGCAGAGTGCGACTTATGTGCCAGCAGCTACTAGGAATTAATCAGGGTCTTTCCCCTACCTCATGTGTGTTTTCTGATTTTTCCATCTTTTCATTGTCTTTGAAATATTATTTTGTATATTGTGTTATTAACTATGTTTTGGTTTTTGTAAGACTTGATGCATTAGGATTAAAAGTTAAGACGGAGGTAAAAAATTTAGGGGTAACCGTTGACTGTAACCTGAATTTTAAATCGCATATTCATCAGACCACTAGAACAGCATTTTTTCACTTAAGAAACATAGCAAAAGTTAGACCTCTTATATCACTGAAAGATGCTGAGAAATTAGTTCACGCGTTTGTTTTCAGTAGACTACAGTAGATTACTGTAACGCACTCCTCTCAGGACTACCCAAAAAAGACATAAATCACTTGCAACGTGTGCAGAATGCAGCTGCTAGAATCTTAACTAAGAAAAGAAAATCCGAGCACATTTCTCCAGTTTTGATGTCACTACACTGGTTACCTGTGTCATTCAGAATTGACTTTAAAATTCTGCTTATGGTTTACAAAGCCTTAAATAATCTCGCTCCATCGTATATATCGGAATGTCTGACACCTTATATTCCAAATCATAACCTCAGATCTTCAAATGAGTGTCTCCTTATAATTCCAAGAGCAAAACTTAAAAGAAGTGGTGAGGCGGCCTTCTGCTGTTATGCACCTAAAATCTGGAATGACCTGCCAATAGGAATTCGCCAGGCTGATAGAGTAGAGCAGTTTAAAACACTGCTGAAAACTCATTACTTTAACATGGCTTTCTCATAACTTCACTTTAATTTAATCCTGATACTCTGTATATTCAATTCATTATAATAACTATTCATGGTGGCTCTAAAACCCGTACTAACCCCGACTCTCTGTTCTGTTTCTTTTCCCAGTTTTCTGTGGTGGCGATCTGCACCATCACCATCTAATCAAAGCACTGTGATGTTCTTACATTGATGGATTAAAAGCCAGAAGTCTACATGACCATCATCATCAAGTGCTTCCAAGAGAACCCTAAATACAAAGAGGACGGTTTCATTTATGTTAGGTAGAATGCCCAGAGGGGACTAAGTGGACACGTGGCCTGGAACCCCGACAGATTTTATTCTTTCTCTCTTTCCAGCCATCTGGAGTTTTCTGTGTTTTTTCTGTCCTCCCTGGCCATCGGACCTTACTCTTATTCTATGTTAATTAGTGTTGTCTTATTCTAACTCTTACTTTGTCTTTTATTTCTCTTTCTTCATCATGTAAAGCACTTTGAGCTACATTATTTGTATGAAAATGTGCTATATAAATAAAAGTTGTTGTTGTTGTTGCTTTCATATTTTTTTTTTGTAATGTTTTGTCTAATTTCATGTTTATGTATTGTGTTAATTGTCTTTATGTGTGCGCTTTTTGTACTTAAAGCAGAACCAAAAGGAAAGTGGCCACTTTACACTGCAGCTTAAGGACCACTTCTAGCCCTTTGTAAGCCTGAAACTCAAGCATGTGGGCACGTCGCCATTGATTTTTCAAATTGTCCTTCTGTTTTCTGGTTTCTGTCATTATTTTGCAGTGTTTTTGTTCTTTTACATTTTTTCATTAAATGTCTAAATGTAAACATTTGTTTTTTGTTTCTTAGATCGAGAGTTTTTCACAGTTCTTTTCCCCTTTCTCAGAATGTTGTGTATTTTGAGGATTGTGCACATTTATAATGAATACTAGACATTAAGCCCGTTACAATAACGGGCGCTAGAACAGTAGTGCATAAACATTAGTAGGAACAGTCTATATTAAATGGCAAGAGACCTTGACCTCATTCTGTTTCTTGTCTTAATTTTTTTTTTTGTCAAAAATATTTTTGCAAGAAGCCTAAAGTAAAATAATAATAAAAATAAAATAGAAACGTATGACAATACAGTAAGTATAATTAATATTGCCTTAGTGTAAACCTTTGTAACAACCTGTAAGACACAATATCTGAAGAAGATATTTAGGAAAAATGTTCTATTTTTTTACCTCATGAAATTTTTCTATAAAATTTAATTGTAGACAACATTTCTTGTAAACATTCTGTCTGAGTTTGGCAAGAGTTTGCCTTGTTCAGGACCATCTACAACCTTGACAACAACATCTGGAAAACTTCTAACTCTTGATAATGCAACATATAACTGACCGTGGCTGAATACTGGTTCTGGCAAGTAAATGCCAACTTTTGTAAGGTTTGCTCTTCTGAGTCTTTCTCTTTTAGTGTTTTTCTGATGCTCATTTTCTTTTCTTCAATCAAATTTATTTGCTTGTATTTTTCTTTGTCTTTCAGCATTTCTTTTGTTGATGTTTACTTGTTGAGCTGACCGTTCTTCCAGGAGATGTTACTTAGGATTTGATTGTCTGTGTCTTTTGTCCTACTTGATGTGTCCTTTTTTTTTGGGTTGGCATGTTGTTAGTAGATATGTCCGTAATATTTTTTTGTTTTATTACTTTTTTTACTCTGTAGCACTTTGAGATCATTCATATAAAGTGCAGTATAAATAAAATGTATTATTATTATTAATATTTTCTCTTACAGTAATACTGGCTTGTATGTGGCTGTAATATGCGTCACTGTATTGTGTGTCTTTAAATTTCTCTCGCAGTAATACTGGTTTGTATTTCCGTAAAATGGCTGTAATTTTCTCTGACAGTAATACTGGCTTTGATGTCCGTAATATGACTTTAATTTTCTGCCACAACAGTGGTCAATCAGCAGAGTGTTCCCAGCAAATGATGTAATGTGTGGCGTGCAGTTGATAATTGTGACTGTGTCGTCTCCCCAGCAAGTATTTTAATCTGTGCTGGCGTATAGCTGATTATTGTATATGTGGCGTCTCCCCAGCAACGGATTTTATGTGCGCGGCCGCCGACCACCCAATCAGCACTCTCCCCAGCAATAATGTCTTTTATTTGCTTATCATGCGCGGTCGTGGCAAGTCCATTCACTGTGTGCCCAGCTTCCAGTGTGTGTGCGTCCACGGTGCCTTTGCGCATGGGTGGGGCACGTCACGATGCACAGTGCGGCCCGCGCATTTGCACTTCACCAGAAGACACACACACACACACACGGACCCCTGGTTTTATTAAAGAGGATTATTGGGCCTTTTCCCCTTTGTGTTTGTGTAGGCTGAAGTCTATGTGTAGTTTTGGGGGAAAAGCATATTTTGATTTCAAGGCTTCATTCTAAGCCTGAGCCTAAATTTAAAATTAACTGGAGTTCTTTTACATATAACTCTGTTGTGAATTTTCATTATTGTACCCCACCTTTCATTTCTTTCTGGTTTTAGGACACCTGTTACTGTTTTTCTTGTATATGTACTACTCATTTAGTGAATACTGTACCTCCGTTTTTGACCATTCAAAAATACGGCCACAATAAAAAAAATCCACTAACTGTACAGAGCGCACATTTTTGGCCAGAAACCTGCAGTCTCTACTTGTACCTGCAGCACATTCCGCCTAGTGACTCACTGTTTGTATCACAAACCCAAACCTCAGGAATTGAAAAAGCAAGACGATCCTCAGCTATTAACCAGCTACAGTAGCCTGACACTACCAGAGAAAACAATGACAAAGAAGACTTTGAGGAAAGATTTACATCAGATTAATAATTTCACATTTCATCACCTGTTGGGACACGTTTCAGAAAGTTTTCATCAGAATTTGATGATCTAACAAATCCAGAGTGACTGTGACGTAGTTCACTTTTTGCTCATCTGTCAAGAGACACAGCACACATTTTGTAGCAACACTATGCCTCTGCAGTTTTTAAGACAAAATTGTGTGACATGAACTTTTTCTGATGCCTACTTATTCAACTGCTTCACCAACAGTTAGGCAACACTTTTCATGAATCAAAGCACTTTCTCAGTATGATCATCGTCCAGTTTTGGGTTTGTCTACCCGATTTGAGAGGAGTGGCAGCTCTGAGGCTAGGGATTCATGGCAATCAGAAGGTTGCCAGTTTGAATCCTGTAAACACCAGAACTCTACTCCATTGGGCCCTTGAGCAAGGCCCTTAACCTGCAATTGCTTCACTCTGGGTATCTGGGTTAATCTGCATCCAGCCAGGTCCTCCAAGCAGGTCCCCCAATTTACAGGGAAAACAAAATAAAACAAAATAAAATCTCTAAAAATCTAAATCTAAAAATCTGTAAATAATCTGTTCTAGTGTGGTGCTGAGGTGTCACACGCTGCACTTGGGTCCCAATCCAGGAGATTCGTCGTGTGGTGGGTGCGGCAATGCGCTATCAGCTTCGAACCTCTACCCGATTGGAATCAAATCATCTGTCTGATTTGAAACTTTGGCACTATTCATAATACTGTGTACAGCCTAAACAATCTTCTCCATCAGCTTGCTACAACATCTGAAAAATCTTGGTAAAAGTTTTTTGTCAATTTCACAAAGAATTACATGGAAACACATTGTTCTTTAAGATCCTTAAAGATCCATATTTCAACTTGCAAAAAATTACAAATGTTATAGGAGACAAGTTCACACTATTGCATGCACTCAATGACTAACTCACGAGGTGCGCTCGAGCAAGTAAGGATTTTAAAGGTTAAGGTCACTGATTCACGCCACCACTATCAAAATGGCTATGTTGGTGGAGGCGCCATATTTAAGAAGTTTAACTGAATTTTTTCTGAAGAAGAGAAATTCCTGTACCTTCTTCTTCTTTGTGGCAACTGAGCTGTGTGAGGCCTCTATGATGTTTACCCCCAAGAATCAGAAACTAGAGACCCCCTCCACAGGTTCACCATTCATGATCCATGGACTAGGGCAGGGGTGGGCAAAGTCATTCCTGGAGGGCCGCAGTGGCTGCAGGTTTTTGTTCCAACCCAGTTGCTTCATAAGAAGCCCTTATTGCTCGAGTTCTCTCACTCGCTAAGATTTTGAATCCTTTGTCACACGTGTGCATAGGAGGCAGCTGAAGGGCTTAGAGAGGACTGATTATACATCTGCCCGGGGGGGGCGGGGTACGCTGACGCTCTTTCTAAGTTCCTTACAGGTCTTTCCTGGGAAATCCCATAAGGAGCCACCACCTCGAAGCGCGACACATCACTTCCGGCCCCGAGGACGACATCACCTCCGGTCCCGGCCCCGAGGACGACATCACCTCCGGTCCCGGCCCCGAGGACGACATCACTTCCGGCCCCGGCCTCGAGGACGACATCACTTCCGGTCCCGGCCCGAGGACGACATCATTTCCGGTCCTGGCCCCGAGGACGACATCACTTCCGCCCAACGTCCTATAAAGCCTCCTGCCTTTGCTCTGAGAGGCAGTTCTGTTTTGGACTCTGTCGTGTAAACTTGTCTACATGAATCATTTGCTTTTGCAGCCAAGAAGCCGCATTAAACGGGTGGCTGCCCCAAACCTTGCCCTGCCTCGAGTCTCTTCTTGTTACACCTTATTGCTTATTTTATTCTTGAACAGCTGTAGTCTTGGTTTTTAATTGCTTCTTTTTAGCAATCAGATGCAAATGACAAAAGAAATTCAGCATTTCTCCATTTAGTTGGTTTCCACGTACACCTGTTTGTGTTTATCATGCACTGTTGGGTTTAATTAAATAATTGGAATGAAAATGAAGAGAAAAAAGTGAATGACTGAGAATTACTCATCTGTTTTAGACTTCAAATCATTTGGATGATATCCTTAGAAAGGAAAAAAAAAAAATCTAGGATATGAGAATGACCTGACATGGCAGAGTTAAAGCACTAACGAGCCCTGAAATTAAATAATTGACAAGGATTTTTTTTTAATTAAGCAAATGGGTTGGAAAAAAAACCTGCAGCCACTGCGACCCTCCAGGACTGAATTTGCCCACATCTGGACTAGCGGAAGCTTTTCTCTTCTTCCTGAAGTCCACCACAATCTCTCTGGTCTTCTTAGTTTTAAGGATGAGATTGTGGGCTGAACAGCAGATCATCAGGTTCCTCACCCTAACTCTGTATGACATCTCATTGTTATCGGTTTTCAAACTAATGACTGTTGTATCACCTGAGAACGTCACAATAGTGTTAGCTGGATGAGTAAGCAGACAGTCATGAGTATGGACAGCACAGAGTAAAGGGCTCAGTATGCAGAACGTTGGACATAATACCAGATTATAAAATTTGGACACCAGTGCATTGGGAACAAGGGCTTCACTAGCCTCAGCGCCTATAGGGCTTTCACTGACAACTTGCGTGGGTGTCCACTTGGAGTTTCCATGCTGTTACGACTTGGGTGTGTCACTCTTGCCGTTTACAGAGATTGAACAGAACAAAGCCAAAAATCATTATGCAAACTTGTTGTTGAAAAGGACTCACAAAACAATTGAAATCAGAAAACCAAAACAAAGTACAGTAGCTCGCCATGTTGAACAGGGTTCTTTTTTATCTAAAACCAGATACCAAAATCCGGATTGCACTGGAATATAAAGTGTGTGCTAGAGACATCTCACATTGGTCACGCAAAACCTCACACACATCCTGGGAATATCACAATATTGCAGAGTACATCAAAAAACAAAATAGTGATGGGATAAATAAAGTAGATGATGGAAAAAAAATAAAACTTTTTTAAAGAGAGAAAATAATCACAGAACCTAAGCCCTAAAGTACTTCAGTGAAAACATATTTTCCAAAAGAAAAAACGTGAATAGGACCCAAGAAATTCCATAACCTCATTTTAATCGTATCAACTCTTTTAAGAATATTTCTTATCATTTCTATGCTGATGACATCCAGCTCTATTGTTCTTTTATGAGCCAACAACTATATCTGCTTGCTTTTCTTGTTGATTGTCTGACAGAGATTAATAAATGGCTATTAGCCAACAATTTAAAACTAAACTCCCAGAAAACAGAGCTTGTCATTTTTCCCCTCTTGACCTATGCACAGCAATTAGCCAAACACATTCATCACGTTCTAGCTTCTCTCAGGTCTCACTACACTACAAAAAGGTGTTGTTTTCAGTCAGTCCCTGAATTTTTTTGCCCTTTGTCGCTCCTGCTTTTTTCATTTACAAAACTATTGTTTCTAAGGCCAAGATGGATATGCTTACTCATGCTTTTATCTCATCACACGTTCATTTTTGTAATTCTCCAAGCAAATCTGGTTCTTCCCACCTTTCAGACCATCCAAAATGCAGCTGCCAAGCTTTCAATATGCTCCCATAAGTGGACACTTATTACTCCTATCTTATTCACTTTGTGTTGGCTTCCAGTAGAATTCAGGATACAATATAAAATTCTTATATTCACTTATAGAGCTCTGCGTGTTCGAGCTCCTCAGTACATTGTGGATCTAGTGTACCATTACACCACTAGTCAAGCCTTGAGGTCCAGCCAACAAGGTCTTCTTTCTGTCCCCAGCTCCAGGTTGAAGACGCATGGGGATTGAGCATTTCAGTCTGTTGCTCCCAGACTGTCCCATACACTGAGATTGGGGCAACGGTTGAACACTTTAAAGCCCATCTTAAGACTTACCTTTTTAGACAAGCTATTGGGTAGTTTTTGATGGCATATTTTTACTTTATTTTATTTTTATTATAAATTCTTTTATTCTTTATTTTATTGTACAGCATTTTGTGATGCCCATCTGAAAAAATTGCTTTATAAATACATTTTACTACTTACTTAATAACACAGTAGTGACATTCACGACAGTATAAGGACTGCTTTAGAAGCTCAAATCTAGTCGAGCCCTGGTCTGCCGTTTGTTTATTTCGAGGTCTGCTCCCCCTTTTGATATTTGCAGACTACTAAAGTTTAGTCACAAACTCCAGTTAGAAAGAACAGAAGAAGCACAATTGTGTTTAAAATTAAAAAGGAGAACTATGTAACATGAAAAACAGTGTAAGAAGTTAGAAGTTTAGAAGGAACTGACATAATGCTGTAAGCAAAGCTTAATTCAAAGTTGTATTCTCTGCTCACATACTTGCTATTCTACTGAATTCGGGCACTTGTTTGACGAAGGACTAACACTTAGCAATGACTGAATTAACTAAATGAAATTTCCACAGTAACTTTAGTCTTTTACTTTATTTCAAAATAAATAATCATATCCAAATGAGGGTATTTGCCCTTTATTATTATAAGTTTCACTCATTATTCCATAACATCGTTCTTTCTAATAGAACAGGACAATTAGTCAAGAATCTGTGAAGTTCATTAAATGCTGAATCTTGGAATGTGGCTGAGGTTTTGTTGAGAACCATACGGCTGACCATCCATCCATCCATCCATTTTCTAACCCGCTGAATCTGAACACAGGGTCACGGGGGTCTGCCGGAGCCAATCCCAGCCAACACAGGGCACAAGGCTGACCATATAAAAGGAAAAGTAATCAAAGGTTTGTGTTCTTGCATTTGTGCAAGAACAGAATGTGTAGTCAATGTGGGGTGCTATTATAATGTGCCTTGGGGTTCGGGGGGCCAAAGAAGCAGGCCGACACTGCCAATTACAACATCTTTAACATTTGAAAAAACAAAGCAGTCGGTAGATTCAGTACAAGAAAACAAACCTTATTAAATTTTATAAGCACCTGGTGACCCTGACGCTCAGGTCCCTCTGATCCGATGTCTTCTATTTCATCAAGCCAAATAAGGAGAAAAACAAAAATCTTATTGGTTGGCAAATATAGTGAATATCTGAGAAATAAACTTCATCCCTTAGCATTACAAGGCAAGGCAAAAGTAAAAAATGAAAGTTTAATCATAGACTTTGTCCTAAACTTTAAATCACACGTTAACTACGATAACTAGAACTACTGTACATTTCATTTAAGGAACATTGGTTAAACCTCTTATAAAACTGCCAGAATTTAAGACGTTATTTCACGTTTTTGTTTTCAGTTGACTAAACAACTGTAATGTACTGTAACACACGTGCATATGGGAGACAGCTTAAGGGCTTGAATAATTGTAATTATCCATGTGATCTTTGCTGTCATGACCCAAAAATCCAGAAAGCTTTACCGATACAAAGAAATGTCTAAAAACACACCTTTTTAAATGTGGCTGTTTTCATAGCAGTATGTTAATGCTGCTTTTAACAGGTTATATATTTTTCATTGAGTATCAATAATTTTTATTCTCTAGTTTTCTCTGCTTTCTTTTCCAGTTTTTCTGTGATGCAGTTTAGGTCACCACCACCTGATCAAAGTCATGTGCAGCCAACTGTGATGTTTGAATGAAAGCAGACACCTCATCTACTGTATACACCAGATCCACTGCATCAAATCTCCTAGAGCAAAGCGTAACAAACAATAAGGAACGACTTAAGGACATTTATGTCAGGCAGAATACCCCCCAGTATGTTCTTTTGGCCTTGGAACCCATGCAGATTTTTTTTTTCCCTCCAGCATCTCGTCCATGAAGCGTTTTTAATTTTTTTGGTCTTCTTCCAGCCATTTGACCTTACCATCAGACTTATCTTAGAGACTTCAATTCATATTTATAAATAAACACTTTATCTATGATTCACATAAATGTGTTATGTAAATGTGTATTGATTTATTCTTATTTACCATTTCTGATATGCCATTTATTCATTTTTATTCATATATATTTCTAATTAGTTTTTCTTTTCTTGAAACTTTTTTCTTATATATTTTCAATCACTTTGAGCTACATTCTTTGTATGAAAATATGCAATAGTAATAAATGTTATTGTTATTACAGATGAGGGGAATCCACTCAGTCCATCAAAGTCATTAGGTTAGCCAATAGCTGAGCTGTCTAAGTATTTCATACAAAACCATTTTAAGAGTTGTCAAAATTGTTGTTACAGTTGCATGACTTGATACATTTGTCCCTAGTTTCCATTTTAAATACATTTTCCTTTATTTCCACCTGTGTCTTTGATTACGTGTTTCACTGTTTATAGTGAGTGCACCAAACTGTAAGCTCTCCAAAATTTCCACATACATTGTTTTATGATACAAGATAACATACTTAACTTTCGTCATCCTTATCTAAAATACATTTAAGGCGGTTTGTTCTGGTACATACTGTCATAAGAACTACAATTATGCTCAGAGATTAAGATAAGCGAACTGAGTTAAGGAATGTACAAAATGTATCTGTTTTCTAAAACTTGCTTTTTCTGTTGTTATTTCACTTTGTTGCAGTGTATTTGTAATATCTGGTATGATGTGATAATTGCAGTGCAGTGTCTTTAAAAGAAAAGGAAGCAGCCTGTTAACTGTAAGCATATAGATAGATAGATAGATAGATAGATAGATAGATAGATAGATAGATAGATAGATAGATAGATAGATAGATAGATAGATAGATAGATAGATACTTTATTAATCCCAAGGGGATCATATGTACAAACTGAAAAATGCTGGAGACTCGGAGACATTGTACGTCCAGAGGTTTTAGTATGCATGTTGTCACTGACAAGAACTGTTGTGTTTTATGGTTTTACAAGCGTGCTGTATGGAACCCTGCCACTGCTTCTGAGAGTCTGCTTCCAACTAGGTTCACTAAGCACTAGCTAGAACTTCTTACTGAGTACATTTGGCTGATTTGAGAAGTGTTGCGTCTGAAAGTAAGGTAACATAAGCACACCTTCCTAGCTTTGTGTTTCGTTATAAACTGACACACACCACAAACCATCTCCGTCTGCAGATTTGCACTGTGGTAACTGCCTGTGGAAAGGCACAAACCTGCGATGTCTGAATTACAATGGCCTTCACAAGCAGCTTCTTATCTGAGCTGAAAGAGGCTCATAAGAAGATAGTGCTTCTGTAAACTGCGAGCGGAGTCCTTCCTGCTGATGTCAGCTGAGCTCTCTCTCTCTTGTCATCGCCGTATTGTACAGAGCCTCTGTTTCCAGACATAGTTTCACAAATGCTACTTTAAGTGTAAAACACATTTTAAGTTTCCATCCCTGATGTCAAAAAATATGGTTTTAGTTTATAAGAGCTCCTTTTAGGAGGTATAAATTTAGAAAGGTTTTAGATGCATGGACGCTAAGTAATCCTGGGCGGAAGGGGCAGGCAGGATTTAAATTTATCATCCTCCGTAATAAAAGGACTAAATAAAGTGAAACAATTAGCTGACTAAAAGAGAGAGAACATTGATGTTTGAAAGAGAAATGTTGAGCAAAGAGAGAGCGAGAGAAGTCAAACTCAGACTTTTAGTAACATTTTAGGTTTAGGTGCTGCCAGGATACACGTATTAGATGTGTAAATGATTTTCGTCTCCTTTCAGAACTACATGATGATTCAGGTTGTATGGTGTGGATTGCCACACTCTGTTTCTTTTTGTTTAATCCACTAGCTATAATACTTAAAGATAAAAACTTATTAGACCTGCTTTCCTTTCTACCTCTGGAAGCTGGTCAGTCAAAAATGAAAGAGAACACTCCAAAGAAATAAGCTACAGTGACAGTTATACCTGGGTAAAGTCTGACAGGAGTTAGTAGGCCGCAGTCCTGGGCGCAAGTGCTTTGCAGCTGTGAGTTGTATATCCCTCTAAAGGCTAGTAATTGTAAGAACAGGCAAATGGGAGTTGTGTAAGAGATGTAACATATACAGGTAAATGTGAGTCTGCCAAGAAAGATTATGTGCTTTCTTTATGTGGGATTCATGTTTTAAGGAGAGCTGTCCCCAGCAGCCTTTCCCACAATAAAACACAGGCTGAGGCCAGCAATGCTCTAAAAAAACGGTTTCTCATGAAAACTCTTGTAATGATGTATACTGGAACATAAACAGTTTCTGAACATTTGGATATGACAAACCTTTCTTTAATTTAACTCCTTTATTAAGAATTCTCTTCTCTCTTGTCTTAATCGGGTTGTCATACCTTGACACCAGCTGGTCCCTTGAACAGATCTGTTCAGTGATATTCTTCACAACACACAGACGTGTAGACACACAAACTTCATTGTTGACGTTGTCTTAATGCAACTGCACAGTAGACAAAAGATTTTCCAAAACCAACACCTTATAAAAGTGAGAAAATAGAACTGGCATAGTAAATCCACTGTTATTAATATTGTTTTTCCAAAAAAATCTCTGAATATTATTCAGGATTCTACCTGTCCAAGGTCATCTTTTACAATTCTATGAAAAACAATATTCCAGCTTTTAACAATGCGTTGAGGCTGGACAGCAAAGTAATTAGTGAGTGATGGCTGCTCTGCGCTGCTGTGTAGCTGGACTATAAATGAACTAGATATATCATAAGCAGAGAAAGATTATCGACAAGTTTTCCCGACTTGATGGCAAAACTGATTTGTCAGCAAATTTGTGAATGAGTAACAGGCAAGAGAAAAAAAGTTAAGTATGTTGAAGACTCAGCGCTCTTTAAGCTGAATATTCTTCATTACTGAGACAAACAGGATTAAAGAACAGAATAAGCACAAAATATAAGAGTGATTGAATAGAATTTAATGAAGCTTATTAAAAAAAAATTAAAGCACAAATATCTTCAATAAATTACTGCAGAACAGTTAAGTTAACAATCAGCTTTTGCCTTATCATTAATTTTGGTTTAAATTCTTAAAAACAGAACACGCATCTATGGCACTGAATAAAAGCTGTTGGTCTTCTTTCCGAGATATCAGTCAAATTTTGTTTTAGTGAAGTAATTTTTTACACCGAGTTAGAAGACTTAGCCCAGCTTATGGAGGACTACGATGATTTCAGCATAATACAGGTTTATAGGTAGGTTTAAGAGTCGTTAAATATAGTAAAAAACCAGACAAAGCAGCGTGCTAGTGCTGTTACTTCATTGTTCTATGCATGCCAGTGCACTTGCAATTGTCACTTGCTTTCTAACTTGTTAGAAGTTTGCTGTAGTTTTGCCCTGAGCCCTGAAAGCTGAAACCTAGAAAGAACAAAATTTTAAATATGGCACCCGTCCTGTCAGAGGCTGTCAAACAAGGACAGAGCTGTTTTATGTGGTGTGCAGTATTAAGGTGGTTTACAGCATTAAGGATGGAAACAACATGGACAAACTGGGCAACTTCAGTGGAAAAAGGTTGGTGTTTATTTGTGAAAGCAAGTGATGAAGGCATTAAAGCAGGTTTACAATCGTTATTGTCATCTGCAAAGAGGAAGGAGGAAAGTCAACTTAATTCAAAAATATATAAAGTTTCCAAGTGAAAGTAGATGCATTTACATTTAGTGGATTCTGCCCCGATGACTCGAAACAACTTAATGTAGTGGATGATGCAGTTTTCAGGTTCTTTGATTTGTGAGGAACATAACCTAAAAAACATTTAGACTCTGTATTAAGAACATACATCAATCACCCTTGCAATACAGCCATGTTTATTACATGCTAATCTCCCCGAGTGCCAACATCATATCTCTTAAGAGGCATGTTGCTGAATGCTGCCCCCCCTATTGGACTCCGTAGGGTATGATGGGCTACCATCATCGCAGAGAACTATCTGCATGCTGGGACGTCTGCGCATCCTAACTTTTCACCACAAATTTGCCTTACACAGAATAAAAATTTAAACTCAAAAAACAGCTCATGAACTATAGAATAAATTAATATTTTATTCAAGTTCCATAAATCACATAAAAGAATAATTTCTCTGACAAAAGTAAGACCTGACTCTGTATTCGTACTGACTCGAAAAACTGAGATGGTACTTTTGTGAGGAAATTACACATCATCAAAACGCACTGGCCAAAAATCTTTTGTCAAACCCCAAAATCTTAGAAAACATTGCCAAAAACTGAATATGCCAGAAAGTCAAAGTAACAGAATTGCATGGTAGTCTTTTAGAGGCTGTGGCACCGTCCTTCTAATAAAATAAAAAAGACACTCATCACTTACTGGTTTGTTCCCCGGGTGCGCACATGGAGCGATTGCGTGTTGTCAGGTTTGGAGTGGACTGGGGGTGGCGCGTGTTTCCATTTGAAAGACCTCGGCTGGAGGTGCTTGCCTACTCCCCGACACGGTGTTCTTCTGGTGCGACCGCGGTGTTTGGGAGTTACTGTGTGGCAAAGTAAGAAACTGGCGTATGACGGATGGCGGTTGAAAGTGTACGGGACAGAGGTGATGCGGGTTGCTGTGGAGTGTCGGCAATGTAGGCGCGATCGGCTGAAATAGTGTTTAGGTTAGGCACGTGACCAGGGAGCGCGCTTGGGTGTTAGAATCGGGTCACGTGTTGGTGGACCCGGGATTAAAGCCGCTCTTTTCACTAACTAAGGGGTTAGTTCAGTTCAGAACAATATAAGTTCAGTACGTGACGAATGAAGCTGGGTGATTTACAGGTGTGGAATAGACCGTTATTGTGATTTTCCAGGGCAAGCCGGCTTTTCATCCATTATTTTTGGTAACGAGAGAGAAAGCAGGCTATGCATTCTTTTTACTTAATGGCTGATTCTTCGGAGCTTGTTAAAAAGGGTTGATTTTGTTTGTTTGGAAGACTTTTTAAGATGCATGCCATGCGGTGAATGTAATTTTTTGAACATTTGTTCGTTTTTTGTATTAATTAACTACTGCAGTGTTTCTGTGCATTTTTAATATTTTCTCAATGAAGCATGTTTTTTTTTTCAATAAATACGACTCTCGCTCTTGATACTTAACTGGCATATACTACACTGGGTTAATATTCTGTTTAAACAACAGGGGTTGTGGGCAAAAATACAATGAACAATATACAGTGGAACCTCAGTTCACGAACATCTCGGAACACGTACAAATCGGTTTACGACCAAAAAGTTTGCCAAACTTTTGCATCTGTTCACGACCACAGACTCGGTATACGAACAAGCCAGTTTCCCTTTCAGTTTGTGCATTCCCTGTGCAGCGAGAGAGAGAGCGAGACACACACACACACAGACAGGAGAGAGAGAGAGAGAGAGCCACACACACACGTGAGAGAGAGAGAAAGACACACACACACGAGAGAGAGAGAGAGAGAGACACATACACACGTGAGAGAGAGAGAGAGAGAGAGAGAGAGACGGCTGGCCGCAAAAGGCAGAGAAGGCAGTTAAAGAGTGCACCAGGCTTGTTTTTAAAGAGACAGATCCGAGCATTGTTTTAACCTCGTTGTATTTAATGAAGACTTTTTTCTATTGGATTTTAACCTTCACTTCTGTTTACAGCAATCGGGTCGTAGCGTGCATTGTTGCAATGTTACTTTTGTTGGCGGTTTATTTAATTACGGATTTTTCAAATGTTCATTTTTTTCCCTGTGCTTAAAACTCATTAAAATAGTGTTTTTAGGGAGCGGTTCATAGCGCTATAGCGCAAACTCTTGTAGTGTTAGTTTTCTCTGTTGTTCAAGGTTTTCTCATTGTTATTCAATGTTTTTACATTTAGTTTACTATTACGCTGTGTATTCTATGGTATGATTAACTATATTTGTGTTTAAAAACTTATTATATTAAAAATATATATTTACATACAGCTTGTACGGTCTGGAACGGATTACAGTAATCCCTCCTCGATCACGGGGGTTGCGTTCCAGACCCCCCCGCGATAGGTGAAAATCCACGAAGTAGAAACCATATGTTTGTATGGTTACTTTTATATATTTTAAGCCCTTATAAACTCTCCCACACTGTTTATAAATATTCCCCGAACAGTTATACAGCATAATCCCTTTGTATTCTCTTAGATATTAGGTAAGATTCATTGAAATTATGTATAAAAACACACTGTTTATATACAGTAAAACGTAAATATTATTTTAAAGATATCGAGTGTCTCCGATATCACATATGTTACAGCCATTACGATACACAGGCCACCAGCAATAAATACGTACAATGCAAGAAAAATAGTATACAGTAAATGTGTGTACAGTGACACTAAACATACATACATGTACTAAGTACAGTAAGTAGAAAATTAATTATGGTTACTCACCAACAATGACACGATGACTTGTCCGATAACAATGAGTTTAATTTTACTGCACAACAAAGGAGAGCGTTACAGCCCTTCTAAAGGAGCCACTTCAGGCGATTGTGTAGCACTGCTGTTGTTCTTCTGGCAGTCTTCAATGCAAACCCCTAAAGCAGATTCCATCCAGACTACTGCCTTATTACATCTACTTACAACTTGTTTTGCACCCTGGTTAAAAGGACACTGTGGCTGTAGATCTTATATTCCTTTCCTACTTTTTAAATAAAAAGAATCGTAGCCTTCAACAAATCCAAAACGTTTACCTTTTCGGCAATCGTTAACATCTTCTTCTTGCGCTTGGGCACGGCCCCTGAAGCAGTAGCAGATCGTTTTGGAGCCATAATGAAGGGCTTGACTACACACAAAGATAAACACAAAAGAGCACAACTCTTTACACAGCGAAACATGTTGATGCTGAATGAGCGAGACGAGACTTCCTGGTTAACACTGCATTCAGCAGGCAGGAACTTAACTGTGTGCTCTGATTGGTTAGCTTCTCAGTCAGGAGAACTTAACTGCATGCTCTGATTGGTTAGCTTCTCAGTCAGGAGAACTTAACTGTGTGCTCTGATTGGTTAGCTTCTCAGTCAGGAGAACTTAACTGTGTGCTCTGATTGGTTAGCTTCTCAGTCAGGAGAACTTAACTGCATGCTCTGATTGGTTAGCTTCTCAGTCATCCGCCAATAGCGTCCCTTGTATGAAATCAACTGGGCAAACCAACTGAGGACGCATGTACAGGAAGTTAAAAGACACATTGTCCGCAGAACCCGCGAAGCAGCGAAAAATCCGCGTTATATATTTAGTTATGCTTTCATATAAAATCTGCGATAGAATGAAGCCGCGAAAGTCGAAGCGCGATATAGCGAGGGATTACTGTAATTGTATTTACATACAGTCCTATGGGGGAAATTACTTTGGTTCACGACCAAATCAGTTTACGACCAGAGTTTTGGAACAAATTATAGTCGTGAACTGAGGTTCCACTGTAGATAAGTTTGCTAGTGGTATTATGTTTTTAATGGAGGACAGAGTAAGGATTAAGGGGGGACATGGTAAATATCTGGTAAAGTCATTCATGCAATTTCCTGTAGAAACGTTTTTAAATTATGCTGTTTCTCTTGCTTGTGCACCTCAATTGTCTAATGCAGCACCAAGGTCCACTCTCTCTGTGAAAGACCGTTTTCTACTCTTACTGTCCAGCACTAGTTAGCCCCTCACTCCCTAGGCAGTAGGGTTCCTGCTACAGAGCACAAGTCAAAGGCAGGTTTTTCAGCTGTTGTAGAGAACAGAGATCTAGTGCTGACAATGAGCTACAAAGGATGGAGTGTGCCTTTGCCATTGGTTTCTTGGCCACACATAATGCAAATATTCTGGTTAAAAATTAGTGCAAAGTTTTTTCCAGTAAGGTTAACAAAGTTAGGGTGGGTTATGATAATTTTGCTCAGTGACATTGAGCCTTACTATTGAACTTATCGCTGTATCAACTAAGTCAAAAGATAAGCAGTCTGTAGGCCATTCTCCTTACAGATTCAGATACTCTCTATTTGCATAATTAGCTGTGTGATCTTAAATAATTATTGAAAATATCAATTTTATCTGAGCCCATACTGAAGAAACTGCTGTAATTTAGTTAGATTAAAGCACAGTTTGGTGAAAAGTACAAGCTTAATGAACAAGTGGGCATAAGCAAACATGGTAAAGAAGTAGAAAATGCAAAAAATGTTTTGGTGATAACACCGTAATTATTTTGTTTTTGATGTCCACATCTAAAAATCAATTTTGATCAGAAACCTCAAAGAAAAGCTGAAGAACACAAAATAAAAATATGGTGATAAAAATAATCCAAGCAGGCACATCCATTTCTGTAAAGGTTTACTGCTTAAGAACATGAAGAATGAAACTATGGCTCAGCGGTAAGTGTTCTGGTTCTTGGTGTTTTTCCATTACAAAGAGGAGCACTAAAGATATCATGCAATCTTGAAAAGATCTCAGCCTTGTGGCCAACCTCAAGTCTCTATAAAACAAATTTATATCAAATAAGACATCGACTCTATCTCTAGATAGCAGTACAGGTGCCGGTCATAAAATTAGAATATCATGACAAAGTTGATTTATTTCAGTAATTCCATTCAAAAAGTGAAACTTGTATATTAGATTCATTCATTACACACAGACTGATGTATTTCAAATGTTTATTTCTTTTAATTTTGATGATAATAACTGACAACTGAATGAAAGTAACAGAATAAATAGAATATTACCTCCCCAGTTTTACCTATTCTTTCTAAAATTACACTCATTCTGATTTCAAATAACATGGAATTTTAAGTCTTAAATCCATCTTTTTATGAATCTCTTTAGTCCATTCCAGCAATGCAAGAAGCCAGAAGATTCCTACCAGGAGCTAACCCTGGAAGGTTGACAAGAATTGCAGGGCACACACATACACACACATTATTATTACAATATTAAGGTCTTGTGTGAACCCCGTAATTTTCAGTAGGAAATGCCTTCTTATTTAATAATTGTTTTTACTATTTGTGAATTTTTGAGACTGCACTTTATTCTGCCTGGTTTTGAGCATATTTTTCATTTGGTCTCCACAGGGCACCTGAAACATCAGTGTTGGGTCCACTTTTCTCCCTACCTTCTCTCCCTAAGCAATGATATTTTTTCTCATGGCTTCTCTGACCTTATCTGTGATGATAATGCACAGACCTTCCTCTCATTTCCCTCTTATACCCCACAGGTTTCAGCTCAGATCTCCAGGTGTCTATTGGCCATCTCATCATGGATGAATGCTCATCACTGTAAACTTAACCTTTCTAAGTCAGATATCCTGTACTTGCCTTCTGATTCTTCTTCCTTAGATTAATTTTTAAGTATTGCTCTTGAAGATGCCACTCTTTTACCATCAGTTACAGTTAGGAATCTCGGCACGACTCTGGCTTCCTCACCTTCATGTATCGAATATATTTCTTCAATGACCCAACATTATTGTTTGTTTGTTCATAATATTCAGAGGATTCAACTAATTATGCTATGCAACTTCTGGTTCTCTTTCAGCTGGACCATTACAACACCTGACAGGGCTTCCTTCAACTGCTTTCATACCTTTTCAGCTGAAGAATGCAGCTCTTTGACTGGTGTTCTCTGTTGCTCATTTGACTCCTACTATTCCTCCTCTGCTTTACTCTCTTAACTGGCTTTCTGTTGTTGCAAGGATCTATTTCAAACTCTTGCTTTGAACTACAGCTTTCTGAATGGTTCTGCTCCTAAAAATCTCCAATCCTTGGTCTCTCTCCTATGCTACTTCAAGGAGTCTAATTCTGCCTGTCTATTGATTGTCAGATTGCCAGAATTGACATCGCATCTCCTTTCTTGCTCCAAAGTTGTGGAATAATCTCCCTTTAGTCTTTTCAACCCAAACTCAATTTACTCAGGTTTAGGTGTGTTCTGAAAACGCACCTTTTCATGTAATATTTTGTAACAGTTTAGTTTATCTTCTACAGGACAGCTGCTGTTGAACTGACAAAGAGTTTAAGACTTTTGTCTTGGCCTAGCAGCTGGTATAACTATATAGTAGTTGTATTACACCATCTTGCCCAATTTTTATCTTGTTCTGTGTTGTTTTTGATGCTTGCATCTTCTAATCTTTCTTGTCTGTATTTTAACTTGCCTTGTAAGACATCTTGGAAAAAGGCATCTACTAATTAAAATTCAAAGTAATAACGAATCACAGAAATTAAGTGCTTCACTCATACTGTACCAGAATTCAAAGAAAAACAGAATGTCATGAGAATCGCCATGAATATAATAACAAAAGCCATTTAATTGCACTTTGTGAGAATATTCTGTAGAAGATTAGAAACAGAATGTTTTGCCTTCAAAAAGACAAAAAAGGTTTTCACGTTTCTTTTTAAAAAAAAAAAAAAGAAAAAACTTGACGAAGAACTGTGATTCAAATGTGCCTAATCTAATAACATTCATGACAGCGTTTTATGACTGTACACAAAGGGTCATGTTCTTTAGATTAATCCATTTTTAAAATCATTAATTGTGGCTGTGACTTACAAGAAAGTCCTCATCCCTGCATTTTCTAATCTTTCTTTTTCTTTATAGGGCAAAACCTGGAGCAAGATACAGTCCATCCTGGATGAGGAGCCCAGTCCACACTCATATGTTCTTTTAAAGTATTTCATATTTATTTCAATCAATGTTTTTAAACAATGCTGATTTTTAAATATAATTTAGTATTAGAAACTTTACAAAACATTGAAAACAAACAGTGCATGGAATAAAATAAATAAAACAACAGTGAGCAAACACAGAATAAACTTCAGACAAACATATGCAGAAAAAGCTGAATGAATGGTACATTAGGTAGGAACTTTTTCTTCAGCACAAGCCATTGTCTTCCAAACATACTTAGCTGCTCGACCAATTCTTTAATTTTACTAAATAACAAAATCTAGAGTGAAATATTGTTCCTTGTGATATTTGAAACTAATTTTTTTATAAGAACATTATTTTATGTTTGAATAAAACATAAAAGGGAAAAACAGAAAATATGCTGCTTGCACAAACTTTCAGTACCAGGCAGGTGGAACCTCTCAGTTTACACAGTTGAAATCAATGGACTAAGTAGAATACAAGTAACTTATTACTGACCCTCTGCAAGTGAATCATTAAAGTAACCACCATATATTCTTGATAAAAAAAATCCCACAGTTTAGGACTGAGTTTGTGAATCTGAAGGTCAGCTGTGAAAGTGAAGATACAAGATTATATAAATGAAGTTATAGATAAAATAATAAAGTTGATACATTATGAAAAGCATAGAAAACAATATTACATTGGATATCCCAGAGGTCACTGTTGGCTTGATTATCAGGAAGAGGAAGCTATGTCAAACACTGGTAGGCTGTGTTAAGAGCGCAGAATAATACAGTTGGAACAAAATTCATAGGACCATAAAAATATTTTGTTATAACAGAAATTTCATTATAACGAATTTGGAGAAAGTCCATATACTATTATAAATCAGTGTTGCCTGCGATTCTCCATCTCTAATGGCAGTGGCACAAAGACAGCTCTGTAACTGCTCTGGTGTGTTTGGTAAACAGTAAACCGAGTGCAATGTAATTGGTTGTCCTCTGCTGGATCAGGTTTACTGCTTAAAGTGCTTGTCGCACGATGTTCAGAACATTTAACACCAAGCTTTGACTTTCTCTTCTTTGTACTATCCTGGGGCCTCATGTATAAATGGTGCGTACGCACAGAAATGTTGCGTAAGAACGTTTCCACGTTCAAATCGCGATGTATAAAACCTACACTTGGCGTAAAGCCACGCACATTTCCATGGTACCTCATACCCTGTCATATGCAAGTTCTCTGCTCGGTTTTGCAGACTGGCAGCACCCAGCGTCAAAGCAGTGCTACTGTTCCTGTTTGGTTATCCTTTCTTTTTTAGATCAACATCCCTGACGCGGCTTTATAAATACACCGAAATTAACTACATAATGTTTATTAGTTTAATGCATCTAATTGCAATTAACCAGTAACAATATAATGGTCCACGGAATGGTCAAACTATTCTAAATACAATAGCCGCTTTAGCATTGTTACTGTCACTGCATTGTCTTTTTCTTTCAGCTGCTCCTGTTATGGGTTGCCACAGCAGATCATCTTTTTCTATATTACTCTCACTGCACCACTCAGAGTATTTATATCACTGTATCTGAGAGGGGAATCAAAGACCTACAGAAGCTGAGAAAGAGAATTATCGGTATACAGCATCAAGCACAAGTTGCCTCAGCCATGCTGTCTATTGAACTGCATTCACACAGCAAACGTTTCAAAGCCTTTCCTGTACGGACCTCGCGGTTCAGAAAGAGTTTCATCCCAAGAACTATAAAAACACTCAATCAAGTGCTCTTTGTAGAACTGTTTATACTTATAAGTAGAATTACCTCACTGTAAACTTGTGATACAGTTATAATATTGCACAACCTGAGTCACTTTATAAAGCGCGTATTTACATATGATGACAATATCATTTTTAAGATGAAATGCAGCAAAATATGTTTATTATATTATACAGATAAAACTTTAATTTCATTTAAATAATCTATATTGTCAATAATTAAACATGCCAGGACATAGTGCCGCAGTGCTAGCTATTAGCTTGCGCACTGTTCACGGATTGTTCTTGCCTCGCGCTGTATTCTTACTGGGACTGGCGTGACTTTGGAAGGATAGATGGATAGACAAAGATATTTCAATGTTCCTTAAATGTTTTGAAGAATCGGCGTTCTAAGCTTACAGATGTCTATTACGGAGGTGATTGTGTGGCGATTGAGTATTTGGAGAAAGAAAAGTAAGGACAGGAATTGGAGGTTAGTAAGTTTGAAAGAGACACTACTTCTGTACTAAAGCATTTCATCGAAGGCAAGCATCTGAGACATGAACAATCACTGCGCCACCATGTTCCCATGTTTAATAACATGATTTAACTCCTATCGTCATGAAAATTATATCACGTATACATCTCAGTATTTTAATTATTCAGAGACCTATCATGAATGTAATGGATTCTGTGTCCTGTAGGAGGAAGAGAAAGACGGTTTAAGAAGCACGTAGTGCTTCACAAACATAGAGCACATAGAAGACCAAATACAAAACAAAGCATTTAACTTGCTACTTTAGTTACGATAGGATTTGAGAAACTAATAAATTAAACAATTTTAAGATTAAGTTTATGATGTTCTACTTTAATGACAAAATAAAATACGTGATTAAAGTGGAAATTTCGAGATTAAAGTTGACATTTCATGCTTTTTTTCCCCACCATGTGCCTATTTTTTTTTCTCTGTACCCTAATAAGCTTTCATATGACACTCAGCCGGTGGGCTAAGACTCGCCTGTTCACGGTGACTTTGATATCTGACAACTTCTTTTTTATTTCGGGCACTGTGCGACTTTGTGAACTTGAGCTTTCGAGTTTCTCCGACACGCTATGTCACTCAATTGACTTCCTGTTGTTGTTTATACCACTGTTTAAACCAACAAATAGTAAGTTTTTCCTTACCTCCACTTGGTATTCGCTGAAATTCTTATTTTCTCCCGTGCTTTTCCCATTGTCTGTTCAGAGAAGGCTGATCTTAATGGCTATTTATATTGATTTGCATATTCAAAGAGGCGTAATTCTGGGAGGAGTTGGGGCGGGACAGCAGGCGTGTGCACAAGCATTACTTTTCACACTGACCAGGATTTATGTAGCGGAAGAACGTGGAAGTTGATGAAAGCACAGATTCCTGCATCTGGAATTTTTTGTGCGTAAGCACATTTCAGCTTTTGTGCTTACGTTATTTTATAGTGTGAGTTCTATGCACAGCGTTATGCATGAGGCCCCTAGTCTGCCACAGTGGTGAGTATGGGCCACTATTGTTCTTCTAATCTGAAGATGGGAACTAAAGCAGAACAATTGCCCCATGTCACAGCTCCTATCTTGTGTGCTTGTTACTGAAGTAACAGCTCCTATTTTGAATGAAGTGTCGAGACTGTACCTGTATAAAAAAAAGTGCTTCTAAAATTTTTGAGAAGTGCTGTGAAACTCAAACAATTCAGTATCCGCACATGATACAATTACCCACGCAGACAATCTGTGGAGCACTGACTCAGAATTCAGCTATGTGTATGATGTTGCAGCTACACTCTTGCCGAGCCTTGCCAAAACTGACCAAAACCTGAAATTTCACAACAGACTGTCACTTTCTTTTAGTCTAACAATAAAGAGACAGCTTGTTGCAGTGCTCCCGAAACTTAGCGAAGTATAGGTGCAGCATTAAGTATATTTTGCATCACATTAATATTTTCAATGGCCACAAGTTATACTGAAATTTATATTTCGTTAAAACTGATACTGTATGAACATTTGTCTGGGCCAACAAACAGTATTCATTATTCTGAAAATTATGTTACTTCGGTATTCGCTATAATAGGATTTGACCTGTATACAGATTTGTTTAAACATATAGTTAAATAAAAACAGTCCAAACTGTTTAACACAAATGAAATCAAACAACATCTGTACACAACATTATTGTTGAGTTACTGAGCTAAGGCGAGATGAATACACAGTAGGGGAAAATAAAAACCCCAGTCAGCAGCATCCCTTCAGAGAAGTACCCTCGGTAGGATCCATGGTCAACTGTAAAGTCATAAGGAGAAAGTATAATGCTGTCTATATGGAGGAATGGTACCAAAAAACATTACATTAAGTAAAACATGTGAAAGAATGTCTAGAGTTTGTTAAAAACCCTGAGACAGTTATGATGTGGGAAATATTTTGTGGTCAGAAACACTGTCCACACCTCCAAAAACACCGTGTCATCAGTGAAGTATGGAGGTGGCAGCATTATGCTGTGAGGCATGTGTTCATCAGCAGAGACTGGGCAACAAGTTAAAAGGGAAGGAAGAATGGATGGTAGAAAGTAGAAGCAGCTACTTTTTCATTCTGCTACAAAACATTATGTACTTATGTGAAAGTTAACGTTTTAGCAAGAGGATGACCCCTAAACATGCTTTAGCTCTAGGACAAAAAGGTGAATGTTCTGCAGCTGCCAAGTGAAAGCTGTGACTTCAATTGAATGAGAATCTGTGGCTGAAGTACAAAAGCATTGTCTGACTAACCTAAACCTGAATATCTTGGAGATACCTGGAATAATGGGCTAAAATCACTGCTGAACAATGTGCTAAGTTGGACATGTTGTAATTACCCCAAAAGACTTGAAGTTGTTGTTGCTTCAAACAGTGGCTTTACAGTTGTCTTGGGCGCACTGCAAATTTCCTTTTGCTTTCTTTTTAAGACAAAAACATTTAAAAAGAAAACTTTAGAAATTTTAGTTAAAGTAATTTAAAATAAAATGATACAAAAAAGTAATTTTAAGTGCAGAATTGATCATTCAGTAAAATTCAAGAATTGGTCAAAAGAAAACATTTGCAAGGCACAACACTTTGAAAAACCTACAGTTATACTTGAGAGTTCTTATATTATAGCATACATACTGGAGCATCTTCAGAATCATTTCCTGTTTGGCATTATAAATTTTAGATAACAGTCCTAAACTGAAATTATCAAACAGAAAGAAATCACATAAAACATTGACATATATTATGATAAATGTCATCTTAAATGTGTCATTTGTTGTTATAGCGTCCTTGTCTACTACAAGCCACCCAAACGAATACAAAGGCTATAAGTAAATCAAATCAAGTGAGTATCGAATGTGACAAGTTAGCACGTGCGGTAGGCCGTACACAACCTCACCTCCTCACTTTCACTGTGGAGTGGAAAACTAGAAATGTGTCTCACTGAAAGGCACAAACATGGAGGGAGCCCAGAAGGCTATTGTCACCATCTTCAGCATGTCACTGTTCTGACCGTCGTTAACTGTGCACAATTTTTAAACCCGATTGAAGCTTTACTCTGAATAGACACTAAACTCAGTGCAATGGAAACACAAATTGCTACATTAGAAATAACTACTAAAGTTAAGTCAGCATATGCATAATAGTTAAACTATGGAAGCTTGTATATTGTGCAAATTATTTAGAGAACTGGTTTAAAAATAAAGTTAAATATTTTCAGAACAGAAAAAAAGTGCATTTAAAAAGAAATTTATAATAAAAGTAGGTTAAAATAAAAAAACTCTACAATTGAGTGTTATATGGTTAGTGATAGCATAAAGTGCATACACCGTATCAGCTACTGTATAAGATATCAACACATAGAGTATTTCTCTTAAGCAGCCAGTTATGTTGAAATTAACAGAATTTGGACTAATTTTTACAAGTTTATTCATTTCATTTCACAGAGTATCTACAAATACCTCAATAGGCAGCAAAACAATAAAATATTAATACATGCTGACCCCTGGAAAGGTTGAGTTTACATGGATTCAAATGACTTTATATACAGAGTTTAACGTTGACCTAAAAATTGATATCTTCTCATGCTGCATTGGATCCACTGTCCATCTTTATTGAAAGTGACCTGTGTGGTGAAAAAAAGAGGGAAATGTTATATTTCTGGTGCATGCATGTTTAATTTTTGTGTATTTCTATGTTTGGAGAGAACAAGGCAAAAGAAATAATTTCAGAGATTTAGTCATTTATACTTGTGTGTTTTCTTTCCATACATGTATTCACAATTTCTACATTTTTCCTTAGTTATTCTGGCCACAATGAGAGAAAGCTGGGAAGAAGTACTCCACAGGGCACATTCGGGCACTCAAGGATAACACACATATGCCATGTAACCTGACACATGCCATTGGCAGTGGTGAAATCCCAGACATCACCAGAGAAAACGGAGTCACCCCTTCACCAGGTCCTGATAGATGGCTGTGTTAGAGTTCAGAAATAAAAATGCAATAGCCCGTAGATGAATATACTATGCACTACTACATTATCTAATACTCTGAAGTTTATTACTTTCAGAAATTACCTAAAGCAGTGCTCACTATGAAAGGTACAATAAAGCATACCGACTAATTAAAATGATAGCTTTGTCACTTGAGTACCAAGAATATAAAAGAACTTTGTGAGTTAGTGAATCATTCACTTCTATAAACTGTAACCAAGAAATCACTGTTCATGAAAAATAATAAGCAACATAAAATAAAAATAATGTGTTCTTAAATAAGCTTGTTTTGAAAACGCTGAGTAATAATTTGTCATTTGTCCCTACACAGAAGAAAAAATTGGCTTTGTTGCCAAAAAGATTACATAATCAAATTTCAAAATTGTGTCAAACTAAAGTACTAATAAACCTAACACAGAAAACCCCTGTGATTCCCACTTCATTCGGACTGTCATGGTTAACACTTACTTGGGGTCTTTCTTGGAAATTAACAATATCTGTGCAGGCAAAACATTTTCCTGCTCTTCTGCTTAGCTGCCTTACCTTATAATCTTTGTCTAAATGCTACCGCATGTTTTTTGTGTATCTATTGTAGGTGCCAGGAAGGAAGGAAGGGCAAGCATCCTGCCCAGAATGAAGGAATGATTCATACACGGCCAGAAGGCCATAATGGAAGGACCGGGTGAATGAACTTACCAGGAGCAGGTCATTCCCCCACAGGTGGCAATGTTCCTCAGGGCTGAACTCATTTAAGGACATCTGCAGGGTGCCATTAGAGTTGGAGTACAGAAATGCAGCCCTGTCAGGGTCTTTGGGGACTGGCAAGAGAGCACTGCTAGGGAGGAACTGCCCTGGTTTCCGCATGACCCAGAAGTGCTTTGGACAACTTGGACAGAAGACTGGAAGCAGTTCACAGGTCTAGTGTAAAAGAACGCTTGCTGCCTCGCTTAAATCGAGTAAGAGCTGGAAGGCAGTGGACAACACTCTTTTGGTAGGGAGAAGCAGGAGTGTGAATGGTTTATTTTGCAGGTGGTTGTATGTGGAAGGTGTTTTGTCAAATAAAAGTCATTGAACCTGGAACTGTGTTGGGTATTGCTGTATCTGTGGTTTGGGCTGTAGTGGCGCCCCCTAGTGGTTACACTGTGTTCACCAACTGGAGGTTAGCCAGTGGTAAGCTTTTATGGGTGCGGAGTGTCTTTTGCATGGTTTAGACTTTTACCTTTTCTTCATTGTCCGGTTTGTATTTTGATGTCTACAGCAATGCATGTTAATGTCCCTCATGGTGTCATGGGCACTGTTGTTATAAAAACATATCACATTTGGGCCACTACTTGGTGGTGGTTTGTTTTTTGTTTGAAAAAAGAAATTAAGAGTAGCACTTCATCTGAATGTTGAAAGCAGAAAAGAAAAAAAAAGGTTTTGTTTTGGGGAAAACATTAAAAGAAAAGAAATGTTTTTGTTTTGGAGAAAATATTAAATAGATGAAAAAAACATTTTTATAGAAAAACAAATGCAGAATTAGTTAAGAAATGGGAAGACATTTTGTGGTATTTTGTTTATTGGCTTAAAGACATGGACTCTGGACTGAGTTGGAGTTCTAGAGAAAAAAAAAAAGACTTTAGTGTTTTGTAAATTTGCTGGAGTCAGCTGAGCAGTGGTAACCTTACATGGCAACAGCACTGCGCTTTCTCAAATGGAGACGGTGGTTTTTTTTGGTTCCTGATGATACTCCTCAACTTACTGATTTTCAAGATGGGACTCTTGACTATTGAAGAGGTGCTAGACTTTCAATTCAAGAGCACAGTTTTGTGGGAATGCCTTTCCTGTTTATGTTTTATGCTGATTTTTCCAGAAGTAATTATTGGTAACCGTTGTAACAAAAATGAATGCATTTTGAGCATAAAACTGGATAACAGACATGTAAATTATGTAGCACTAGTAATATATATATTTTTCTTCTTTACATGTTTGTTTTTCACATCATTTGTCATAGTACAGCATTGCCCATCATTTGGTTCTAGTATACGAGGGATGTTCAAAAAGTTTCCATACTTTTTTTAACTCTATTTAGAATTTCAAAAACAAATTACATAATTTTTCTACATAGTCACCTTCCTTTGAGATGCAATTTTCCCAGCATCGTATCAACGTTTTAATACCCGATCACTACTCCTCCCACCTTCACTGTTTCCAACGAAAATATAAAAGTATAATACGTTTTTTTTCTTTCTGTTCTACATAAAAACATGAAATTCCAAATTTGTCTTGGCCATCACTACAAACTACATAACATATTAAAAAAATGTGTTTTTGGGTGGAGCATTCCTTTAAGCAATAGCTGCTGGGCCTCAATCTTGTCTGTGCAACTGACCAATTTCCCACCTATGCAGAGGGTGCTTTGCTTTACCTTCTCTTACACAACACTCCAGCAAAGTGGGCAATGACACTGGTAGGTCATCTTATTAGTAGTCTAGTGACTGTGTTGTTTGAAGACACCCTGACTTCAAATAGTCTCCTGCCTTTTGACCAATGACTTTCTCAACCATTTCTCACCTGCACTTACACTCTCAAGCACATTCCTGTTAAGCCTGCTTCTTCAGCTGCTTCTCATTCTTTTTCAAGTGACTTTCTCACCTCCTGTCCATTTTAATACTTTCCGATTTGAAGGCGACTGTCTCAGCATGCACCTTTACTCCTCCTTGTGCGTCTCACACTCACACCACCTCTTTCATCACATCACCAAAGCCATACTGGCCAATCACACCAAAGCAGCATTGACCAATCAGATTGCTGTGCGTGACAGGACCACAGACATTAGTGTTTTATTATATAGTTGATTTGTGTGTGTGTGTGTGTGATTTCTTCAAACAACCTCTTACTGTCATAATTATATCTCTTAGTTCTGGAGTTTGTTTAATGTGGTTATTTTAATTATTATAAATTTATTCATAAATGTGTTATCATGACACCCTTTTTTAACAAGGATGTCATCATTTTCAGTTGTTTTTTTCCTTGAGCCATACCATATTGCTTATTATATTGCAATGACTGGTTGTTTATGCTTTTTGCTGAGGATATAAAGGTAGCGGCACAAAGCACACAATGTTCAAAGCATTGGACTGAAATTAAAAAACAAATAACTCATGCTAAAGATTTACTTAGGTGAAGGCTCTTTAGATACTGTGCTGGCCTCAGGATTTCTTTATTTCTTAAATTGATTTTGCCTTTTGGCTTTGTAGTTTGGTATGTTTGACGTTCTGTTTACAGAAGAGAGCTGGTTATTCTGACCTTCCTTATGTCTTTCTTTTATCCTGTTTGTCTCTCAGTCCATTTCTCCAAGGACACAGGGACTATACTTGCTTTCTTCTCTAACTAAATTTGTTTCTAGTATTTAGGAAGTTGAGCTCAAACACTCAAAATGAACATCAATGGGGCCTAAAAATATATATATTTTATTTTTTATTAACCCTGCTGGATTGTGAGGTCTAGTAGCAGTGGCCATGAGACAAGAAGGTACAGCTGACAGGACACCAGTATGTCACCAGACATATAAGTACCCCCACACTTAGTCATAATTTGCCAATTTAATGTCACCTATTACTCTAAAGGCCCATTCAGACTTAAGACATTGTAAAATTCAACTGCTTGTTTGACATTTTCCAAGCTTTTTAATGCAGTTTTGCAAGCATTCTTAAGTGTTTTCAAGTGTTTTCCAAGTGTTTTAAGAACCAGTTATCACGTAAAATATGGTTGACATAATTTCCCTTTACCATTTTGTGGGTTGTGAGGTGTTCTAGTGTCTCTAAAATGTGTTCAGTGTTTTTAGTTCTTTAAATCCTGGCGATCACAGTACTGATGAGGCGGCGTCATCAGCATCGTGAGCTCAGATATTTGTCCCATACCAGGTTCACAGGTGTACAAATAAAACTTCCAGTAGTCCTTTAAATAACACTTTACTCTTGAAGTTGTAGAACAAATATTGGAGTTTTTCAAAAGGCAAATAGTAAACTTAATAAACTTCAAGAAATACATTAAAAAATGAAATAACTTAATATTAAATATATTTAAAGCCATAGCCTTCAGATCTGTCGAGCTTGTAGAGGGGCAAGGTGACTAGCCTCAAGACGCAAGAACCTCAGCCCAGGGAAGAACTTATGTTCAATGAACTTACTTCAATCACTTATGAAGGTTTTCATGACCATGAGACTTGTATATGACCACAGCTGATCCAGAATTTCTCTGTCTTTTGTCTGTGTGAAGGTGTGTTTTCTCTGTAACTGAACTGGCTCTAGAAAGCGAGAGCGCAGCCCAATAAGTTGTATCCTTTCCCTCAGCTTCACTCACTTTTATAATGCAGTGACTTTCTATGACCAGCTCCATGAGTCAGGGAAGGACATCTGCATTAACGTTCTTTATAGTGATGGTGTTGAACAGAAGAATTAAAAGGCTGCAATTGAATAAGTCATCTAGAGAGTCTTAAATTTGTGTCTATAAACTTATTGTAGTGGCGCATGATCAGCTACCAATGTAATCCTGCAAAGGTAATAATCGATTGTTTCAACCGCCCTTCTTATCAGCAGCCATTCTCTTTTGATACTGGAATAATTCCGTTACTTGGGCAACAAATTACAGCGTAAATAGACAATGGGTTGCTCCTAATCATCAACAACCTGAGGCAGTACACCACCCAAGTCAAACATGCTTATTGGATTCAGTTGCCAAGAAAAGTATTCACTGGCTTACGTGGCTCGGGGGCTGCTTGACCAGGTCAATGAAGACTTCTGACTCCACAGTGTCCAAGGGGCATGACATGGCATTTTGAAGCTTCCTGCTTCTAGGACTCCTGACTCATCCCACAGGAAGAGGCAGTGACTTCCAGCAAGAACACTGCAAAAATGCTCCAAAAATGCGGTTTTGTTGTTGTTTTTTTTTTTAACCAGCATTTTACAAGCATTACTATTCACTTCAAAGGAATAGGTGTCTGGTGGATACCTCCTGAAAATGCTGCAGACTGGAGTTTTTTTTTAGCTTCCTGCTAAAACCAAGTGACGCTGGACAAAACATTACCTGCCTTCTCCCAGTATGTGGACTGTAACACCCGGGGAAATAGGACTATCAACCTACTGTATGCAAACGTTAAAGACGCATACAGTGCCACCCCGCTGTCTGCGCGTGGGAAAGCAGATCATAACCTGGTTCTGCTTCAGCCTCACTACAAACCAAGAGTGAGGGCGATAGCTACAATCACACGCTTATTCAGGAAGTGGTCCCCTGAGGCAGAGCAGGCTCTGAGAGACTACTTTGAAACTACAGACTGGGATATCCTGCAGGGGTCACATAGTGAGACCATTGAAGAGGCTGTTGACTGCACAACTGATTACATCAACTTCTGTATGGACATTGTAGTTCCAGTAAGAACAGTACGCTGCTATGCTAACAACAAGCCATGGATTACAAATGACATCAAGGGCCTTTTGAACCAGAAGAAAATTACTTTTAAAGGCGGTGATCAACATGAGCTCAAATGCGTGCAGAAGGAACTCCGAGCCCAGCTCAGGGCGGCGAAAGAGCAGTACAGGAGAAAGCTGGAGCAGAAGTTGCAGAATAACAGCATGAAGGAAGTGTGGGATGGGATGAAGATCATCAGTGGCTGCAGCTCGAAGCATGGTGCCACCACTGACAGAGACGTGGAGAGAGCAAACCAGATGAACAACTTCTTCAACAGGTTTGACCACCTTAACCCACTCTCACCTCGGAGTACTGCACCCTCCTCCCATTCTTCTGCTGATACCAGCATAGGAGAGACACCCCCACCCACAATTACAGCAGCCCAGGTGAGCAGAGAGCTGAGGAGACTTCGTCCCGGCAAAGCAGCGGGTCCAGATGGAGTATCGCCACGACTGCTGAAGGCCTGTGCACTGGAACTGGGGTGTCCTCTACAGCACATCCTCAACCTGAGCCTGGAACAGAGAAGAGTCCCGAGGCTTTGGAAAACATCTTGTATCACCCCAGTCCCAAAGGTGTCACGTCCTAGTGAGCTGAATGACTTCTGTTCTGTCGCTCTGACGTCACATTAGATGAAGACCATGGAGCGGCTGCTGCTTCACCACCTGAGGCCACAGGTCCGCCATGCCCTCGACCCTCTGCAGTTCGCATACCAGGAGAAGGAGGGAGCGGAGGATGCCATCATCTATATGCTACACCGATCCCTCTTCACTTGGACAGAGGCAGTTGTGCTGTAAGAATTATGTTTTTGGACTTCTCTAGCACCTTCAGCACCATCCAACCTCTGCTCCTTAGAGACAAGCTGACAGAGATGGGAGTAGATTCACACCTGGTGGCATGGATCGTGGACTATCTTACAGACAGACCTCAATATGTGCGTCTCAGGAACCGCAGGTCTGACATTGTGGTCATCAACACAGGAGCACCGCAGGGGACTGTACTTTCTCCGGTCCTGTTCAATCTATATACATCAGACTTCCAATACGACTCGGAGTCCTGCCACATGCAAAAGTTCGTTGATGACACTGCTATTGTGGGCTGCATCAGGAGTGGGCAGGAGGAGGAGAATAGGAAGCTAATCAAGGACCTTGTTAAATGGTGCGACTCAAACCACTTACACCTGAACACCAGCAAGACCAAGGAACTGGTAGTGGATTTTAGGAGGCCCAGGCCCCTCATGGACACCGTGATCATCAGAGGAGACTGTGTGCAGAGGGTACAGACTTAAAAATATCTGGGAGTGCAGCTGGATGACAAATTGGACTGGACTGCCAATACTGATGCTCTGTGTAAGAAAGGTCAGAGCAGACTATACAGTACTTTCTTAGAAGGTTGGCGTCCTTCAACATCTGCAATAAGATGCTGCAGATGTTCTACCAGACGGTTGTGGCGAGTGCCCTCTTCTACGTGGTGGTGTGCTGGGGAGGCAGCATAAAGATGAAGGACGCCTCACACCTGGGCAAACTTGTTAGGAAGGCTCTATTGTAGGAATGAAGCTGGACAGTTTAACATCTGTGGCAGAGCAACTGGCGCTGAGCAAACTCCTGTCAATCATGGAGAATTCACTGCATCCACTGAACAGTATCATCTCCCGGCAGAGGAGCAGCTTCAGTGACAGACTTTTGTCACTGTCTTGCTCCACTGACAGACTGAGGAGATCGTTCCTCCCCCAAACTATGCGACTCTTCAGTTCGACCCAGGGGGATAAACACTAACATTATTCAAAGTTATTGTCTGTTTTTACATGCATTTTTATTACTCTTTAATTTAATATTTTTTTTTTGTATCAGTATACTGCTGCTGGATTATGTGAATTTCCTCTTAGGATTAATAAAGTATCTATCTATCTATCTATCTATCTATCTAAAATGCTTGGATGTGAATAGTGTTATTGAAAACAATGGCAAATACCTTTCCAAGCAGTTAGAGGGCGTTCTGGTGTACCATTAAAACATTAGGAAAACATTTAGGTGTGAATAGTCTGCCATAAGAGAATCATAATGTATGTTAATAAAGCCAAGAACATCACTTTAAACGGCTTCTTTTCCATGGTTGTCCAATAAAATGTGTATTTTTTGCATACATGTGCACGCCTGTAATCAGAACCACCATCAGCTGGCAGCACTGACAATTAAGGAGCCTCATTTTTGAGGGTACGCCCTGAATCTGCAGTAAATTGACATACTGTAAGATGTTACCTTTTGCTTAGAGGATTTCTAAATGTAAAAAGTCTTCAGTATACAGCAGGTTACAGCATTTCATACTGAAATGTCAAATTATTTAGCAGCCAGTTGCAGTGCCCTGCAAACCTTGGGTAAAAATATTTTGTTTCTATTTGAGTTGATCATAATACTTAATATAAATCTTGACAAATGAATCTCTTCTTCTCCTGCCAATAGATGGTTCCAAATTGGATTTTGGCAGCTAGGCTGTGGAGCTGGTGCATTGACCATGACCTTCAATTTCCCTTTAATACTGCATGACTCCTGTTTTTTGTATGAGGTCCAATTTTGTAATAAAGGCATTTAAAACTGAAAGTTGTACAATTTTGTGTCACAGATATTCGCTAGCAATAATACTCCTAAATAATAGTGGTAATTGTAAATAAAGAGACTATTTTTCATTTAGAAATGAGAATGACCGGCAAGATTAAATTCTAACACTTTCTCATGTGAAGAGTAGGAACAGCAGTTGACACTTAGAAAAAGTGTACTTTTAATAGAATTAATTTTAAGCTTCAACCGCTTCAGTCAAATACCACATGTAGAAATGGCCTCTACATTTTTTATGACGTTTTCTTTTTGGTTTTACACGCACTAATACATTTAACAAGGTTAATATTATTATTTTGTTTTATTCAGTGCCAATAAGTAATTCTTTTATTGCACCACAGATCCTGAAAGTGTGCGTACAGAGTTTGAATTGACATCAGGGAAATATTGAACTCCACTGACAATATCATCAATTGGTGGCAGGAACAACATGAGGAGCCCCTGAAGCTGGAGGACAGGAAGTACGTTGGGGTGAGACTTATAAAACTTGAGTACATGCATTTTGGGCCCTCTTGAACTTTTCCACACAAAGTCAGGATTTAAAAGAGAAAATATGACAGAGAACGTGCGTATATTTACAGCAACTAGCCAGATGGGAAGTGACGACACCCTTGATCAAGTAGTCAAATGCAGCTATACAAGCTAAATGATGACCAATTCATACTGCCAAGCCATTATTATAATGTGTGTTAATGTGACAAACATATTAAACCATAAAAGTAATGAGTATGGCATATACAGGTAGACTTTATTTTATATAATCACCTTTTAGGAAGGCCAGTGATGTGTATTTGTTCTAAAGAACTTTTTTATTTTTCCTCAGTTTATATCAACTACCCGTTATCACTTCTCATGATTAGAAAATAATTTGTTGTCAACAATTGAATGAAGTAATTGGGATTCACTTCCTGCATAAAGAAAACTGTGAATATCATGTGCTACAGCCTAGTCATAGGGATGATATCTGCTAGACTCTAGTCTATAAGAATTTCCCCAGTGTGCATAAAATTTATGAAAAATATGCGTCAATGGTTTATATGTACTGACTAACTCACTGAAGCACTCAAGGACCTCTTCCAGGTGATTTGTTAAATTTCAGGTAAAACAGACTAGATTTTGAATAACAAATGATACATGCACAAAAAAATTGCATTAAAGGTATCCAGAATTGGTTCTCATGTTAAATAAGTTATATGGGTTTTATGGGAAACATTGGAAATGCTGAATAGATTAAACCAGTTTTATATGTGTTTTATTACAGCTGATATAAGAGAGTGTGTGGTATCAATATAGTATCCATATGTCAAAACTGGTCAACATCCTCTTTAAAAGTGCTCAACGTGAAAGCACTACACAAAACAAGGTTGATGAAGTGAACATCTGCAATATCCTAGTGTGTAGATATCTGTTCCTGTACTATACAGGCATCAGGCAAGCCAAAAACACTTTAGTTTTAATTACTGAAAGAACACAGCCAGACTTTATTTGTACTTTCTACAACTGGCTTTAGAGAGTGGAGTTCATATTCTTAGTCATGTTCTCTATGACAAACCTGATGGTACAAATTTGGGCTTTCCAGCTGCCAAGCGACTCAGACACAGGGCTTGCCAAGAACTGCTGCAGCCTTGGCAAAACAATCTGTTACTTCTTGAGTACATTGTTTGAATGGTCACATTTACGTAGGTCTTGTTCTAAATTGTGAAGGCAGAGGATGTTTCTTTGTCAAAAGTCAACACGCAGTATGCACTGGGTGGCCTTTAAAGGCTTTTTTTAATGCATTTCATTTCCTGCAGAAGGTAGTGAAAGGGCTACAGTACTTGTTCCTTATTTATTTAACAAACATCAGGGTCTTAATGGCTTATACTGGTAGAAATATTTCTGATTAACAAATAGTTGGCTTCTTACAATCTCCTGTCACATTCTGGGATTGTATCTGTTCATTAGTTAATGATACATCTTGTGCTACAAGATCATAAAAATTACAGTATATGGCCCTGTCACTGTTTTGAAGGATATATAGTCAAAAAGCAAGGAGTCCACATTACAGATAGAACTTAGCAGTTTTACTGTTTTATTATTTCGTCATGCTTTCCACTTAATTTAAATGCAAGAGCACAGGTTATAATTTCATTTTACTTATTCAGACATCTTGCAAGTCAATAAAGATTTCAAAGGAAAAAAAAAACATGCTGATAAATCATGAACCTAATAACCAAACAAAACGAGGTTTATAAAATGTATGCAGCAGTTAACTTAAACAATAAGGGAGTCGTGGAGGTGAAGGCGCGCTCTCCCTAATGTTAATGAGCAGAATTAAGAGGAACTGCAGTGGAGTGGCATCCTTTCCAGTACTGCTTAGTTCTTACCAAACAGATATAAGCTCTCTGTAATCCTGAATACAATCAATTGGAAGCAGAAAATATATGCATATGGACAAATATCAAATTTCCTTGACATCCACACTTAAAATATACAAAAATGAATCTATTCACCAATTCATTCTTATTTCATAATACTTTAGGACTGTGTATACTGTAATATTTCCCAACTGTAATATCATAGCATTACAGAAGATGAAGATGAATAAGATGAAGTTATAATTTAAATGTATTCTTTTCTGTCATGGTGCTGGAGAGTGGCATCATAGTTATATTGGTTGAATCTGCAATGCTGAATTTCACTGTACATGTGACTACATTACCACTACTATTACTGTTATTGAGGGCCAAACCACAAGTAATGAGCACATTCATACTACCAAGAAATGCCAGAAAGTAATGAAATGTACAGTATTGTAACTACTACTATCTTCTTACAACTGAATGAAAAATAACATCATCTTGTTCAAAAACTCAGCCATTAAATTGTTTGTGAAGAAGGAAATCTGTGCAGCTGATATTCACACTCAACACTGAAACAGGCACATGGAGATGTATTCCATATTATTGGATGCTAGCTGTGTGAGATGATGGATAAAACTGAAGACTAGAATGTAGGTATCGGGCAGCCCTGTAGTAAGTACTGTAAGTAAACATTTATTTATAAAGCATCTTTCACAGGCTAAGGCAATAAAGCACTACCAGTTACATATGCAATTACAAAAATGCATAGAGAAAATCAGAATCACAATCATAAAGTGGATAGTAAAAGCATACAGATAAACAAAATACAGGTTGGCCCTTGTGATTCGCAGGTTTACAATTTGCGGATCTGCCTATTCACACGATTGTCATCAATAATTAAATAAAAATTATTTCATGAGTTTTGCAGTCTATTGTGGAAAACTGCAGACAACACTGTAGCAGCACTACTTAAAAGGACTGTAAATCCCAGCAGTCCTAGGAGTACTGTGTTATTGGGCAGATTTGGTGCTTGCCGTGAGGGCTGCTGGGTGAAAGATGAGGGTGCTAGTTTTAAAAGTGAGTCATAAGCAACCAACAGGATCGTGGTCCGTGGTGTCCTTTTGTTTCGATTCTTTACCACACAGTTTGATTATAATGACACCCATCAGATTACAGTTTTCTCTGTATTTATGTTCTTGTCCTGTGTCTGTCTGTTCATGTGAATTTGTATGAATTGGAAAGTGTGTTCATCTAGGGAGCACTCGCAACTTCTACAAATCGGAACAAACATCAGCATCATGGCAGGACAAAACGTTACATAACTCAGGAGCGAATTTACAGAGGATTTCATCTCATAATTACATCACCATCATCTGTATCTGTGGAAGTGGACTGTGTCAATAGTGTTTATCATTTTGTTACTTGGTATCGGTAATATTAATAATTTTTGTTGTTTATTATCATAAATATGCACACAACTCTATTATAATAAGTTCAGTTTTTTAAAATGGTTTGCAGATTGGTTGTAGTAGTTGAGAGTAGTACTCATCCACTAACTGCCTCTTTTGAGAGCAATAAAGAAAAAATGGTTAAGGTCATCAGAGAGGAATAGTGAGAAACAGTCATTGAAATTAGGCTGTGCGGTGTGGCTGTTCATGTGAGTCTGTAAAGCCGTTTAACTGCAAATTACAGGAAGAGCTGCAAAATGAATTTTTCTGCAAGGGGTTTTCTAAAGAAATAAATAAAGATGACATAGATCTGATTGATATATAATATCTCCTAGCTCTATCCTAATGAAATTAATAAGATGATTACTTTTGATGTGATACTTGAACATTATAATGTTGTAAAAGACAGGGGACACCACTGAGCCCCAAAACCCCAGGCACACCAGACTAAACAATTCCAGGTACAAAATAAAGGTTTTTATTGGAAAAATAACATCTTTTACAGATAAATTCAACAATTTTTAATAAACTGCTCCTCCTTTTCCTCCTCCATGTGTGGCAGGAGGCTTCCATATATGCTGGACCCAGGAATGTTTCCGGGGACATGCCAAATCTTCCAGGAAGCACTTGCGGGCCATAATGAAAGTAGAGATATCTTCCCCTGACAGCACCCTCTATAGGAGCATAGGGACCCCAACAGGGCTGCACTTCCAGACTCCATATCACAAGCACCTCTGTGGGTGTTACGACTGCTTTCTCATGTGGAGACCATAGCCACCTATCGCATAGGGGATGGAACCACTCCCAAGTTCCAGCTTCTGTTGGTCCATCCATTATTTTATACCAGCTGGGCACAAACTTATCTTTTTATCCAGCCAGCCAATTCATCCATCGTTCCTTTTAGGTTTCTCATTGAGGTAATAAACCATGCTCCTCCCTGGCTGGTAGGCCTGTTCTTATTCCACACTGTGTATTTGGCATAAGCCTTTAACCAAGGCAACTTATAGCGTCAGTTTCCATATTAACTTCATACAGTTGGGTCAAACAGTTAGACGAATGGGGGGGGAATTGAAATGGCCACTACAGGCCTTCATATTAGTGCCCTAACGACTCAGACACCCCACCTCACCAGCATCTGTGTTAGGCTCCAGCATATATGAGTTCTGGGAAGATGAAAATGCTTTGCAAGTGTTAAATGAAGTGGAATGATGATTCAGAAGGTGAAGAAGCAAACATGAAGCAAGAGGAGACAAGGAAGAAAGATTCATTTTCCCCAAAGGGGAGATACTTGTACAAAAAACAAAGGTGGCTTGGCAGGCTCCATGTCACTTGCTTTGGGCTGCAATTTTTTATTTTAAACATTATTATACTATTCCGTAAAAAAAATGAGAACGCCTTCATTCAGTAATGGGTGCAGGTAGAACTGCAATGTTCTTTTTATACATTTTTATGGGAACAAACAGTGTATCAGCTCCCTAAGAGAAGAATATGAATATCAACCATAAATGAACATTTTATAGAGTATACAGACAGGCTTTTCACACAATGTTCCTCTAAATGAAGCAGAGCTCTGCTTTTACAGAAGGCAATTGCCAGTGAGGGGGCAAAATCCACACCAATTAAATGAAAGTCTTTCTTAAAAAACTTACTGAATTGAACAATTCATGCAATATGCAGTACATTTAATGGTTTCTGAGTGCCTAATGTCCTAAAATCTTTACTGTTATTTTTTGCAGGTTCTTCGTTTATGATTGGAGCATGCATCAAGGTGCAAACTGACTTGTTGCACTAACACGGGAAGAATGGCTGTTCTGTTTCTTTAGTAGTCAAGAGGTTAAATTATGATTGCAAAACCTGTCTTTTCCTATAAAGTGCCTCATTTGGAGACCTGGCATATTCTAGATATTTTCTCATAATTTTGTTGATTAATTCAGATGCCTTCTGTCTGAAATAATATGACCTCTTAAAAATGCCTTCACAGTATCCCAGAGTGTACCTGTTGGGACCTCTGAGGATACATTTGACTCAAGAAAATAATCATTTTGCTTGGAAATGAATACTGTACAGATCTCATCAGCTAATGTCAGGGGGTTAAGACACCAGCTACGAGATGAGTATGTAGGATGCAGTAATTTAAGCTCCATGATCAGAGGTGCTTGGTCAGAGATGACAATTGCATCATACTTACAAGATTCGATAGTGGCCAAAAAATTATTGTCTATGAGAAAATAAATCAGTTCTTGAGTGTTTCTGATACGGGACGATAGCTCCTTAGTTGGAATAAGTTCTTTTGTAATTGCGGCGTTTTAAGTAACCGAAAACTATATAGATATTATATTAAAAGGCGACATCCTTCCCATAGTGATATGATTATCAATTTAGCCATAATCCTGCCAATTACGCCATTTTGTTTACGATAGGGGGCGATAGCTCCCTATTTGGAATAAGTTCTTTTGTAATTGCAGTGTTTTGAGTAACCGAAAACTATATAGATACGATATTAAAAGGCGCTATCCCTCTATCCCTATAGTAATACGGCGGTAAATATCACATAAGATAAAATAACAGCTTTCTTTACTGATGATTTACGCTGCATTACAGATTGAGGAAGCCATAGCAAGACAATACTTTTATCAAGGTGGGATCTCGATGTATACAGTCTGCCATTTTCCGTCGCTGCGCTGGAAGGGTTTTCAGGACAGATGACGATATCACCCATCCATCCGTTGGCTTCGAAGTATTTGGCTGCTGTCCAAGTCTTTATATACTGTCTTCTCCACGCACAGGCCCTTATTTAGGTTCCAAACAAGGAAAGGAGAGGATTCGATTCCATCTCTAACATACAGAAATAGTACAATGCCTATTTTCATAGTTGTACATTCTCTCTCTTTAAATGCTTGCCTAGCAGTTCTAAATACTTAGAGCCCCTGTGTGCTAACTTTGGCCTGATTTATACACATGATTTATAAAATAATTTTTGCACAGAGCACAGTGACATTAAACTTACATTCGTATTACATTGAGTTGCAATGATATACAGGTGAGTAAAAGAAGTATCCTCTTAGGTTGGGATTTAAAAATCTCCATGGGTCTAATAAGTTATGATCTATTACAATCTGTGTAAATATTTTTGCAGTATTAGATGATATCGCCATTGTAGCTGAGGATCTATCCAGATCTGGACTCAAAGCACAATTAAAGTCTCTGACCATTATAATTTTAAGAGTGTTCACATTAGGGAGAGATGCAAATACATTTTGGAAGAAAGCTCTATCATCCACGTTAGGTGCATAGATATAAATTAAAATCATTTTAGTATTGGATAGTTTGCCCATCACCATGACATATCGCCTTCAGAATCTGGTTTTGCATCTGACACTACAATTGAAATAGTTCTGTGTATTAAGATTCCCATATCTCTGGCGTTCTTTGTTTAGTGGAGTGAAAATTTTGGCCAGACCACTCTCTTTGCAACTGAAACTGGTTCTTATTTAGTAAATGGGTCTCCTGTAAAAATACTGCCTTGGCAGTTCGACATGTTAAGTGCGAGAGTACTTTATTTCTCTTTAATTCATGATTGAGACCCCTGACATTCCAGCTAACAAAGTTCAGTATTTGGTCATAGAAATTTTCCTTCTGAACTTTTGTTGATATTTTGTAGTCTTAGCTTAAGGTAATGCATTGTTACATATGATAGTTTTGACATAGAATTCATATTATTGCCAAGTAAATTGGGGTAAAACCCCCAAAACACTTGTGTCTCAAGGGGGGGCAAGCAGCACTTCATGAAGTCCTGGGGCCTCATGTATAAACGGTGCGTACGCACAGAAATGTTGTGTAAGAACAGTTCCATGTTCAAATCGCGATGTATAAAACCTAAACTTGTCGTAAAGCCACGCACATTTCCACTGTACCTCATACCCGGTCGTATGCAAGTTCTCCGCTTGGTTTTGCAGACTGGCGGCACCCAGTGTCAAAGCAGTGCTACTGTTCCTGTGTGGTTATCCTTTCTTTTCCTGATGCATCTTTATAAATACACTGAAATTAACTGCATATTGTTTATTAGTTTAATGCATCTGATTGTAATTAACCAGTAACAATATAATGGTCCATGGAATGGTCAAACTATTCTAAATACCATAGCTGCTTTAGCGTTGTTACTCTCACTGCACCTTCTTCTTCTTTCAGCTGCTCCCGTTAGAGGTTGCCACAGCGGATCATCTTTTTCCATATTACTTTTTATATTTTTTTCCAAAAAAGTCACATTACAAATGGTCCAGAATGCAAGCTTCAAGTAGAATCTTCTTTGCCTTGCAGGAATACTGTGTGACTCATGGTCGTGTGTTTCAAAAGAGTGTCAGGATCAGTCTTTTTACCTCTGCTTTGTTTGGAGAACTAAAAATGTAAAACTGATCTTCAATAAAGACTTTCAGTTCGGCAGGGAAGAGGAGGCTGTATTTGATTTCAGCTCTTGGTAGGCGCTGTTTAATGCTGTAGAATGCAATACATTTAGCAGCTGTTTCAGGGAAGAAATCTGCGAAAATAAGAATGCGGTTGTTTTCAGATATAATTTCTTCTTTCTGTCTGAGAAGGGATATAAAGTTTTGTTTGGCCTGTAGTTTGTCAATACGGACAATTAGGCTTTTCGGTTTGGAGGCATTCGATCCACATATTTTGTAGGCTGCTGATTCTCCATGTCCGATTTAAAGTCCTCTCCAGTTATTTTACAGAATAGTTCAGCTATGAATTTCACTGGGTTTGGACTTTCACATTTTTCAGGAAGACCTTCAGTTCTGATGTTGTTCATTCTACATCTATTTTCCAGTGCAGCCAGTTTGCACTTTGCAGCCATTGTTTTTTCACCCGTGGTGGTAGGCAGTTGTTCAACTATTTTAATACGGGTCGTAAACGTTTGCCTAACATCTTTAAGATGAGCAGCAATTTTACTCTCTAACTTACTTGAATTATCTTGTACTTTTTCATCACCGGGTGTTGTACCATGTTAGCTATTATGAATGTAATGAGAAGTCAAGCAAAATGACACCTTTTATTGGCTAAATAAAAAGATTACAATATGCATATTGTAATCTTTTTAGTAAGCCAATGAAAGTTGTTATTTTGCTTGACTTCTCACTACTTTCATCACTTTCTGTAAGACTTACAGGTTGTAGTAAACTTAGTACTTCAACTTATCTCCAGGGGCTCATTTCCAAGCTCACTTTGTTATGTATAAAAACTAAACTTTCCATAAAGCCATGCACAATCTCATGGCAGCTCCCCCCCTTGCGTACACATTTTTGCTCGGTTTTGCAAATTGGCAGCACCCAGCATCAAAGCAGTGCTACTGTTCTTGTGTGGTCTCCCTTTATTTTTTAGATTCAAATCCATGATGCAGGCTTTATTAGATACACTGAAGTTAACCGCATATTGTTTATAAATTTAAGGTACCTGATTGTAATCAACCTGTCACAATATAATGGTACACAGAATGGCCAAGCTGTTATTCTCAGTGCACCACTTAGAGTATTTTAACCCATTGTACCGGATTGTGGAATTATAGCTGTACAGCAGCTGACTGGAAAACTCTATGGCAGGTTGTGTTGAGAGAGCAGAGGATTATTGGGACACAGCTTCCAGCCTTGGTGAACATTTATAGCACACGCTGCCTCAGGAAAGCCTCCACCACCTGCATGGATTCCACATGGCCATGCGCACAGTCTATTTGAACTTCTCCCATCCAGCTAACACTTCTTTGGCATGAACCTTAAGGCTCAGAAACAGTTTCATCCCAAGAGATTTAAATACACTCAATCAGTCCATCAAGTGCTCCCAGTAGAACTGTTTGCACTTATAATTACACTTACCTCACTGTAAACTTGCACTACAACTTTAAAAATTGCACATCCTGAGCCACTTTATGAACCATTTGCAATATCTGCATTATATTCATATTGTACGTATGCTTTCATATTGTATATTTTTCATTGTTTTAATTGTATTATTATTATTATTGTTATTTCATTATTTTATAAGAAAATAAGTTTATGGAGGATTTGCATGTTTAATCTCTTTGTACCACAGAATGACAATACAGGAATTCAATTCAATTCAATAGAAGAGAGGGCATATTTACAGATGATGATAACTGGCTTCAAAGTTGATTTAGATTTCCATTTGCAGCTGTGATCTGTGAGAATACTAGGATGTTTACTTGATATCATTTTTAGGATGAACTGCATTAAAGTATGTATATTACATTATATAGATAAATTGTTATCTTAATTTAAATAATGTATACTGCTAAAAATTAAACATAGCGCAGCGACAGCGATGAGCTGGTGCTCTGTCCAGGGATTATTCCTGCCTCGCTCTGTATGCATGTTGGGACTGCCGCGACCCTAGATGGATAAATGAATGGAATAATTAAAGATGTATTATGAACATTTTTCAGTGTTCCTTACAAAGTTTGAAGAATCAGCATTCTAAGATTACAGTTGGTTTGATATTTATTACATTTATTACAGTGTTTATTGTGTGGCAATTGGTTACGAGGAGAAAGGAAATGGAAGGACAGGAATTAGGGTTTGGTTCGTCAGACAGACACAATACTGCTGTAATAAATCATTTCTTCGAGGGTTGCGCATGTTCCAGCACGCACCTTTGTGAGAAGCAGGAACAATCCCTGGACAGGAAGGCAAGAAAAATCCCTGGACGGGGTGCCAGATTATCTCAACTACTGCGCCACGATGTCCCCATGTTTATGCTTTAATGCATTTCATCATGAAAATGATGTTAGTATTCTAAAATGTTCAGAGAGCTGTAATATCATAAATGTAATGTATTCTGTGTGGCCATCAGTGCCTGTGCTCTCCTGTCTATGAAAGAGAATGCCCATTTAAGAAGCACGGAATGATTCACACACAGAGAACACATAGATTACAAAAACATTTAATGTACTATTTCAGTTATGATGGGATTTGAGAAACTAGTAAATAATGATTTTAAGATGAAGCTTACAGTGTTCTACTTTTATGACAAACTAAACTATGAGATTAAAGTGGAAATTTCGAGATTAAAGTCAACATTTTGATCTTTTTTTCTTCAATGCGTTCCATTTTTCTTCTTTTCTCTGTACCCTAATAAGCTTCCGTAGGACACTAAGATGGTGGGCTATGACCTTTTCACGGCGACTTTGATATCTGACCAATTCTTTTTTATTTTGGCCATTGTGCGACTTTCTAGACAAGCACACACATACACTAGCTTCATTTTAACATCATCAAATCCCCAAACTAGAGCATACTGTAGAAACCCAACAGGAAAACATGCAAACTCCAGGTAGGGAACACCAGGGACATGATTCCCTGCGAGGCAGCAGCGCTACCGCTCCACCACCATGCCGCCCCCACATGTTTAATTATTAACAGTATTCATAATTTAAATGAAGTTAACAATTTATCTGTAAAATATAACATACATACTTTAATGCATTTCATCATGAAAGTGATATCAAGTATAAATTCAAGGTTTCTAAATGTGTAATGTGTTCTGTGTGGCAATTGCTGCTTACTGCTGCTGTCAGTTCAGGAGGAAGCCCCAAGAGTAGGTAACAATTAACAACTGAGTCGGTTAAGGTGACATTTACGATGGTCTACTTTAATGATAAAATAAACTACGAGATTAACCCTTAAACCACCAGAACTGGCTATAGTCGGTTCCCAATGTAATTTGCCAGCACACCAGAGTCAAGTATATTCGGTGACATACATTCATTGAACACCACAGCCAGCTAAAGTCGGTTCCCTGTGCAAATTGCCAGCACGCCAGAGCAGAGTTTATTCAGCGACGTACATTCGGAGATGTACATTCATTGAACTCTGCAATCGGCTAAGGTTGGTTCCCAGTGCAATTTGCCTGCACGCAGGAGCCGAGTATATTCGGCGACGTACATTTATTCAATGCCGCAACTGGCTATAGTCACTTCATTGTGCAGTTTCGCCAGCACGCCGGAACTGATCAGTCAGTGCTGTACATTTGTTGAGCAGCCAGCTCATGACCATTGCCGCCCCCTGCAGCCTCACTGTCTCTGGGATTCAGCCGCTGCACTAGACTGGCCTGCAAGCATCAGCGTTTACCTCTGTGTGTTTGCGTGCAGCAAGTTCAAGCGCAGTTGGCTCGGTGATTTACTGAGTTTCATCAATCGTATCAGTTGCACCTTGTACATATTGATCCAGTAGTTTTTTTAATAGTTTTTACAGTTCATTGGCAGTGTGTAAAATGATCAGTGTTGCAGTAATTGTGATGTTCTTTGCATGAAAAAAAAAATTTTCCATTAAAATTTCACTTTTTGTTTGTGAATTGTGACATTTACTTAAAAAGTGCAACAAAAAAGTATTTGGTGTCCAGGGGTGCATTAACTCCCAAGTATGTGGCTGTTTAAGGGTTAAAGTGGAAATTTTGAGATTAAAGCCGAAATTTCCACTTTAATCACAAAATAGACCTTTTCACTATGTCCCTATTTTTTTCTCTGTGGCTCAAATATGCTTCCATACATTCTGCTGCTGTTGTGAAGATGAAAATAAAAGAGAGCACAGAAGATGGTATGTGAGACCTTTAAAATGTATTGTGTCATTACATTGGGGAATATGTGACACTTGAATATAAAAGCACCACAAATGCATTTATATGTTGGCATTTTGCTTTACCACATTGAACCATTCATCAAACGTCGAAGCACACACATCGATCCTGGCCTGCTTTGTGTGAGTGGGCCTTGTGGAGGGCTGGGATCCCATGAACCTGATGCTGTTAAAGAAAGGTTCCCAGCCAATGCAATCACTGAATAGAAATGTGAATGAAGTCATTGTTTAGCATAAATTATTTTTCACTATTTACAATATACAAAAAATAAAGACGAGCATAGAAAAAAAATTAAAAATTGAACAATTGTTTAACAAAACAATCCAAACTCAAGCAACAGTACTGAAGAGCATTTTCACTTTTAAAAAGTAAAGCCCACACATTAAGATATAAATGTCATTATGAGAACAGATTGCTAATTAATATCAAGTATAGAATATGGATGAGGATATTTCTGTAGTCTGTGCCATCAGGCAATTAAATTGGAAAAGGAAGTCATTGGAATTCAGAAATCCTTTGCAGCATTAAAAAAGCCAAGTACCTGATCTTAACCCTGGATGCCATTGCTCAGTTTTCTTATGTCAGCAAAAATTATATTTAGCAGGAAGCAGTGTCACATATGAGGCAGCCATTAGCAAATATATATATATATATATAATGAAATAAATTCCCAGTCTCTCAGGTAAGCACTAAATGGACAATCTGTTAACTGAATTTAATAAGGACACTCAGGCAAACAGATTGAGATGGTTCATTAAGTTCCCAGAAACTTTACCCAAAAGAAAAAGAGTTTATAAAAATAAGATTACATAATTCAGTTGAGCTACATCTGTTACTTGATTTAATATCACCTTAAAATTAATCTGGCTTTTGTGTTGATACTGTTTGTAAAATGTATACTGCAGTAGTACCAACAAGACCGTCCTGTTATGCTATAACAATAGAGTGTATAAAAGAGAAAGAAAAAAAAACAACTTTATTATACTTTATTGTACATCAAGGATGTACCGGTAATGTGTTTATTTTTGTATTTATGTCTAATCAAATTAAATGCAATATGTCAATTTATAAAGTAAATATACTGTATACTTTATATAATAATGTATTATTAACTTGCACTGCTCATTGTATCAGTTGGTAAGGCATTGGTACTGAAATTCTAAAATTAAAGATATTGTGGCATCCGGCCGGGGCTGGAGCCCGGCCGGGACGCCCAGGAGGACCGGAGGAGGGCTTGTACCTCCTCCAGACTGCGAGGGGGCGACCGCCCTGGTTACGTTGGGGGCCACGGGTAGAGGGCTTGGAAGCCCGGTGCCTGAACAACCCTGGAGCCCAGCACTTCCGCCACACCAGAAAGTGCTGGGGGGAAGAAGACAGGGGACACCCGGAGGGCTTCCGGGTGCGCAGCTGGCACTTCCGCCACACTGAGGCATGTCTGCGGAGGAGTGCCGGGAAGCAGCTGGAGCCCATCCGGGTTCCTATTTAAGGGTCAGCCTCCCTTCAGTCGAGAGCGGAAGTCGGGTGGAAGAGAGACGGAGCTGGAGAGAGGACTGGAGGCGGCCAAAAGGGCATAAAGGACTGTGTGAGAGGCCCGAACTTTGGGGGAATCGGTGCTGGAGGCACTGGCGTTGTGCACAGGAACTGTAAATATTGTAAATAAACGTGTGTGTTGGGTGAAACAACAATGTCCGTCTGTCTGTGTCCGGGTTCAAGTTCACAATATACACAACTGCTGTAGATCATTTATAGCTCATGTGGCCCCAAGATCCCTCTTTAGGTTCATTGGTGGCTTTAAGTTGGCCAGTGCTTCTGAGAACTGGCATCTCTTGTGGTAGACTGGTGCCGCATTCCTGTTAGGCCTCTGCTGCCTGCTTGAGCCAGTGAATTGAAAGACTGAATATTTTTTAGTTCCATATATGAAGGTCCAAAAGTGTTGTTCAATAACTATTTAGAGTTACCAACTTATTTCTAAATTGACACTTACTACATTGGTAGTCTGCGCCTCTCTCATACACTTTGTACAAGCAAAGGTTATACTTGCCATCTGCAGACTACTCCTTACTCCACTACATCGTTTATGCACCCACTTCTGTTGTGGAAAAACTTTCCTCTGTTTTCAAGAAGTCAGTCACGGACTCAGATGAGAATGCAGAATAATTCTTTATTTGCACATAAATATGCACAAATGTCTCAGTCCATAGAGTGAGCACTCAATAAAACAATTATTCCTTTCTATGCTTTTCTATTACCATTACCTTTTGCAATAATTCATATCATTGGACTCTTAATATGCACAATTCTATCATTTTAGCCAATCAACTACAGCCACCAGTAACTTGTTGATTCTTCTATTCCATTGCTTTGTTAATAGGGGTCCCCTATGGGCTTTCCCATTGATCTTATCACTGCTTCACAATAGTTCACATTAGTTTAGTCCTTGCTTTTTAAGGGGGTGTTCATTACTCATTTGGTTCATTTTAACTTAAGTAATTACATTGGTGGCTCCTTTAAGATGAGGCAACCCTCATTGCTCAAGCTTTAAGTCACGTTTAGTTAACACTTTAATTACTTTCAGTCCTTTTCCTTGTTTTTAATAATCTATTATTACAACTTAATTACGTTATGCACTTGTATTAAATTGTAAAAATGATAATTTATTGATTAAAAATATTTGATCAAAATTCTATACTTCTAACTAACTATGTATTAAATTGCATTTCTCCTACAAACTTTGTACTACAAACATCACACAGCCACTTAGTAATTTTTTTGCAGCTTTTGGAAACAATACTAAATGCAGGAGTATATGACTAAATTACAAGGTGCATTGATAGCTCAAATATAACCAAACCTAAACTTATATATTTTTAGATACAGACAATTTATTCAGCTTCCAGGATCTGTCAGATTTTGGTTTTGGTCCATTTTAGGATTGTCATTTGCAGATGCTGTCAACCTAAGAAATTACAGAGTGGTAAGATATAGATATGTAAGGAGCAAATCTAATGTAATTTCATGTGAAAATTAACTTGGTAAAATTATACATCTATATGTGAAAATGGCTAGTTTCAGTTTCACTGTGGTAAATTACTCTGCTTAATCAATGTAAGCCTTTGACTGAGCCTTTCTAAATATCCTAGAACTTTAGTGCAATACTACCTGAAATATGGTGACCACAAATTCAGCGTTTTTGGCATGAGTTAAATGAAGCAGAGGCAAATTACTAGCAGCAATATGTACTGTTTTCTCTTTGTTGTATTTGTCGTTTCTTGCTTATTCCATCTCATCTCACTGTCTACAATTGATACTTTGTACTGGGCTGTGATGTAATTATTTACTTTGCAAAGCACTTCTCTCATAGTCCGGCTAAGGAAATTAAGATGGGATAGATAGATAGATAGATAGATAGATAGATAGATAGATAGATAGATAGATAGATAGATAGATAGATAGATAGATAGATAGATAGATAGATAGATAGATAGATAGATAGATAGATAGATAGATAGATAGATAGATAGATAGATAGATAGAACATTCCATACAAATAGATCAATTTTATAAGAATAGGAGAGAAGAGCCAAGCAAAATGACACCTTTTACTGGCTAACTAAAAAGATTACAATATGCAAGCTTTCAAGGCAACTCAGGCCCCTTCTTCAGGCAAAATGTAATAAGTTTTGTTTGTTGGACAGTTATCTTATCCAAAAATCTCTTGACCATACATTGTTCTTTTCTCTCTTGTTAAATTAATCTTAGCCTTAGTGAACCTATTAATTTTTTACATTTAAGATTTTTCCTTTAAAGATTTACCATTGTTGTTTCTTGTCCTAGTGTGTGGATATAAACACAGGAAACTTCAGTTTCTGTATTACATCTTGCCTGAAGAAGGGGCCTGAGTTGCCTCGAAAGCTTGCATATTGTAATCTTTTTAGTTAGCCAATAAAAGGTGTCATTTTGCTTGGCTCTTCTCTACATTCATAATGGCTAACACGGTACAACACCCTAGTACTATAAGAATAGGATTGAAAACAAATCAACACCCACCCCTGAGAAAGAGAGCATGGGTAGCAGAATAAAACTTATTTTTACTAGGTTTAAGTAAATAGATAAATTAATAAGTGAATATAGATGAATGGAGAAGAAAAAGAAAGAATAGGGAGAGAATCTGCTTCCTCAGTGCTTTAAAAGCTTATTCTAAAATGTTATTGATCAGATCCTGCCAGGTTTTGAAAAATTTCTGCATAGATCTCTAAGTGAGAATCTGATTTTTTCCAATTTCAATAGTATATAACATCAGTTACCCACTGACTTAAAAGGGGAGAGTTAGGATTTTTCCAGTTTAGCAAGATAAGTCTGCATGCCAGTAGTGTAGTAAAGGCAATTACAGTTTGTTTGACCTTCTCCAGTTTAAGCCCATCTGGAAGAACACCAAACACAGCTGTTAGTGGATTAGGAGGGATTGTGACACCAAGGCTGTCTGAAAGGCATTTAAAAATGTTGGTCCAGAATGATGTTAATTTGGTGCAGGCCCAAAACATGTGACCCAGTGAGGCTGGAGCTTGATTGCAGCGTTCACAGGTTGGATCTTGTCATGGAAACATTTTGGACTGTTTTAAGCGAGACAGATGTGCTTGATGCGCATATGGAGCTCAAGTGAATTCTCTGCATTGCTACCTTCCAGTCCTTTTCTGAGATGTTGAATGAGAGATCCTTTTCCCAGTGTCCTCTTGGATCTTTGAAAGGAAGGGACTGTAAAATGGTTTTAGAAATTGCAGAGATGTTGTCTAAGTCCTTGAAACTGATCAATATATTTTCCAGCATAGAGGGAGGTGGGAGGTGAGGAAAATTGGGCAGGTTCTGTTTAACAAAGTTTCTAATTTGAAGATAGTTAAAGAAATGTGTTGCTGGAAAGTTAAATTTGGAGTGTAATTGTTCATATGATGCAAAGATGTTGGCTATGTACAGATCTCTAAGTGATTTAATCCTAAATGTTTTCCAGATATTAAAAACTGCATATGTTTGCGAGGGTTGAAAAAGGTGGTTCTCATGCAAAGGTGCCACAAATAAAAGGTTCTCTATCTTAAAATGCTTCCTACACTGGTTCCATATTCTGAGTGAGTGAAGCACTATTGGGTTATTAGTATAGTGGCGATAATTTGCATTTATTGGGGCGCAAAGCAAGGAATATAAAGAGAAACTGCAGGATTTTATTTCTATTGCAGACCAAGCCTGTATATGTTCATCTATTTGTGTCAATGTCCAGGTTTTTATAGCTTGTATGTTTGCTGCCCAGTAGTAAAAACTACATTCATATTATCTATTAATCAATAGACAGATGTTTTTGGTTTCCATTTAGGTTTAATGTGCTCTCTGCCTCGTTATCTGTGTGTTTTAACAAATCTGCATTTACTGTGTATGTGTACCGGGTATGTATTTAGTAAACAGTATAATCTGGATTTGTATTTTAAAGGAAAATTGTTCACAACACTCTGGAGCTGCACTCAGTGTAGAGCACTATACAAAAATAAGTTGCATTTATTAAAATGATGTTAATACATTCCTGATTATCATGGTGTCTGGTAGTGACAATGTAAGTTGAACATACAAAGTTATAATTTTACTGCAGTCTGTACTAATACTATGTCTATTGATAACAACAATAAACATCTAAAGCCTACCATTAGGTGTCCGCTAACTCGTTCCAATGGATCTGCTGACTACTGATGATCCATCCATCCATCCATCCATCCATCCATTATCTAACCCGCTATATCCTAACTACAGGTTCACAGGGGTCTGCTGGAGCCAATCCCAGCCTACACAGGGGACAAAGCAGGAAAAAAACCCCAGGCAGAGTGCCAGCCCACCACATACTACTGATGATGTCTACTCAATGTAGTGAGAATAAACCAGACAAGTTGTCTTTACACATCAATTTACATGCCCTTAATTGGCAATTTTGTAAATGATGATGTTCATATTTTAGGTGTTTTAGATTTTTCATTGCAATTCCTTTAATTTATACTATATTTAATATGACAAGAAGAACCTGAAGGAAACAAACTAATTTGGGACTTGGGACTGGGAAATAAACCACAAACCCCTTATGCACTGCATAAAATACGAGGCTGTTTGGAGCACAATACTTCCTGAATAGCCGGAATATTATTATTATCATCCTAAACTGGGATTTAGGTTCATGAAAGGCCTACATTTCAGGAGTTTGTCTGAAAACAACTGATCATCACTAACTAATATTTAATTCCATTTACTTTTCATTGTTTCTACCTGATATTTTATCTTGGCATAAGAAGCCAGAGCTATAATACAATAATTGAGGAGGCCGGAATGTGGCCTCTGTTATTTAGTAATTGCAGGTCATCACCTCTGTCAAGAACAGAATTAAAGGGGCTTTTTTTATAGTTACAGTCATCTTATTTAGTATAATAAATTCTGTAGCTTTCCATAGTTCTCATTATCAAAATGTACCTGCTGGTAAGAGTCAGAAAGTTATTAGAAAAAGCAAAGATACAATGAGATAAAATAGGAAAATGTAACCTAACTGGTGAGATGCAAATCACCTTTCTAAGCCCCTTTGAAATGATGGAAGTGTTTCTCTGAAATTGCCCAGCATGCTACAGTATCCAGGCTTCTAGAATAATGAGCCAGATGCACCTCATTCATATTCATTTGTGAGACACCTTAAAAGAGCTGTACAGTACAGAAGCTAGTCTATTACTTGGTGTACTATAAATGTTTATGCTTTACATGGAGACTAGGAGAAACATGTAGCAAAATAATATACTGCAGAAATTATATTATTGTCTAAGGAATTTAAAAAATGCCCATTTATCACTTCCTAATCTACTTAATCCATGGTCACAGGGATTCAGTGGCTTTCTCAGCAACAGTGAACTCAAGGCAAGAGCAAAATTTGGAAAGGGTGCTAAAATCTCACAGCTAAATTCTAACCTTTGGGCATATTTGTAAATGAAGGAATTTGTACTTTTTAATTCCATCAGTGTTTTGTTTTTCATTAACTTGTATATAGACTTTGTAGCATTTATGATGGTCTGTAGTTACAAATTGTGAAACTACATCTGTGGCAGAATATCCATTCTGCATTTAAACTCATGCAACGTTAAGTACACACAGAAGGACAGTGGATGAGATGGTGTTATCTTCATTCACTTTCCATAATTTTTCAAATCTCCACTTGATGTCATTTTGAACAGTCCCCGCTGTTGCTTATTTGCCAGGCACACCCATTTTAATATAAATCAACATATACTGAAGATGACTTTGACAACTGGATTCAATAACTGCCCTTAACACGCAGTAATGAACTCAGTAACTCGATAAATTTTTTCAACAAAACCACAATATGAGGCCAAAATATGTCTGAAAACAACTCTGCCATCTCAATCAGGTTACTTTATGCTGTCAAAAAAGTATAAAATGAATGGATTAGAATCCCCCATGTAGCACATGGCATAGTGTCACAGTAGAATGAAAACAGTGAAGTGAGAGCAGTGAGCTGTTGTTAAGTATTGGAATGTTCAAAAGCGGAAACATTATTATCTCTAAAAAGTTTAAAATATTAAGAAGACAATTGACCAAGTGTCCCTGATAGGATAAATGGCTAGCAGTACTCAAAGTGTTTTTTTTTTCCTGAAGAAAACCAAAGAACTGTTGCACCTGTCAAACTGCAAATAGTCTGCCATTGAAACTGACAGGAACACTAAATTCTAATTTTAACAATGCTGTACATTTGCTAACTCCCTGTTTCCATCAAATGTGTGGGCACAACAGAGTGCTAGAAATCTGTGAATCATATTGATATGAAAACTTAGTGAAAGTTGTGCTATGGGGGCTTTTGGAAATACATACCTAATAAAAGAATAGCACAGAGGGCTTGAACCCTAATAAGATAATCTGCAACAAAGCAAAGGACTCTCAATTAACATCCTTGTTCATGGATTTCAGGTATACATTTAATGTAAATCCTAACATTTTCTGTACTACTTCTCAAATGACATGTTTGTTTTAAACAGCACAGTTCCAAATGAAGATTTGCAAACGTTTTTTAGCAAAGTTCAATTAAACCCTTTTGAACTTGTGCTAACTAGCTACTGCTTATTTTAACAACATCCGACCATTTTCTTGGTTTCACATAAGGTAACACTGAAGAGTGACCTTAGCACAACTGAACTGTTTATTCAGCTTATCTTTGTCCAATGTATTTCTTCAATAACTCAATCGTGTTGTTACGTTCTTCACAATATTCAGAGGATTCAACCCTTCCATACTAATTATGCCATGAAACTCCTTATTCAGGCACTGGTTTCCTCTTGATTGGGATTTTCCAAATCTCTCCTGACGTGGCCTCCTTCAGTTCCTTCACCATCAGACGTCTCCAAGCTCCTCCAGAAGGCAGCTGCTTCACTTGTGTTCTCTGTTCCCCATTTCCCTCCTACTGTTCCTCTCCTTCATCTGTTCACTGAGTTGACCTGCCGTTCTCTGAATGTTTCTGCTCCTCAGTATTTCCAGTCTTTGGTCTCTCTTTCTGCCTGTCTGCTGAGCCTTCTCTTTCCAGATGTGCGAAGACTGAAAAATGCTTCTCTGTTCCAAGCTTGTGGAATGAGTCCCTTCGTCTATTCGAGCTACAGTTAATTTACTCAGGTTTAGGTGTCTTTTGAAGACATGCTTATTTATTTAATGTGCTTAGTTTCTCTTCTACAGGATATCTGCAGTTGTACTGACAACTTAGCGCTCTGATTTTTACCTTAATCTAGTTGGTGGTTTAATTCTAAAGAGGTGTACTACTCCTTATTTCTGCATTTTTATCTTATTCTCTGTTGCTTTTGATGCTTGCACCTTCTTATCATTCTTGTATGAATCATAACTTGCTTTGTAAGTTGCCTTGGAGAAAGGTGTCTGCTAAATAAATAAATAGAAACTCACCCTCTGCACTTTTCTGCAACAGCTCTTCTTCTTTAAATTCCACATCTTCACCCTCATATTCAACTTCAGCATCATCTATCTGATAGACTGGGAGAGAATTAAAAAATAAAGCAACAGATTAGCTCCAGTTCAAAAAGAAAATAGATCATATCCTACCCACATGGTCATACTGGGACTGTTTGGAGTAGCCAATTGATTAAGCTGTGAGTCTTTGGAAGGTAACTAGAGTAGCAAAATAGCCAACAAGGTCAAAGGGCAAGCTTGTAAATTACACACCAAGCAGCGGCTGAGCTGGGATTTAAGCCCTGGTCTGTGCAGCACTAACCATTGCTATCATTACAATGCCCTTGTTCACTCACAAATATAGAAAGTCAAATTATCATTCTGAAAGGTCTGTTAATGTATTATACCATAAGAGTGGAAGTGTTAAGAATTTAATTATCAGATGTGGATACAGCGTTCAAGTATCAACATTTCCTTGAAACTCTATCAACACTGAAGAGAAATGATTGTGCCATGCCCAAACAACCTGTGAATAGCATTTTCACACATAAATGTCATTAAATGGTAATCAATATGGTAATTACAATATTTGTATATTTTTCTGACATATGAAATATGAACGTTTTGGCTATTTAAAGTAGAAAAGTCTTGCTGAGTGCACTTACAATCTACCTCATTAAAGAAAAACAATTGCATCTGCTATTGAGAAAGGATGTTAAATTGCATAGTCCACTTGGAGCTCAGATGTATGTGACTTTCCAACAAACTTGCTGAAGTGTAGCATTTGTGCAGCTGAATATAGTGTCAATACAAAAATTACAGAAACAGATCATGGCAAAGGTATAAAATCTACAGACCGTGTCAAACGTGTTAATATTCTTTGATAATAACCTGGTGTCTCACAGCTTTATGGACTGGAGCTTATTTCCTAGCTCAGTCACTTTCTGTGTGGAGTTGGCACAATCGCCCACATGGAGTTTCTCTGGGTTTTCTGATTTACTCCCACATCTCATTGACTACAGGTTTAGATCGACTAGAGAATTCAGATTTGCCCAGTATGAATGGCAGTGTGTATGTGCCCCTTGAGGTCAACTGGTGCTCCATGCCTTCTGTTCAGTGTTGTTAGGATAAGCGCCAGCTCTTCACTGTTCAGTAAAGGAGAAAGCCGGTTTGGAAAGCAGATGGATGCACTAATGAGGTGGACAAAAAAACAAGGCTTACGGAACAAACAAAAGCCCATACCCTAGAATCAGACATGTATGGCACTTCCTGCAAAACAGTTTAGAAAAGATTATCATTCAGTTTAAAATTTTACTTCTTGAAAGAAAATCCTTAAAAACTGCAATTGCAAAGCAGGTGTTCTGCTTTTCTAGCAATGCTTAGTAATCCATTCATATACAAAGAATGGTATTATCAAGTCTTTGACCGATAGTTACTAAAGTTCAGAAATTCAGCTAAGTTTATTATGCCACCTCTCTGGATTCTGTAGTGCTTAAAAGATTCCAGACAGGAGGACCCCATGGCATACTTGCACTCTTACTCTTCATTTCAAACTGAAGAGAGGAACAGAGAAACCCAGTTATCACACAGCACACTTGACAGTGGTGCTTCACAACAAAAGTGGCATCCCTCAGACAGGCAGGATGAAGTTCAGAGTTCAATCACAGCATCACCTAGATCAACATCAAGGATCTCTGGTGGTTGGCTTGAATGAATATTGAGAATATATATGAGAAAATATGAGAAAGTATTTGTTGAAACTTCTGAGTGGTTAATGGTCAAAGTATTTATGGCCCTCTAATGTTGTTTCCAGTCATAATTTGTAAAAGAGTTAAAGTTTGCTAGTAGCAAAGGGCACTGCTGACCTAACGCCTATCAGATGCTGCAGTTGCTTTAGTAGAAATCATATTTGCATAGTGGTGGGCTGCCTGGCGAGGGGACGCATGTTCTACTGCTTAGCTTCTCCATGCACACCAGGCAAGATAAGGTGATCGTCATTTTGCCCACAATTATTATTCCAAATGTATTCATGACTCTTATTACTGTATTAACTGAATTGAAATAAGTTGAAAATGGGCTTGAATAAATGGAATAACATGAATATACATTGCAAAATATGACAGAAATATACAATACAATTTCAATGATAATAATCCACTGAGTCACTCCTTTTTAATAATTAAACTCTACAGAAATATTGAGAAAAGCAAAACTCTTCTATATACTATACTGTCAGACATGCATGTTTAGGAGACAAACTCAGGGCTTACGTAATGGCTGTTGCACTCCAAACCACAGGGTGGCACTGTTGTCTAATGTCTTTTTTCTACCGCCCTCTGCAGAAGGGATGATTGACACACCATCCACCTCTGATGTCACTTCTAGTTTCCGCCCTCCTGATCCCACTCCCTCCAAGCTGCAACAATGATAACTGTCCGCAACTTAGATTAATCTGAAGAAGGCTCCCATCTCAAGAAGGCATCATTTATTATTTTTAATTTTGTAAATTTCTTTTTTAGACATCATAATATATGGGGTTCACCAAACCCTTTTATGTGTCTCATTGTTTTCATTACAACGCACATAAAATGAATCAATTAAAACCCAACCACAATCTACAAGACACCAAACATAAGCTTATATAATGCAAACTGCTTAAGTGTTTAATAAATTTCATATAATGTACAGTTTTGGAAATGTATGCTGTTCAAAAACACGCTCCCTATGCTGTAGGAGCTCACTACTCAAGTTCAGGTTAAAGACATCAGAGTTCATGGAGGCATTTTTATATGAGTATCTGACACTCATTTTTCTCTTTTGATCATATATTTGCTATTCTGGCTCCTTAAACGTGCAATTACGATGTTATATCATAATTTAACTTAATGAGAATTTCACTGAAACTGGGTAATTGATGTCGGTAATTCGGTTTAGTGTGAGTGAGCGTGTGGAGTCCTCTTCAAGTATGGTTGTTGTCTTCTGCCTAACTACCTTAGATCAGCCTCAGCTCTCCATAACTCTAACTGAGATGGCTCAGAGAATAGATGAATAGATGCTCACAATCAAAGAATCCACGTTGCCTCTAAGAGATCACAGAGTCATGGTAACATCAGCAAACCACTTGACAGCAGCCCACCAGAGTCTCTCTCACGTGCACACACCCTGACCTAAGTCACATGCATTTGAAAAGTAGATGGAAGTTGGATCACATGAGAAAAACCTGGTGAACATAGGAAGACCATTAAACAATGGAATATCATGCAAAACAAAGACATGTCCTCTTCCTAATATTAACTTTGACAGTTCTGTTAAATGGAGGAAGATTACCACAATGCACTGGTACAGTACAAGAGGTATATGTCTGCCTTTGAGGACAAAAACAAATCACCAGGCCCAGGTAATATTTATCCTCGTGTTCTTAAGGAGGCTAGTGAGTACATATATAAACCCTTGACACATATTTTTAGGAAGTCACTGAGCACTGGAGAAATTCCGAAGGACTGGAAAATGGCAAATATCATCCCATTATAGAAAAAGGGTGACAGGGCAGATCCAAGCAACTATAGGCCAATAAGCTTAACATGCATCACAGGAAAATTAATGGAAGGAATTATTAAGGATAAGATTGAGCAACACATGACAAGGACAGGAGTTATTCTGAATAGTCAGCATGGGTTCAGAAGAGGGAGGTCGTGTTTTACTAACATGTTGGAATTCTATGAGGTTGCAACAAAAGCATACGATCAAAGTGGAGCTTATGATATTATTTATCTGGACTTTCAGAAAGCATTTGATAAGGTGTCACATGAGAGGTTGGGCATCAAGTTAAAAGAAGTGGGAGTTCAGGGTGATGTTTTTAGATGGGTGCAGAATTGGCTCAGACACAGGAAGCAGAGGGTGATGGTGCGAGGAACCTCATCAGAACTGGCCGATGTTAAGAGTGGTGTTCCACAGGGGTCGGTGCTAGGGCTGCTGCTATTTTTAATATATATATAAATGATTTAGATAGGAATATAAGTAACAAGCTGGTTAAGTTTGCAGATGATACCAAGATAGGTGGATTAGCAGATAGTTTGGAATCCGTTATATCATTACAGAAGGACTTGGATAGCATACAGGCTTGGGCAGATTTGTGGCAGATGAAATTTAATGTCAGTAAATGTAAAGTATTACACATAGGAAGTAAAAATATTAGGTTTGAATACACAATGGGCAGTCGGAAAATCGAGAGTACACCTTATGAGAAGGATTCGTAGAGTCATAGTGGACTCTAAGCTATCAACTTCCCAACAGTGTTCAGAAGCCATTAAGAAGGCTAACAGAATGTTAGGTTATATAGCACGATGTGTGGAGTTCAAGTCCAAGGAGGTTATGCTCAACCTTTATAATGCACTGGTGAGGCCTCATCTTGAGTACTGTGTGCAGTTTTGGTCTCCAGGATACAAAAAGGACATAGCAGCACTACAAAAGGTCCAGAGAAGAGCGACTAGGCTGATTCCAGGGCTACAGGGGTTGAATTATGAGGAAAGATTAAAAGAGCTGAGCCTTTACAGTTTAAGCAAAAGAAGATTAAGAGGTGACACGATTGAAGTGTTTAAAATTATGAAGGGAATTAGAACAGTGGATAGAGACTTGTATTTTAAAATGAGTTCAAAAAGAACATGGAGACACAGTTGGAAACTTGTTAAGGGTAGATTTTGCACAAACATTAGGAAGTTTTTCTTTACACAAAGAACGATAGACACTTGGAATAAGCTACCAAGTAGTGTGGTAGACAATAAGACGTTAGGGACTTTCAAAACTCAACTTGATGTTCTCTTGGAGGAAATAAGTGGATAGGACTGGCGAGCTTTGTTGGGCTGAATGGCCTGTTCTCGTCTAGAGTGTTCTAATGTTCTAATGACCGATTTACAGTTTATATCTGAATTTGTGCACTTATGTTAATTTTTTTCTAGTTATAAACAACTCCTTGTAAGGACCACATAGAAAATTCCATAAATGTTTTTACTAAAATGTTATTAAATTAATTTGCATTTGAACATTGTATGTATATTTAATATGTCAAAGATGATGAACTTTAGTCAGTGTGTGCAGTAAGCGTCATGTGGGCTGCACATAAAGTGGTGCTGACAGATTTGGAAAGAACCATATATGAGGTATAGATGAACACCATCTGCTTGCTGACGTCATGCTTTAATTTGATGTTATATTTGATGATACATAAAAAAAATAGTTTACACGAAAGAATCTTAAATAGAGCTTCCCAAAATCTTTTTCCTAAATGTCCTCATTCTAGTACAGGAATGAAGAGATCAGACAGCAAATTTGGCATAAGGTAGGAATCACCCAGCATGCGCTGCTCTATCTTCATTTGATAGCAACTGACAAAAATAACATGGATATTAGTAGGAGCCAGACATCCATCTTTATTTTGCGGGATACACTCAAAATATATTTAGTCAATTATGAGAAGACACACACAGCTTTGAGTACCAATGAAAACCAATATAGACGTTGGAGGCAGCCATGAAGTTTAACCAATATTCAATACATCACTGTGGTCTTTTACACCCATATAACCAGCTCCAGAGTATTATTGTTGGCATACAACCTATAATACATATTTTATCTTTAAATATTATAATTATTATGTTACATTGCGTACTACTATTCCTTCTGATTATATATAATTTCTTGGGTAAATGCTGAGGATGTTCTTTGTTCCTTGCAGATGGCTGTGAAGCTCCCGGTTAGTTTGTTGCACCAGAACAGTTCTACCTTAAAGTTATAAAAAGTGTTGCCACATTCTGGCATTTGAGACCCTACAACCACTGAATCCAAAGCACTGTGGAACACTACAGCTGCTGATCTGCTGAAACAAAGGACTTTGGAATTGAGGACCTTTGCCACCTTCCATCCTTAGAACTTCTGGAGAAGATAATAGCCGGAGTATTGTGAGCACCTCAGCTCACTGATGCTCTGTTGACTCTCTGTTGACTACTATCACAGGTCTTCCAGAAGAGCCTGATTGTGGATTTCTATACTGAAAGATTCATCCATGGAAGTCAAGTACAAAATTATCATTTACGTCTTGATTGTTTTGTTATTTTGCTCCGTTGGCAGCTTTTAGGCAGTACCTTTCCACAGTGCATTCAACCTGGTCTACCCAAGGAGCCAACTCACCCGCCTGGACACAGATGTAGCGAACATTCAAACTACACACAGAGAGTGAGCTGATTGGTAGTTGAATCCAAGTGTCTGTTCATCTGTGCACTCCTTTACTAGGATGTATAAATAAAAAAGTCATGATGTGTGCACTTTATGACATGAAGAAGCAAGAACATTTGTGCTTGTGGTGACCAGGAAGGGGTTCAAATCCAAGACTCTGGACTTGTGATGCAGCAGCACTAACTAATGAATGTCCCCGTCAGTAAGCAAATCAATATACCACAGGTCAACGAATTAAGCTGAAACCCAAAAAGCAATGCTTTTTCAAATGGTATACTGATTTTATTTGATGTAAATATAATTAAAGATCTTTTCTGAAGCTCCACACTAAGAACAGGACTCTCCAACTTCTTAACAGTACTCCCCCACAGGCTGTGTGATGCATAAACAGAACATTATGAAGGTAAAGACTCGTCTACTGTACAATAACTGATGAATTCATGTTAAGTGTATTTGTGTTAAATTGGTTGTGTGGGGACTGTTGGGGAATGATTGCTACTGTTGTTCACATTCTGCATGTTAGTGTTGATGTTTAATTTGTATGAGATTCGGCAAATCAAATTCCAATTGGTACTGCTATGGAAAAACATATTTACTTAGCGATTTACTTACAAGCTTCATCTTTGGACCAGAAATTGTTAGCTGTCAATAAATATAGCCAGACAATTAAACTTGTTTGTGTAGGAGTACAAAAACTGTGTTGATAATCTGGGCAATGTTTAGGGGCTAAATAAACAAAAATAGTAAGTCATGACTTGATTTCCAACCAATGCGTCTTATTCATGGAGTCCTTCTCAAGTCCATATAAGTTTCCTTCACCAGTTTAAAAGGTGAGCACAGTTTGCTTGGTGATCCTTGATGGATTCTTCAGAGAGGCAGTTTGGGAATGGAGTGGACTTGCAAACCATTACAGGTTGGACAGACTCTGGCTGTCCTGCAATTCCGAAACTGAATAAGCAGATACAGAAAAAAAGGAGGATAGATAGGATTGGGGATCAGAGTACCTTGGAAATACCAAATTGAAAATAAAACATTTTTGCAATGTGTGAGAACAGGGCTTTAGCAGAACTGTCTGAAACACGCACCCAAGGCCAGTACAAAGAACGAAAAGTGGCAATAGGACGAACACCTCAGTCCCAGGTAAAGGGGGGATTTTTATGCAGTAAACTGTTTTTACATAATAATACAAATAATAATAACTAGCCAACCCGCGGCGTACCATACCCCGCATAATCAGGCCGGTTTTTTAATGATTTTTAAGCACAGGGAGAAAATTAACATTTGAAAAATTGGTAATGTAATAAATCAGCAAGAAAAGCAACATTGTAACAATGCACGGAATGAACCAACACACAATCGTCCGTGACTAAAAACTGGCGGACCGTCCCCGCGCCTTCTCCTGCCAGATGGAGGGATGGGGGCGCACGGCGCGGAGTTTGGAACGAGAGGAGAGGAGAAGGATGTCCATTCAGCTCCGTCCGTCATGCTAGTTTGCCGATTTCTCATTCAGTATGCACTGCCCGCTCATGTGCCCACCTCCAACACATCACTTGAGTCGTCGTCTTTATACAGTCCAGACGTACGTGTGACTGACGTAGACTTTTCATTGCTCTGTGTGGTTTTGGCTGCTTCTCTATATATAATCCACCAAGACACCCGACCAAGGTAGTAGCGAGGTGGGAGGGGGGTGTGTACAAAGGGTTGGGACGTAAGCAGTGGGAGCGTATGAGTCGCACTTAGTGGGAATTCCACGGTTTGCAGCCCGAATGGGGTTCAACGGCTTACCCACGGCGGGTAGACACACGCTCAATGTCATGCATAATTATTTATTGAATGCTAAACACTTCTGGAAAGATGCAGTTGTCTAAAATGGGTTGGTGTGAGAATACAACAGTAAGAGAATGAAGAGATGGAACTCTGGAGAGAGCAAAATACAACACAATAGTGAACCCGCGGCATAACAAACGCCTCATAACTATTTATTGATGGTTGAACACTTCTGGAAAGACACAGTTGTCTAAAAAGGGAGGGTTTGAGGATACAACAGAAAGTGAATGAAAAGATGGAACTCTAGACTTTTCATTGCTCTGTGCGGTTTTGGCTGCCTTTGTATATATAATCCACCAAGACACCCGACCACGGTAGTAGCGAGGTGGGAGGGGTGTGTGAACAAAGTGCAGGAGCATCTAAGAAGACGCATGTTTGTCGCGGATGCGAATTGCTATATGTAGTGTGTAAAACAGTTTTACTATGGTGCACGTGGTTGTGCATCGTAACAAAAACTCTTTAAAGACTGCCTATTTCATTGTGTTTTAACATCAGTTGTAAAGGAATGTTTTAAGGATCCTATGGGATACCCCTCGGTTTTGGCTGGTTTTCTATATATAATCCACCAAGATACCCAACCACGGTAGGAGGGGGGTGTGCACAAAGGGCAGGGACGTAATGAGTGGGAGCGTATGAGTCACACTTAGTGGGAATTCCACGGCTTGCAGCCCGAATGGGGTTCAACGGCTTACCCACGCCTCTCTGAGCTGGGTAGACACACGGTCAATCTCATGTATAATTATTTATTGAATGCTAAGCAGTTCTGGAAAGACACGGATGTCTAAAACGGGTTGGTGTGAGAATACAACAGTAAGTGAATGAAAAGATGGAACTCTGGAGAGAGCAGAATACAACACAATAGTGAACCTGCGGCATAACAAACGCCGCATGGCTCAGACGTGCATGTGGACTCTTACCACAGACGAAAGGGTCTAACTTGGTGGTCGGTGAGTTTTTGCGTCCGGGCAAATGGGCAGGCAGTGTGAATGCCTAGAGAGCGAGGGTAGACGCTGGCCGGTGAAAAATGAATGTTGGTGGGCAGGAAAACGTCATACGTGTTCCTGCAGGAGCATCTAAGAAGATGCATGTTTGTCGCGGATGCGAATAGCTGTATGTAGTGTGTAAAACAGTTTGCTATGGTGCAGGCAGCCGTGCGTTGTAACCGAAAAGCCGGTTTTTAAAGACTGCTTACTTCATTGTGCTTTGACCTCAGTTGTAAAGGATTCTTTTAAGGATCCCATGAGATACCCCTTGCAAACCGTTTCACACACTGCATATGGCGATTCACCTCCGCGAGAAACATGCCTCTATGAACAGTCAACGTAGCTCGGAGGTGCATGACATGCACATGACATTAACCTGATCTGCACTGCATGTGGCCTCTACGACAGATGAATATAAATGAAGCAATTTTTTCTGTGTCGTCGCGTCCGAGTTGGTGGGCATGGCCCTGCGGGTTGTCGTAGTATCCAATGGGCTTGGAGTAGGTGGGCGTGGCTCCTTCCTGCATGCGCTATAGGTGTCTCACTTGTCGGCGGCTTAGTGAATCCACGCCCCTTCCGGCGTGCTTTCCATGGTTGTCTTGCCTTAGTGAATTATATATATAGATTATAATAATAACAATAATTAATTACGTTTTTGTAACTTACTCAAAGTACTTTACATAGACAACAGAGAACCACTTCAGCCACCCCCAAGGTGTACATTACACCCGGATGGTGCGACGGCAGCCATTTTTGAGACTTAAGTATGAGCCATAAGAATTACATAAATACTCAGTGTCTTATTTTTAAACAACTTTTTAAAATAGTGAGAAAAGCTTTAGATTTCACATAGTGCAATTTACAATGCCTTATAGCACTGCAAGGTTCAGAGTTTTAAAACAATGCATGTGAATTTCAAAGCTACAGGTTGATGCATGACATTGACGTTTATTTTCCTGATTTTCCCTGATCATGTTGTGTATGTATTAATTTGTCAAAGTAAAAAAAATAGTTAATTTCTGTCACATGTGAATGTGTTTAATGCCTCTTAATTGGACTGTGAGTATTTAGCTACAAATGGCAGCAGCCTTTTAGCTTGCAGGGCACCATGTGAAACTGCCCAGGTATGTAGGTGCCGTACACACTAATGCATTTTCAAATACATACATTTCTTTACATTTTTGCCTTTCATCCACACTACCCCATCATTTTCAACCCCTCGAAACAAAGGCTAAAGAGCCGCATACTTCTGAAAACGTAACATTAGCATTTCAGTATTGATGGACGTCAACATGGTTTTTTGAAAATTATACTCTACTGCTCTGATTGGTTCATACGTATTTTGTGGCTTTTCCCCGAATGGATCCTGCTCATTCTAACGGCTAATACCCTGAATGGTCACCCTTCATGGAAGAAATATATTTTCCAACATAGCGGGCATAAAAAAGTTGCTTTCCTTGGTGCTTGTTGTACACATATTCATCTAAATTTGCGTTTTGTCAAGTTTGAATGCTGCAAACATTCTGCTTACCGGTCGCTACGGTTTTACAATAAATTTTATGGCTGGTGGCGTTACCGTTGTAGTGGAAAATTCAGAACCCCATGAAAATCAGATTGTAAATAAATCAGGTGATAGTATCTAATTAATGTTTGTTATATAAACCTAATCTGTTCAATAAGGAGGAGCGCATTCTGCAGCAGAAATAATAGCAAGTTGTTTAACAAAGAAGATTGCAGCCGAGATTACTAAAGGACAAAGAGAACCAAGAATTTTTTATTTATTTAAAGAATATTTATTTATTTATTTCTTGAGTGAGCTTTACAAATAGAAGATGTGCTCTGATTGGTGTACACTGCTTATATTAAATCATCTTGTGAATAAACATTGAGCAAAACACTTTTTTTTTTTTTTTAGCGTTCGCTTTAAAATTTGCAGTGTTTTTATTAAATGACAAGACGACTGTCGCCAGTTCTGAAGACTGCTACTTTCAACTGTAATCAGCGCATTAACATGAAATGGGGGACAAATCACTCCATTCCCTTTCTTTTTCTATGCTGTGAACCTGCTATCAGAATCCTGTACACTCTGATCGTTTTGAAAGTGCATCAAGCACACCACATATGATTTCCACAGATTCACAATTTTTCACTACACTATCCCTTCAAGGAGTTTGCCACCGATATGTGTATGCCCAGTGTAGGTGAAGGTCACCGCCTTATGTGTTTTCATGTATTTTAGCATGGACAGGGACACTTTTGTAAATAATGCAAAAACGCAGGTGTGGACAGAGATTATTTTTGATTTTAAACTTTAAAATACCAGAGTTTACATTTACTTTGTAATTGCAAAACTCAATATTTTTTGACTGTGGTAGGCTGGCGCCCTACCCAGGGTTTGTTTCCTGCCTTGTGCCCTGTGCTGGCTGAGAATGGCTCCAGCAGACCCTCGTGACCCTGTAGTTAGGATATAGCGGGTTGGATGATGGATGGATGGATGGATATTTTTTTGAGTGTGTTCAAACAAATGCAATGAATGTTTTTACATGTTATTGTTTTAAAGCATTGTCGGGCAACCGGTGTGCAGTGCGCTGCGGAATTTTTGTAAAATATTTAAAATTGCTAGTGTTTTTGAACTTTTGGTTGATCAAAAAGATAATGTTTAAACAACTATATTTTATGTTGGAAAAACAGATAACGGAACACTTACGGAAATGAAGTCTAAGAAAGGCGAGAGACTTCAAATGATCGACAAGGAAATGCGCGTCTGTCTTTCGAAAATTGATCCTCGCACCAATCTCATATGTGCTGAAAAACAATCTCAACGTTCACATTAAATAAATTTAAGATTTATCCTTTGATTCCTTTATTAATAAAATGTCTTTCAGACTTGTAAAATTAACTGCTTTTATTGGCGATTGTCCATAGATTGTGTCGTCACGACTTTATTTATAGGCAGTCCTTCAGGTGCGGCGCGAAAGAAAATTTTTGGACTCAAAAAAGGTTGCCTTTCACTGTTTTAAAGCCTCTTTTGTGTATTTGTTTTAAAAGTTTTGTTCATATTTTTCACTTTTTCCCAAAATAATAAATATTGTTTTTTATTTTATTTGTTGTCCTGGAGATGTACAGTATTGCAAGACAATTGTATTTTGAAGACTGTAACATAATATGTATTGTATGCAGCTTAAGTGCACAGTAAGAATGAGAAGGTGGGAAAATGATAAAAATGTGCCTTGTCTCAGGTGGCATTATTTAAAGCACCGGCCCTGTACACACCAGCAAAGTAAAATGCAAATTAAATTATCAGATGCTGCCATTCTTCTTTTTTAATGCTCATTTCATTAACAGATCAATCAAAAATCCTAATGCTGTCAAATGTAATCTAAAAAAATGGAATTCCTTTTTTGTTCCACATCAGGTATCAAAACATGTAAACCAGACTCCCATGTGCCAAATACCTGTTTGAAAATCTATAGTTCTCAGCATCTCCCCCACATCTTCAGTGTTGATCACAAAATGATCCATGTTCTCATAGCCGGGTTCTGTCCTCTCCATACTGGAAGCTTTTGCACTGTCAGTGACCCTAGGAGTAAAGGGTTAAGATCAAAAGGCAGAGACTGAACATAAAGAGAAGCTACACAAAGGCCAGAGCAACAAAACCTCCTGATATTTACATTGAATTAATGATGAAAATCAAAAAGAGTACAAAGTGGAGAAGACAACACACGGTACCTCCAACCCAGATGAATTCATCACAAACATGATATTCTAAAAGCATCAGTAATCAGCCTAAAAACTTGTAAGCTTCAATTATCTAGTAATTATTCCATGCTGTTGCTCTAATTCCTATCAATAGTTTCAGAAACTCGATTGCTAGAAGTCAAGTTTTCAATAATTGACTTACTTTTTAATTAGCTCCTTTGCACTCTGTGGGGAACAAGAAAACACAACATTTTTAAATGACTTGCAGTAGAGGTTGTCCTAAGCTGGTTTTCACACTCTCTTTCTTAAAATGTAAAGTTTTTTATTATTGTTTTCATTTGGTACAACATACACCTGCTTTGTGCATTGCACTGTAATTGCGACAAGCTACAAAGGCTCACACAACAGAGGAAGCAGCACATTCAAACTTTAAACTTTCCAACCTAATTTATTCTTTATAACAAAGTATTGCCCTCATCCAAGTCCTTTTTGCATTGTTGGTGCTATCATTAGGGTCTCCTTTGATTTTAAAAGTCAATTTCTATGTGTGATGAAAGACTATAGGACATACAGCAACTTCCTCAGACCAGCTTAACTCAATTTAGGGGTGCAGGGGGTTGAGGAAAATGTTAGCAGCATCACGTGCTGGTCAGGATGCTAGAGTGGGTGCCCATTTACTATAGAAGAGCATCGAGTTTGAACAATGGAGAGCTGAATAAAGTTAACTTGCATGCAGACATAATTAGGAGACTACATGGACGTGGAAGATGTATGAACCATCATATACATTAGAAAGAAAAGAAGACTATGTACTGAAAAATATGGATATCCAAACAAAAGTCCAAAAAGACATTACTTACAGTAAAATAGGAATGGGCAGGTCGATGTCTGAATACAAATTAAAAAATAACCTGCCCAACTATACATAATGAAGAATAAGATCTAACATATAGGTTCATATACTTTTAATTTATTATTAATGTCTAACAATATAAATGTTTAAACTGGCAGGGAAAAGTTGGAAATACAAGAAAGCTGGTTAAGCCAGTTGTTGTTCTGGGACATTTACGACTCCCTAGATCAGGTAAGATCGACAGTATTTTTAGGTGCACTACTCATCTGTGATGGGAATTTGACTAGACTGGGTCAGGTGTGACGGGACACTTTACATGGGATGGGAAAGTAAATTTATGACACTGAGAGAGAATCAGATTTAAGAAGGCATTTTATGATTATCTGTATGTCCTTTCTTTATTGTTTGTCCAAAACTACATTTGTGTATATTTTGAAACTGGACAAAATGAAAGACAGGACATGAACAGGCACCAACTGGACTGGAATGGGGTAATAAGTCTGCCTGACCAAGAGGTGTGTCAAGGACAACAATAGTGGACTTAAATTAAGGGCTGAGAGAAAAGATAAAACATCTCTGGTATGATCATCCATGTAGAGGGCCAAGCTGTCTCTGTCTTGGCCATGGCAAACCGAAATGGATCAGAGATTAATCAAGGCAGAGAGCCACCTGGTAGCCTATTATTTTAACCAACACATTTGTACTTTGTTTATATTTCTGGCATATTATCTATAGTACATTTCTTTCCTGCCTATTCTGGTACTCTGTCTAATTGCCTGGGATCATATATCTATATAAAAGGTGGTGTAACACATAAGGAAATATCGTAGGAATTTAGGGCATTCCGATAATGTCTACTGTATGTAATACAGAGTATAAAGGTCAGAATTAGATCATCCTAGGACCCTACTACCATAAAAAACACATTCATCCTCACAGAATTAATCAGTGCAAGTAAAAAGAGATAGATGTATTTTAGAACAAAAAGTATTAATCAATAAAATTTGTGCTGTTCCTTTCTTGATTTCAGGATGATGAGCAGATTCCAAAATGAGGGGTAGCTTACTTGAAGAAATACTGATATCTGAGGCTCCTCCATGAACTGGATTGAGGTTTCTACAAGTTTAGAGGATTTTTCAAGGTGGTCTCCATGTTGGCGGATAAGGGACCGCACATGGCTGAGCTTTTCTTCTTGTTCGTGAGTAATACTTAATAGAAGTTCTTTTTTCTTCTCCTCTAGTATGCTGTAAAGGGAATCAAACTTCTCACAGAGCTGCTGTTTTTGCCTCCGTGCATTGTCCTACAAAAGATGACCCAGAAGGAGAGGTATAGTTTCAGAGTCATAACAGACATTAAACATAATAAGAAAAGTTTAGCACCGCTTTTACTGGTGAAGGTATAATAAAGCAGTGGTTAGTTCTACCATCACATAGCTCTAATAGACAGACAGGGTTTAAATCCTGGCCTAGTAATTGTCTCTGTGGAACTTCCATTCTTCCACTATATCCATGTGGGAGTTTCCTTGGGTTCCTCTGGTTTTTCCCACAATTCCAATGACATACAGATTAGATAAACTGGCCAAATGTTAGTGAGCTTGGCTGATTATCCCATAAGGACTGTCATACAACCCAGCAATGCTTTCCCCTTGGTCCTCCAGCTCTGTGCAACAAGATTATACTGGAAATGCAATCTGAATATGCATATCATGCGAGAAATTAAATTTAAAAATAATTATTTACAATTAAACTTGAATTGAAAATTTGCATTGGCTAGTTTCAGAATCCAGTGACTCTGGTGTGTCTATAGTAAGATGCAAAAGCATTTTTTGAGTTCCTAATTATTTAATTACAATCAGTTTAGAAGAACCTACAAAAATATTTTTCATTGTGATATTACAGTGTGATGCTGACCAGTGTCTAAAATCTAAAATAAGTACATTAACATCTCCTTTTGTAATGTAATGTAGATACTTCAGATAGTTCCTACCAATTTCATTGTCTTATTACCACTTTACATTCTTGTTCTCAGCTGGAGTCACAAGATGGCTATTACTGTAAGCGTGCCTTGCATTTGTGCATCTTCTCCACCAATATGGTTGGCGTGTGCTCTCTGGATGTGTGTCAGTTCTCCTTCAACATTTTAAAACATTGCAATTTGAGTGAGTGTGCTGGTGTGTCTTGCTATAGATTGACTCCTAGTGCCGAAGCTCAGCTTTCCTACCTGATTTTGAGTCCCCTGCATTCTGGGACTACAACATTTAAGTGAAATATTTTCTAGTAATTGTTTTGAATATTTAAATAGACAAAGATGGTTATTCGTTTAAACTTCATAAAAATAACATTATACCTATCTGGTTTTTGATTGGATGATGTGAATAAGAAATTAGTGTGGCAAAAACACTGGAAACCCCACAAATCAAAATGAATTGTTAGGTCAGTGTATTTACCAAAGAATAAAAAACAAACTGGATCTAGTGCAGTAGGTGTAGATGCTGACATGGATGATGAAAAATAAAAGGAATGGAAGCAAGACAACGGGAATGAAGACACATCAGACGAGTCGGAGAATAAGAAAATCTCCAAAGTAATGTGCTGCACTGAGTGTGGATAACAGAACAATGTAAGATTGCATGATATCCAAGTGAAATGCTAATTTATGTTTGCAAGTATACGTGTATGCGGTACTGATTTCATGTATTTATTAGGCTGATGATGTGATAAAAGTTTAACAGCGCAAATTGCTGTTATCAGCGTCCCCCATTTCCCTCCTGGGCCATCACTATAAGCTCTGGAACCTCATAATATACAAATTAAGCGTTGTTGATGCCATATTGAGTTCTATACCGTCTTGTGTCTAATGTTGTTATGATACCCTCCAGTCCCGCAACCCCATATAATATTCAAGAAAGAGGGATATATGGAAGGATAGAATATTTTATGGCAGGTACTGAGATATGGACCTAGTTGTGGTCCCTGTTCAGTCTTACCAAATCCTTCATGCAATCAATTCAATTTTTTTTACAGTCTAACAGCAATTCAATGGCTATCTAATGACAGATCTGAAAATGTCTAATGATCCAAAAAAGATTAAAAAAAACATTGCAGCTGTCCTGGAAAACGTTGGGACTATCCTCATCTTATGTCATAGTTTTGACATTGCACACTCAATGGCTTTACTGTGGTCATACTGACGACGTTCTCCTCTCACGTCTCCCTTTTTGTACTATGCCTTAACAACCGCACAAAACAAAAATGACGTCCAAGATTGGCAATGTTTAAAACTAGATAGGAAAACAAAAAAAAAAAACTGCTGCGTTGTCTATGAAATTTAAATAGACAAGAACTTAGAAAAATAGCACAGAGAGTAATATTTCAATACACCAATACAATATGGGTTCATAAATATTGAATGATACTAGGAATTCTAAAATAAACTTCTCTGGGACTTCCAATAAGAACAAACCCATCAGTAAATGAATGTGTAAATCAGATTAAGTCCATATATTATGTTAGTGCTTTTCCATTAAAGTATCTCAAGGAACTTCTATTTCAGGATGAATGATTATCACATAAGCAAAGGATCTTAAAGAACAAATAAACATCTCTGAAGCTTATGAAGGGCTGCTTTTAAGCTTCAGTGGGAAATATGGATATTAGTTAGCTCTGTGGAAGCAGCTAATAAAAAGATCTGATGAGAGCATTAGAGATAATCATCTTACTGCTGTCAGGTTTACAATGCAAACAAAACAGTTCTAATTAGAAGAAATAAGAAAGTAATAAGAATGATAACCCAAAAACTACCATGTCCTAATTAATTAATAACTCCTTGTACCACTGAATATTTTACATAACAGGATATATATTCCAGCTGGGATGTCATTGTATGTGGAGTACACTGTGGCGAGTGGCTGGGGGGTGCTACCCAGCCGGGACGCCCAGGAGGACCGAAGGAGGGCTTGCGCCTCCTCTAGATCACGAGGGGGCGACCGCCCTGGTGGCTTTGGGGACCATGGGAACGGAGCTTGGAAACTCAACCCTATAGTGGCCTGTGGTCACTGCCAGGGGGCGCCCCCAATGCCTGAGGGGCCCTGGCCCTCAGCACTACTACCACACCCGGAAGTGCTAGGGGGAAGAAGACCAGGGACACCCAGAGTGCTTCTGGGTGCAAAGCCAGTACTTCCGCCTACTGGGGAGTGCCGGCAGAAGATTATCGAGAGGCACCTGGAGCACATCTGGGTGGGGATAAAAGGGCTCGATGGCTGGAGTCGGGTGGAAGAAAGACAAAGTTTTGGAGGAGAGGAGTGGAGGCGGCCTGAAGAGAAGAGAGGGGCATTGTGAGGCCTGGACTTTGGGGGATTTTTGGGGGTTTGTGTGCACATCTGTATATAGTTAACTTGTAAATAAATGTGTGGTGGTGCTTAAAACGATGTCTGCCTCTCTGTGTCTGGGCTGTCTTCTACAACACCATTGTAGTGAAGTGTTTGAATGATCTTAATTCACATTTGTATTAATCTTATTATTTTTTTTGTAAATGTTATCATTTTCCAACAAACAACATCCATGGAAATACAGTATAATATACTGTGTTAAAATATGCTACCCTGACACCCTTTAATTCTAGAATGTTTAATTCAGCAAATTGTGATCAATGAATAATATACAGTGGCAGAACCATGCTAATTTGTCTTTAAAACTTGATCAAATTTGTTTCTCAAATGCGGCAGATTGGACATATTACACTTTTACTGGGACATGCCAGGGGACAAGTGCTTGTTTAAGTTATTATTTCTTGAAGTGAAGTAAATGCATATAAATGCGTACAGCTCTAACATTGTTTATTAAGTTTACAGATGACACAATGGTGGTGGGTCTCATCATCAATGGAGATAAGTCAACTGACAGAATGGAGATATGACAATTGGCAGACCAGTGCAAGTGCAACAATTTCTCTTATTTGGACAAGATGAAAGAGATGATTCTTAAATTCATCAAGGCCTATGCTGTCCACAATCCACTGCACATCAAGGGCTCAGTGGAACTGGTCAAGAACAACAAATTCCTTGGTGTGCATCTGCAGCTGAACTTACTTGGTCAATTAACATCACCTCTATAGCCAAGAAGGTGCAGCAGCATCCCCACTTTCTTTGATGGCTGAAAAAGACAAGACTTTCTCTCCACATTCTCTAGGGGCACCATTAAGAGCATTCTAACCAGCACCATCTCTGTCTAGTTTGGGAACTGCAGGTCCTACAATGCGTAGTGCACACTGCAGAAAAGATCATTAGGTTGTCTGTGCTCTCCACTGATAACATCTTTGTAAAGCATTTAACTGCAAAGCTTACAGCATTGTGAAGGACTACTCCACACCCTTCCCATGGTCTCTTCATCTCACTTCCATCTGGCAGAAGGTCCTGTAACATCTGAACCAGTTCTGCCAGGTACTACAACAGCTTCTACTCTGTGACTGTCTGGATTTTGAACTCCGTGCTGTCCCCCCGCCCTCAGATCTCAGTACATTTGCTACACGTGTCACTACTGTTGTATTTTTTTATTAGTATTACTGTTATTATTTATTAATTATTATCTATTTCCAATTATTACTTTCACTTACTTTTTATTTATCTATCTATCATAGTATAGTTTACTTTAGTTCTTTATCTGTTGTGCACTTGTCCTGTGTTTATGTATATTTTGCACCACATTCCTGAGAAACATTTCATGCCACTGTATGCTGCAATATGGTGTATGGATCGTATAACAATGATGCCACTTAACCTAACTTAAATGAATTATTATTAATGAAACCAGGCAGTATGGCAGTTTGATCTGTATTATCAGAACTCTTTGTCTTGATTGGGTTGATCCTGTAGATTTCCTACAAGCACCTTGTCATTTCCTCCCCCCAATAAGCGGATTTCAAATTCATTACACTGCCCTGTTTAGTATCTCATCCAGAGCCCAATCCCAGCCTCCAATTCTTGCCACAGGTCTTCTGGTGTTCAGAATACCATGAGCATGTTGAAAAATGGAAGGACTAACAAAGGTATGCATTACATTTCTGGGATTTTCATTAACATGAGATGCCATACAGTATGTCACACATGGGCGATTAGGAGGGCAAAGAGCCTAAAGGTGAGTAAAACATCGCGAGATAAGGGGTTGTCACATGGTACTTACCTGAACTCTTTTCTCTCATCAACAGAAAACAAGAAGAAAAATAATCCCGTAACTTCCGGGATTCCAAAATGGCCGCGATGACGTCACTTCTGGCCACCATTGATGACGTCACTTCCGGCACCCACAAAACACCTCACTTCTGTCTCATCAGAAAAACGTTGTTTCCGGATCCTGTTGCAATGTCACCACATTGCCAACCGTTTCCTGTCGCATGTTTTTGCTTTCTATATAACCGCCATTTTGAAAACAGTAAATGGTTCATTGTACTTTTTCCAAGGCTCTGAATCGTTTCATTTTCTTATTGTCTGGACGACAATATACGGGGACGGTCTCCAAATTTTTATTTTGTACTTTGTGATGTTTATTCGACCACAAGTACTATACATACATACATAATACTTATCTGTCTATATATATATATATATATATATATATATATATATAAAAGTCAATGTGTGTATGTATGTATGTATGTATGTATGTATGTTCCAGTATCACGTCCGAACGGCTAAAGCGGTTTTCATGAAACTTGGTACACATGTTTCTCAATGTTCGACTAAAAATACTTTAGGGTGAAATCAGCCCTAACCCACCCCCTTCTGGGTAGGGTGGGCGGTGATCTTGCAGTCTTGTATGTATGTTATCATCCAGTTGACACTCGGAATGACCACCAGAGGGCGAACTGGAGGCGACTGCCAGCATTCTTTATGTTTGAGCGCTACTGCACACCTGTTGCTTCTGAAATGAAATAAGCGTTCTTTTTTTTATTATTATTTTTTATTAATTTTATTACAATCCATACATAGCAATCAAGTTTTTACAAAAAAAGAATTATGTTAAGAACAGATCGATCCCCACCCTGAGAGAGAGAGCAAGCCAAACGGCGTAAAATTTAAGGCTTGTAAACATACCTAAATTCATAAATTCTCTGTGCTTTATAAACTTATTTTAAATTATTACTGATTAGATCCTGCCATGTTTTGAAAAAGTCTGTACAGATCCTCTAACTGAGTATTTGATTTTTCCAATTTCAAATAATATAACACATCAGTTTCCCACTGACTTAAAAAGGAGAGTTTGGGTTCTTCCAGTTTATCAGAATAAGTCTGCGTGCCAACAGTGTAGTGAATGCAATCACAATTTGTTTGTCTTCTCCACTTTAAGCCCTCTGGAAGAACACCAAACACAGCTGTTAATGGGTTAGGAGGGATTGTGAGTCCAAGGCTGTCTGAGAGGTAATTAAAAATTTTTGTCCAGAATAATGTTAATTTGGTGCAGGCCCAGAACATGTGACCCAGTGAGGCTGGGGCTTGGTTGCAACGCTCGCAGGTTGGATCATGCCCTGGAAACATTTTGAGAGTTTTAGTCGAGACAGATGTGCTCGATATATAATTTTGAGTTGTATAATTGTATGCTTTGCGCATATGGAGCTCGAGTGAATTCTCTGCATTGCTACTTTCCACTCCTTTTCTGATATATTAATTGAGAGGTCTTTTCCCAGTGTCCTCTTGGATCTTTGAAAGGAAGGGATTGTAAAATGATTTTATATATTGTAGAGATGGAGTCTAATCCTTGAAATTGAGCAATATTTTTCCAGCGTGGATGAGGGTGCAAGATGAGGAAAATCTGGAAGGTTCTGTTTAACAAAGTTCCTGATTTGAAGATAGTGAAAGAAATTTGTAGCTGGAATGTTAAATTTGGAATGTAATTGTTCATAGGATGCAAAGGCGTTGTCTATATAAAGATCTCTAAGCAAGTTAATTCCAAATTTTTCCAGATATTAAAAACTGCATATGTTTGTGAAGGTTGAAAGAGGTGGTTCTCTTGCAGGGTGCCACAGATAGAAGCTTCTCCGTCTTAAAATGCTTTCTACATTGGTTCCAGATTCTAAGTGAGTGGAGCACAATTGGGTTATTAGTGTATTGCCGATAGCGTGTGTTTATTGGAGCAAGCAGGAATACAAAGAAGTACTGCAGGATTTTACTTCTATTGCGGTCCAAGCCTGTGTATGTTCTTCTATTTGTGTCCAGGTTCTTATCGCCTGTATATTTGTCGCCCAGTAATAAAACTGGAAGTTAGGTAGAGCCATGCCGCCTTCTGCCTTTTGTCTTTGTAGGGTTGCTCTTTTGATGCGTGGATGTTTTGAATTCCAAATAAATGAGGTTATTGTTGAATCTAATTGCTTAAAGAATGATTTATTAATGTATATTGGGATGTTTTGAAATAAAAAGGAGCTTAGGAAGAATATTCATCTTAACAGTGTTAATTCTTCCAGCTAGTGTGAGATGAAGGTTGACCATCTATGCAAGTCTTGTTTAATTTTTTCCATGCAGGCGACGAAATTTTGTTGATATAGAGCTTTATGTTTACTTGTGATGTTTACCCCTAGGTATTTAAACTGTTCTGCAATGATAAAAGGTAGGGTGTCTAATCTAATATTATATGCTTGAGAATTCACTGGAAAGAGTACACTTTTATTCAGATTAATTCTGAGACCAGAGAGCTTTTGAAATTCTGTGAGTGCTGCTAAGACTGCAGGCACAGAATTTTCTGGGTCCGAATATACAGTACCATATCATCTGCATATAATGAGATTTTCTGTTCCAGTCCTTCTCTGCTAATCCCCTTTATCTGATCAGTATTTCGACAATGTATTGCCAGTGGTTCAATGGCAATTGCAAACAGCAGCGGTGACAAAGGGCATCCTTGTCTAGTGCCACGTTCTAGTTTAAAGTAGTCTGAGCAAATGTTATTGATGCAAACTGAAGCTTCTGGGTTAGTATACAGTAATTTAATCCATGCACAAATGTTAGGGCCAAACCCAAACTTCTCCAATATAGTAAAAAGGTATTTCCATTCAATCATGTCGAATGCTTTTTTTGCATCCAATGATAATAATATTTCTGGGGTGTTTGATTTAGTTGGTGAGTATATTACATTAAACAGGCATCGAAGATTTGAAGATAAGTGTAGGCCCCTAATAAATCCAGTTTGGTCTTGTGATATTACCAAGGGGAGCACTTTCTCCATCCTTCTAGCTATGATTTTAGAGAGTATTTTAACGTCGTTATTCAGAAGTGAAATTGGTCTGTATGATGCACATTGTAATAAGTCCTTATTTTGTTTTGGAAAGACAGTGATTAGTGCTTGGCGAAAGGTTTGTGGAAGAAATTGGTTATCTCTGGCTTCTGTAAATGTTGCTAATAGGAGGGGAGCTAGCCGAGCGGAGAATTTCTTGTAAAACTCTGCAGGGTAGCCGTCAGGGCCTGCTGCTTTTCCACCTTGGAGTGACTTTATAGAATCCAGTATGAAATAAGCGTTCTACGTGTGCAAGTGTGCGTGTCTGTCCGGCCCGGAATTGAGACATAGATTCGGGGTGAGGGCTCCAGCTCTGAGAATATGCAAGCAAGGTCAGCACACCGGCAAAATGAAACTTCCTAAGAAAGACAGTTGCTTAGCTGCTAATGCACAAGCGATGCGAGCATGTCGGCAGCACAAATCCTCCTAGCAGACAGATGCCCAGAGTAGTTCTGATTATTTCAATACTTTCTAGGATCCCGAGCTTTTAACAGCACTGGCTTACACTGTTAGTATATACCAGACGACTGCCAGCATTCTTTATGTTTGAGCAGCTCCACGCCCCTGTTGCTTTTCAAATGAAATAGAGTTGGTCAGTTCCAAGCATCAACTGGATGATAACATACATGCAAGACCGCAAAACAAGCACATTAGTGAGTCTTTATTGTTTGTTAATTTATTTTTATTTTTAAAGTTGTGTTTTTTTAATTATGTTTTTCTCAAACAATTAAAAACACTTTATTTTCCCCCCGGGCAATGCTGGATATTTCAGCTAGTTTTATATGAAAGAAGAGAGCAGGGGCTGAAGTTCTTTACACACTACTATAGGTGCATTATTTTTCCTATCAGAAAGAAAAGGCAAAGCTGTCAATATCACACGCCAGCCATTTCATTAAGGCTCCACAACTTCTTACAATGGTAGTAAGCAAATATAAATAGCTTCCAGGGCCTCGTAAAGCAGTCTGAATTAATAACCACAGTGAATTTGAAGGGCAGCTGATTAAAAGTGAAACCCTTGCTGCCAATATGTTGTATAATTTTAAAATCCATTTTCTTTATATGAAGAACGGGATGTCTTTGGTGTTATTAAAGTTCATAAGAGAGGAAGCACAAAAATGTTCTTTTCCACTTTTTCCCCATTAATGATCTTAGACAGCCTTTTCTGTTGCTGCATCTCGTTCTTTACATTGACACAGAGTATTTGCTTTGCCAGAGTCCTACCGCTCAGAATTTCCTAAAGCCAATTATTCTTGTCTCAGCCTCCTGCTTTTGCCCAGTGAGGGTCTGTGCAAACTGTCTGATGCCATCAGGCAACTGACTTCATTTCAACCGGAAAGTAGAGGTTTGGCTCGACCATATTTTGGCTGACCTTGACAAGCATCCTAGCTGGGTGTAACATTCATGCAAAGGAGAGTTTTTCTGCAAATCATTTATGATTATGAATTGTTTGGCTCTAACTCTTAATATGAACATATTGAATTATGAATTATTCATGATTGACTATTATTATTTTAATGTATCTGAAAGCAGATTGTAATAGCACTCTTTCTTTGCTTTCTTTGATAAGCAGCTATACTTCGGAATGAAGAGGCAAGAGTTTTTTCCATTAATTGTTCTGTAATAATTTATCTCTCACCCTCTTATCTGCTTTTCCTGGTGAGGGTTGTAGTGGCATCAGGCCAAACAGACCAGCCCACACTTCCCTGGCGCCAGTTGCACATACCAGCTCTTCCTGAGGAATTCTCAGGTGTTCCCAATCCAGCTAATACATATTATCCTTTAAACGTCTTCTTTGTCTACTGCAAGGTCTCCACCCAGTGGGACGTGCCTAGAGCAGCTGTAGGTGGGAGCTGCCTCTGGGGCATTTTTACGACATGCCCAAACCACCTTAACTGGATCTTCTCAATCCGAAAGAGCAGCAGCACTACTCTGAGTGTTTCTTGGATCACCGAGCTTCTCACCCTGTCACGGAGCATCAGCCCAGTCTCATTCTTTTGATCATTACCCACAGGAGAGGAGATCAACTTGTAAACCAGAGCTTTGTCTTTAGACTCGGCCTCTGCTTCACCACCACAGAACAGCGCTAGCAGAACAGCTGTCACCATTCTTGTTGATCTCACATTCCCTTTTTCTTTCACACGTGTACAAGATCCTGAGAAGCTTTAACTCCTCCACCAAGAGCAGTTGTTCCCTCCTTACCTGGAGAGAGCAATCCACTCTTTTCTGAGAGAGAACCATGACAGGAGACTTGGAGATATTAATCCTTATCCCAGCAACTTCAGACTTGGCAGCATGTTACTCAAGTAAATGCTGAAGGTGACAGTCAAAGAGACAAAGAGCATAACATCATCTGCATAAAGCAACCATAATACCCGTAGCCTCCCCAACTGGACACCCTAACATCCTCAGCTGCACCTTGATATCTTATCCAGGAAAACCACAAACAGGAGTGGAGGAATGGAGTCCCTTTTGGAGATTATCAAATGACATTTAAAGGAATCTGTTGACCACAAGGAAAATATTCTCTGGTCGGATGAGACAAAAATGTAACCTTTTGGGCAGAACTCCAAGCACTATGTCTGGCAAAGACCAGGCACTGCGCATCACCTGCCTAATCCCATCCTAATGTTGACACGTAGTGCTAGCAGCATCAAGCTATGGGCTCTGTTCTCAGAAGCAAGGACGTGCAGACTGGTCAGAATTAAGGGAAGAATGAATGCAATGAAATACACAGAGGTCCAGACAACGCACACATACATCAAACATCCTCAAACTGAGGCAACAGCTCACCTTTCAGAATGACAATGACCCGAAGCATACAGCCATGACAATACTAGAGTGTCTTCAGGACAACTCTGACTGTCCTTGACGGGCCCGGCCAAAGCTCAGACTTAAACTCCTTAGAACATCAGTCGGAAGACGTGAAGATGGCAGTTTACAGACACTTCTTATCCAATCTAATGGAGCCTGAGAGGGTCTGCCAGGAGAAATGAGATAAACTGCTAAAATACAGCAGCCATAGGGTCCGAATATTTATATGAATAAGAGATTTCAGAGTTTGTTTTTTAATAAATTTGCAAATGTTCTTGAAAACACATTCACTTTGTCATTATGGGTGTGATAGACGGCTGAGGACCTTGCCCGATCGGGACACCCTTTTGAGGAAAGGACCAGGGGACAGGACATATCACCAGCAGTATCTCCCCCAGAACACAAAAGATAGCCCCCCTGGTTTACATCGGGGCCACAGGACTGGAGCTTTGCACCAACAGGGGGTGCCTGGACAGATTCAGAGCCGTGGCATGCAGCACCTCCAGCACTGGAAGGTGATCGAGGAGCACCTGGAGCACTTCCGGGTGTAGTATAAAGGAGGCCGCCTCACTCCATTCGGAGAGCCAGAGAACAGAGCTTGTGGGAGACGAGTGGAGACGACCAGGTAAGAGAAGAAAAAGACAGGACTGAGCATTGTGGCTGGTTGGTGCTCTGTGTTGTGTGTGTAGATGAAGGACTGTGAATAAAAAGAGTGTGCTTTTGGACATTGTTGTGTCTCAGTGTTGTTGAGTTGTGTTATTGTTATTGAGAGTAGAGTGTGATGGGCAAAAATCACAAGATTTTCCATGTAAAATTTAATGTACAACACCATCAAGTGTGCAGAATGTGAAGGGATCTGAATCCATAGCATATAGACATACTCAGAAAAAATGTTTTAGAAAGACAGATTATTCCAAAAAAGATATCAATTCTATCAGCTAAAGAAACTTGAAGAGCTGGTCATCTATTAACATCTTGTTTAATTTTTTCCGTCATGTTGTAAAAATTTAATTTAGAAAGATCTTTGAGATGCAGACTCCCGAATACCTAAACTGGTCTGCCACATCAGCAGAAATTGCTCTAATGTATTATGGCATGAGAGTGAGATAACAGGAAAGAGCATGCTTTTATTCAAATTACGTTTGAACCCAGAGGTCCTGTAAAATGTATCTAGTAGATTTTTTATGATTGACAATGATAAGTTTCGATTTGTAATTAGCAGAATGGTATCATCCATAAAGAAAGATACTTTTTACTCTGATCCTTCCCTTAGGATTTTCTTTACTTCTGATTGTTGAATTGCTCAGCTAACTAAAATCCTCAGCCAAATCAGACAGTAAGTTGCTAAATTAATATCTCATCACAATTGAAACTAAAAACTTAGTTAAACAATTGAACTAGATAGAGATTGCCAGGCTCCATTTACGTCAGGGGTGTTGAACTCCAGGTCTGGTGGGCTGCAGTGGCTGCAGGTTTTCATTCTGACCCTTTTCCTAATCAGCGACCAGTTTTCACAGCTAATGAACTTCTTTTCCCTTCGTTTTAATAGCCTTGTTTTAAAGGACTCAGTCCTCTGAATGTATTCCTTTCTTCATTAAATGCCAGCCAAACAGAAATGAGATGTGAAACGAGCCAACAGATGACCAGCTAAACTGGGATTTCAAACTCCAACCAATTTCATTCCTACTAATTTCTTAATGCTTGCTGTTAATTAAGCCCATTATTTAATTCCATGGCTTGTTACTGCTCTCATTCAAAATGTTTTGGTGACCTGAGAGATCAACCTTAGCGAGACCTTTACCTTTCTTAATTTTTAGATATCGTGTGATGGGCACAGGTGAGCTGGTCATGCGGTGGCTTGTTTTGTGCTTTAGTTTTGTTTGGCTGCTAAGGAAAAACAAACAAATGAGGGGTCTGAGTGAAGTTAATTAAAAAGAAAGCAAAAACTTGTCACTAATTAAGAAGACGGTTAGAATGAAAAGCTGCAGCTACTGCGGCACTCCAGGACCGGAATTGACACCCGTGATTTATGTTAATTAGTTTTGAACCATTTTGTTTCCTGTATGTTTAAACAAATTTATGTTTTATGTGTGCTTCTTATATAATTAGTGATTTTTGTACAACATATGCCTTTACCTGTAAACTTGTCAGCTTCACTCAGTGAATACCACTGAACAAAAATAAACTGAACAGAAAAATATTTCCTTAATTCCGTGAATGTTTCTGCTCAGTGATCAGTATGGTGTCTCCCCAGGGGACTGAGTCTTCAATAGCTGTTACCCGTTCAGTCTCCCAGGGTCTATTACCAGCAAAACCGAGTGTCAGGCAAACACCAACCCTTGATGGGATGTCAGTCCATCAAATGGCATACTAATGTGTGTTGGGCCAGTTAACTAGCCACTGCATGCCTTTAGTATGTTGGAGGAAAACCAGAGCACCCAGTTTTTATTAGACTATACTTTTGAATAGGGCCGGACTAAGACCTATAGAGGCCCTAAGCACTTAAAAGATTTTGGTGCCCCATATATATGAGCTGCACTCACGCTCAGTGGATGACTGAATGGGACAGCCGACATGACCAAGACAAGAATGACCATGTGAGCCTCAGTGAACTGTATGGCAGTTATCAGATTCTAATTTTGTTGTATTCCTAAGATTAATATATGTATATCATTAACTTCTATTATTAGTATTATATTATTGGGTTTTTTTATTCTCTATATATGTATATATTTTTTTTCCTCTAATGTGGGAGCCCCTTTTTATGGAACCTGGTTCAGCGGTGGCAATGGAAAATTCTCTTGATGCTCTAAGCATGTGCTTATTTTGTTTAATGGTTAACCCAGCCCTTCTTTGGATTTTTTCTTTGGATTCTTTCTTTCTTTCTTTCTTTCAGTTTAAAGTGATGGCTCAATAATGCAGTTTAATTTTTTGACTGGTTGCCTCAGATTTGAGCTCAAGGGAATTTGAAATTGACATCCATTTTTTTAAAATCTATGACATACAGTACGCAGCAATGATTTTATTTCCCCATTTTAGGTTTACAAAGCTCTTTTTTCCCCACTGGTTTTCTGTCTCTTTCGTACAAAATTGCTTTAAATATCTTGAGAGGAGGCACATAGATTGTAAAAGCCAAAAGACTGGCCCACATATAAACAAATGGAAGATGCTTTTTGTAATATAAGAATTTTTAAAAAGGCCCAGACTGAAGCTGAGTTATCAATTCATACTTATTTAAAAATCCCTTGCATAGCAATATTTGTATGGAAATTGTTGTTATTTAGTCAGAAAAACTCATGGCCATGAAACTAGTGACTGCAGCAGAGATATGCCAGGCTGACAGAATGGGAGATTAATATTTCATAGCTGCTTTTGATGTGCCAGTTCTGATAGATTATAATAATATATTACAATATCATATACTTTATAGATTTGCTATCAATAGTAACTTCTACTATCCTCTCCTTTCTTTTCCGTTTTTCTTGTGCCAATGTCTCCTGATCAAAGTACTCTGCAGCATCCTGTGATGCTGGAACAGTGCGGCCACGCCAACTCTCTACAAGACTCACTACATGTAATCTTCTTAACAATGTGCTACTTCCGAATATTTATGTTTAGCAGAATTTCCAGGGGTGACCAGGCAGTCTTTGGCCTTGGAATTCCAGTTAGTTTTTTTTACTTTCTCCAGCATCCTGTCTGCTGGAGTTCTTATTTTCCTGTCCTCACTGACCATCTGACCATAGCATCAGGTTTAAAATTATAACCATCAGATACTTAAAAAAGTATTTTAATTAATACTTAAGGACTTTACCATTTCTATTACTTACTTATGTATCCATCCAATCTTTGCTGTCACAGATGCCAGCTGCCCCATAATCCTGCTCTGGATAAGCAGGTTTGGAAGACGGACAGATAGATGGATGCAAGTTTGCATTTACTTATTTTGTATTATTTAATTTATTATTATTTGCATTTAATTTTATATTTTTATTCCATGGAACTGTATTTTTTTCTCTTTAATGTCTTGTAAAGCATATTGAGCTACACATTCTATATGAAAATGTGCTATGGAAATTATGTTACAAAATATGAATCATGCTAGAATAAGCAAATTAAGCTCCTTTTCTAAAACATCCATACTATTGCCTGTCTCGAACATATACACCATTTCATCCATAGGATTCATTCCACATTCATTCAGAATCCATCCTTCCATCCATTATCCAATCCATTATATCCTAACTACAGGGTCACGGGGGTCTGCTGGAGCCAATCCCAGCCAACACAGGGAGTAAGGCAGGAAACAAACCTCGGGCAAGGTGCCAGCCCACCACAGGGCAGACACACACACACCAAGCACACACTAGGGATAATTTAGAATGCACCTAACCTGTATGTCTATGGACTGTGGGAGGCACCCAGAGGAAACCCACGCAGACACGGAGAGAACACGCAAACTCCATGCAGGGAGGACCTGGGAAGCGAACCCGGGTCTCCTAACTGCAAGGCAGCAGTGCTACCCACTGCGCCACCCTGCCGTGCTTTCATTCAGAATATGAACTGAAAATATTTAGATTTTAACAATGCCGGTGGATTGTGGTCTACTGTATATTCAAATCCTCCTATAGTAAAAGTCGAAAGGTAACATCCAAGTTAATAAGTAATACAACAGAACAGGAATTGTAAGTGCATATTATGCACCATTTGGCTCACTTCTGGCACATTCACTGTGTCACCACACCTGTTTTGTGCTACAATCGGCCATCCCCAGAGTGACAGAATCACTTTCAGTTCTTTGTTTTGCCAGTCGCAGATGATACAAATGGTACACTAGACTTTATGTGAACACCACAAACATAATGGGAGATGGAAACAAACGTTTCAATTAAATACAAAAATAATCAATTACATGATGCATCCATACATACACAACTTATTACTGCATCAGATCTTAACAAAAACTACAGTGCATCCAGAAAGTATTCACAGCACATCACTTTTTCCACATTTTGTTATGTTACAGCCTTATTCCAAAATGGATTAAATTCATTTTTTTCCTCAGAATTCTACACACAACACGCCATAATGACAATGTGAAAAAAAGTTTACTTGAGATTTTTGCAAATTTATTAAAAATAAAAAAATTTAGAAAGCACATGTACATAAGTATTCACAGCCTTTGCCATGAAGCTCAAAATTGAGCTCAGGTGCATCCTGTTTCCCCTGATCATCCTTGAGATGTTTCTACAGCTTAATTGGAGTCCACCTGTGGTAAATTCAGTTGATTGGACATGATTTGGAAAGGCACACACCTGTCTATAGAAGGTCTCACAGTTGACAGTTCATGTCAGAGCACAAACCAAGCATGAAGTCAAAGGAATTCTCTGTAGACCTCCGAGACAGGATTGTCTCGAGGCACAAATCTTTGGAAGGTTACAGAAAAATTTCTGCTGCTTTGAAGGTCCCAATGAGCACAGTGGCCTCCATCATCTGTAAGTGGAAGAAGTTCGAAACCACCAGGACTCTTCCTAGAGCTGGCCGGCCATCTAAACTGAGTGATCGGGGTAGAAGGGCCTTAGTCAGGGAGGTGACCAAGAACCCGATGATCACTCTGTCAGAGCTCCAGAGGTCCTCTGTGGAGAGAGGAGAACATTCCAGAAGGACAATCATCTCTGCAGAAATCCACCAATCAGGCCTGTATGGTAGAGTGGCCAGACGGAAGCCACTCCTTAGTAAAGGGCACATGGCAGCCCACCTGAACTCTGGTGTGAATGCCAGGCGTCATGTTTGGAGGAAACCAGGCACCGCTCATCACCAGGCCAATACCATCCCTACAGTGAAGCATGGTGGTGGCAACATCATGCTGTGGGGATGTTTTTCAGCGGCAGGAACTGGGAGACTAGTCAAGATAAAGGGAAAGATGACTGCAGCAATGTACAGAGACATCCTGGATGAAAACCTGCACCAGAGCGCTCTTGACCTCAGACTGGGGTGATGGTTTATCTTTCAGCAGGACAACAACCCTAAACGCACAGCCAAGATATTAATGGAGTGGCTTCAGGACAACTCTATGAATGTCCTTGAGTGGCCCAGCCAGACACTTCCCATCCAACCTGATGGAGCTTGAGAGGTGCTGCAAAGAGGAATGGGTGAAACTGGCCAAGGATAGGTGTGCCAAGCTTGTGGCATCATATTCAAAAAGACTTGAGACTGTAATTGCTGCCAAAGGTGCATCGACAAAGTATTGAGCAAAGGCTGTGAATACTTATGTACATGTGATTTCTCAGTTTTTTTATTTTTAATAAATTTGCAAAAATTTCAAGTAAACTTTTTTCACATTATCATTATGGGGTGTTGTGCATAGAATTCTGAGGAAAAAAATGAATTTAATTCATTTTGGAATAAGGCTGTAACATAACGTGGAAAAAGTGATGCACTGTGAATACTTTCCAGATGCACTGTAGATAAATGGCCAATCAGCAATGCATTACAATAGCAAAATGTAGTACTAGGGTGTTGTACCGTGTTAGCCATTATGAATGTAGTGAGAAGTCAAGCAAAATGATACCTTTTACCGGCTAACTGTTATTGCCTGAAGAAGGGGCCTGAGTTGCTTTAAAAGCTTGTATATCGTAATCTTTTTAGTTAGCCAATAAAAGGTGTCATTTAGCTTGACTTCTCAATAGGAAAATGAAAACACAGTTAACTGATGACAAGCTACATTTGAAAACTGGACAGAATTAGACTTTTTCATGTTACTGATCCATGCCCTGCACTGTTATTGCACAGCTCCAGAGTTAAGCGTTCAAATCAGTATATTCTGCCCAGGCCTTTGTGGATGTTTCAGCAGATATTAGTTTTCCTCTCATACCCCAAACATATGCCAGCTAAGCAAATTGAAAAATGAACACTGTCCTTGTGCAAGTCTGTGCTGATGTGTGCATGCATGGGGTCTGCAATGGCGCACACATCTAGGGCAGAGTCCAACCTTGCTTCTGATGCTGCTGGTATTGTGATCCTGAACTGGATTAAGTGGATTCAGCAATGATTGGATGGCTTGTAACGTGCCTTCAAGTAGAGTCTGGGATCAAAGGTCTGATCCCCCCACAACCGTGCTTGGTAAAAGTATTGGCACTGATTAATTCTCACTCAAAAGGCAGGATGACAAGATCAATTTTGTTTCAGCATTCCCTTAGAGCCAATCAATAAGAGCTGTGGTTTACTGCAGTTTAGCTCAACATCCTGGAGCTCTGAAGTGACCACATATTGATGGCATTTGAACAGTTTGTTACTTGAGAAGCAGCAGCTGTATTTATTACCACTGGGGTTCGCATAGCTTTGGACATTATCAGCATCGCGGTGATATTCCAGTGCAAAGGTACACATAAATAATCCAAGCAGAAACTGCAAACATTAAATAAAAGAATTTAATGTAATGAAAGTCCTATAGAGAACCACGAGTTACCGTATTTTGGCAACTACTAACTCAGTTTTGCCAAGGGTCAGAGTCTGTAATTCATCACTCACAGCTGATGGCCTATCACTGTCTATGTGCTCATAGAGGACTGCTGTCAAGTGTATGCCCGGCTGGCAAAGGTGGAATCACAGGTCTGAAAAATTCCAATGCCACATTAACAGGGCACTCCCTGACCCTGTGCAGAGGGCACAGACAGAAGAAGGTTAAGAGCAAACTGTGATTTTCCTTCATTTGTTTGTGTCACAGGTGGCTCCAGGGTTACATAACACAAATTTGACTTCTTGGACTATCAAGTTGACTTGCACGTCTAGACCTTTTTATCAGATTTGAATCCATCTGCTAATTTATGATAATTTCATCTTTTGAAGTTCCTGAGAAGGCTCTTTCATCTTTAGTCTGCGCCTCTCCCTCAGATCCTTTATCTTTTCAATTAATTTTGAATATGTGACTGTCACCATTCAAACTGTTACATAGCTATTAAAAGTAAAACGGTTAGGGGTGGGGATCGATCTGTTCTTAACTCAATTTTTCTTTTTGTAAAAACTTGATTGCTTTGTATGGATTCCAATAAAATTAATAAAATAAATATAAAAAAATAAATAAAAAAGTAAAGTAAAACGGCTAAAGCTAAAATACTTAAGCAATCAGGGTGTTTACATTTTTATTCAATAACACAGGTCTGGAAAAACAATGTTTGTGTCTCTTCTATAAAATTAAAGTGCTCTTTATAGATTTAAGGGGGCTGAATCCAAATCTGACAAATGAATTTCTGTATCCCATCAGTTTCTGAGAGATGGAAGGTTTAAAATGAAAAATAAACATTGTTTTAGTGAAAAGTTGTAATACGTTTTTAGAATTAGTTATTTAGAATTGAACACATTATTAATTACACAAATAATTATTTTAAATATAATTATTACTTACAAAAACTAGCCACTTGGTAGTTATTTTTCCCTCTTATGACCATCTGAAGGTGTGTTTCATGGTGGAACGAGCAGTAGATGTCTGCTAACACAGACTCACTTCACTTTCCACTATGGCGTCTCTCTGTTTCAGTGATGTCCTGGTGGAACCTCTCCCCACGTTCATCAGAGGCCACTTCCACATACTTGAGGAAAAGATCCAAATGACAGTGTAGGAAATGGATTTTTAAAGACGTGTGCTAGGTAGGAAGAAAGAAACCCCTCAGCTTGTTCTGCACAGTTGTCTGCTTTTGTATTCGCAAGAAACTGTGGCACACGCTTTCTTTTTCAGAAAAGGAAAGTGAATTCTTACCTGTTACCTGGTCAGGACAATGGATGGATCAACCTGATCTTGTACATTTCCATAAAATACATTTAAACAACAGCTTCTCTACTGGAAAATAAAAGGCATCTTTATAAGCTTCTAATTACAACATTTCTGGCTATTTTACGCCAAATCACCCTGTACCTAGAGAGAAAGTTTGGGTCAGCCTATTGGGCTTGTTGGAAATTAGCTTTAATCATCCGATTAGCTTTTTTGGCTAAACTTGGGAATAGGTCGTTATTAACAGCAGAATCTCCTTTGTGTTCACAGTCTGTCTCAGACAGTTTCTTAGGAATGATCTGGCATAACCGCTGTTCCTTAGCGCCTTGAATAAGACTTTGGTTGCCGACTTAAAATCCTCGGTCCTTGTACAAATTCTGTGGGAACGGAGCAATTGTGATTTCACCAATCCACGGAAAGTGTGTGGTGGATGGTAACTCCTTCTGTATACTGTAGTAGAGTGTGTCAGTCCCTTTAAAATACACTTTAACGTCTAAGTTATTTGTTTCTGGAAAGGTTGTGCCCTTGCACGTTGTGGTGTCCAGGAAAATAATACCCTGAACATCCATAGTATGTTTGATTTTGATGGATGGGTGGTGGGTGTTTAGAATTCCTACAAAGGTCTTGAATGATTCTTGGTCCTGTTCCCATGTTCCCCAGATGGCTATTTTGAAGAAATAAGAACAGAGAAAAAAATGGTAATTGACAAAAAAAATGTGTAGTAAATACTCGATTTTGGGTGTTCCCACCTCAACTAACAGCAAGCTTGAAAAAGACTGCCATTTTTCACCTCAAAATGTCTCTCTATTATAATAAAAAAAATCTTGGGTTGAGACATGATCTTATAAGACGTCCTGTGAGAGACACTTTAATGTCCCACGAGACAAGGCAGTAAGACAAAAGGACAGCTGCTGCACAGGCTTTTAAATGATCAACACGCAGTGCGAAAAGCAGAACACGCAGCTCAGCAACAGCAGCAAGACAGCAGCTGATCCGACTGCATCTCCTTAGCATGTGTTCAGCAGAAATGTGAAGTGGGTAGCACATAGTGCGCCCCTTTGGGCGAGCGGAGCGATCAGGGGGCAAAGCTATCTAGTACTTCAAATAATATTCTGAACAGGAAAAATACTTATACCATAAAACAAACTTGAGTTATTTTTAAAATATCAACTATTTTTTTCAAAATGGTGTTTTTCACTGAGTCTGATATCTCACAGAAATGGTTTGCAGTAGAGAAATCCTAATTTCATAAATGGATTCAGCACACCTACGTCTATAAAGTACACTCAATCTTTTTGGACAGGAGGATTTGGGTGCATACCAGTGTTACCAGTACTTGTTTGTTTTTATTTACAACTATTTGGGATATAATTTGTTTATAAGAAAATCAATTTCCTGTCATAAATGTGAATAATTTTGAAAGAAAAAAATAGGTTAATTTTAACTTAGATTTATAATTTAAAAAGTAGAGAATTCTTTTAAAGCAATTGAGAAGCATTTGTTGCTCAGCTTATTTCTTGATGGACAAACTTATTTAGGGGTCAAACCTGTCAATTCAACTAGAATTCTAAGTTTCAGTTTAAAGAACAATTCATTTTGAATTTTGAGAAAAGGAGGGGACAAGATCATATAAGCACCAAAGTGCGTTACCTTATGAACATTTTTCCATCCAAATATTCATAAATGGATACAGAATTTTGTAAAGACTTGTTGTTGTAATGTTCTCTTTTAAAAATAGGCACATTTTACAGTAGTGCAGTGAAGTACAGGGAAGAGGATTTTCCTAGGGAACCCAGTGATATTTCTTTCCATTTGAATTAAACTTCAACGTGGCCCACTGTCTCATCATCATCACCTGTAATATATAAACTATTAAAAAGTTTTGATCAGACCTTGTTCAGTATGCCGCTTGTCTAACAACAGACAGATCCTCAAACAGACACCATCTGCCACATGTTTATTTCACTATTCCCATTCAAGTTCAATATTGAATAGAACTGGCACCAGGGACGTTGGGAACACGGCAATCCATCACAGCAGATTGGCCTCACCAGTAATGACAGGGCACCTGTATTTAATGTGAAGGAGCAAATCGCCCATAAGTGAAGGCAACGTGAATAAAGGGAGGACATACTGGTGGTGCAGAAGGTGTAGCTGGAGAGAGTCAAGTGCTTCAAAGCAGGTTTATCTGTGGACGTGTTTAGCTTACATGAAGTTTTCGTAAAGTACGTATATATTTCTTTTTATTTTATTTACATTTGGGAACTTTGCTTTATTTATTGGTAGTGGTACAGTACACTTAGGACAGATTTAACCTTAAAAGACCAATTTGTACAGACAGAGCTCCTTCCATCTAAAAGATAAACTACATACTCACACATTCTTTTTCTAAACTAAATCCAGAAATTAAGATCATTCGATTTATAAGTATGTTAAACAATGTAATTGAATGAATGTCACATAAAACTATGTACTTAAGAATATTGGAATAAAGTATAGTAAAAGCTAAAAATAAATTTACAAACTGACAGCTAAAAAAAGAAATCAATACAATTTATGCCTATAAAATTCAAAATGAATAGGAAATATTGGCAGTATTGCTACTCTTTTATATTGTTCTGCAAGTGTGCAGTTCAAAATACCATTTTTATATCAAACATCAAAGTCACACCAATTGGAAAATTAATAAAATCTTGCTGACTCTGCTTGGGATGTAGCTGTTCAGAACAGTGGGTGAGAAATCAAAACAGCACGGAAACCCCTGAGATGACTCAGAGTCACGTGAGTAATTATTGAACTGCCAAATCCAGGACATGGACGGAACCAAAGGAGGTGGTCTTTACACCTGACATTCCATAAATGGTGGTCTTTCAATATTATGCCAACAGGCTGTTCTTTGCTGCATGCTGTCTTGTGGTACATCCAGCAATGCACAGGAATCTCTCCAAGGAGGCAAAATCCACACAACACTTACCGTGGATTATAGTAGTAGTAGTAGTTTATTTCTATAGTGCCTTTAACAGATAAAAGGTCACAGAGCGCTGAACAGCAAATACAGAACAAATACAACAGTTAAAACAAAACATAAACAAAACCAATAAAAACAATAAATATAGTCTACATATTTGAATGTCCCAAACAAGCTATCTTGCAGACCGTACCCAAACTGGGGCCTAAAGTCATATAGGTACTCCACAGAGATGGTAGTCATGTCCTGATGGAAAATGGTATCAGACAGTCAAGCCCCAAAAAATTATACAATGGATAATTGTTGAAAAGTAGAACTGGTCCTAACAAGCAGCACAACCATTATCAGCTAATGTACACCTCAGTCTTTATATTTAATAGTCAGTAGCACTAAGGAAAAAGTCGGACACAATGAAGAACTCCAAGCCCTCTGTGATCACCAGGATCTGATCCTTGAGTGGTACACAAGACAGTTTCACTTATGCAAACCTAATAATCTGCATTTCTGGCCAATGAGGATTTCCTTTTCCAGTCACAATGTAATTTGGACCACTGCCTCGCAGTACAGTTATGCATTCTTTATACATGCTGCAATAATTTTACTGATAATAAGAGCTGCAACACAACCGAAAGGGTACTATCCCAGGAATGCTGGTTCACAATACGGAAATTATACAAATGTACAGGCTTAGCAGAATGCAGCCTAGAATAAGCCAAATACAATGCTGACGGCAAATCCATGATAAGCTTTCACATCTATTTAATAAGGTGCACATGCAATACTAATTATTATTTTTGTCTTATCTTAGAGCTTGAAAAGAAGGTGCTGCCAAAGTTCAGAAACTTGGATATTTTTTTTAACAATACCTCTTAATAGATGAAAATTTATCATCTAATATGAATGAGATTAAAAATCTGCACTTCATTAACACTGTACCCCATTTCTCAGATTTAGGGCTGATAAAGAATGACTAACCGACAAATCAAATAAGCACATTGAAGTACCATTCTTGCTGATAATTGTAACACTTTTCTGGAAAATAAAAGTGCTGTGTTCTAAAATATCTGAGAGGGTTGCAAAGTTCCTTTAAGATTAAATAAATACATTACAACTTCAGTTTAGAAACTTTCAAGCATGTAAGATATCATAGATACAGAATATCATTTGATTGCACAGTATACGAGAAACAAAACTGTTTTTTAATGTTATGAAAGGAAACAACAAAGTGCATCAAAGCAAAAAGAAGTTAGACAAGGTTATGCAAAATTACATTATTTCTCAGACTAAATATATACTGCATTAATTAAGAGTTGTTACTTAACAATATAATTATTTCAATAATCTACAAAAAAAAAATCTCGTCTGGTCTCAATAACATACCTAGATGATTTTTGAAGAATTCACTAATTCTTATGAAATTCTTAAAATCAGTACAATGTAAAAAAATGCTTTAAACTGATGCTGTTGTAAAACTTGATGGTCTTTTGTGTCAAATAATGTTGATAACAGGACATAGACCTCTCCTCAGGTAGCTGCATGCCAAATTCTATAGGCAGGCTTTGGCCTACACGGGACCCAAGGAGGTCTGGCTTTAAAAGTTCAAGACAAACGATGCTTTAAACATCCCAAAATATACAAAGATAAACATGAGTGCCCTACAAAGGAGAGGAACTGTCAACACCTCTTACTTGTATGGACAAGGCCAAAGCAGACTCTAATGATATTTATTTGAAAAAAAAAATAACACAAAGCAGCCCAAAACGGTAAAAGCCAAAAATCAAATTAACAGGGTTTGCCTAAAAGGCAACCCACAGTAAAAGAGTCCCAAAATATTATCCAAAAGTCAGAATCCACAAAAACAGAAGCAAAGGTCAATAAAACAGAAACTAAATACTTACAACACTACACTACTTGAATGACAATAAGCCACTGATGGATAAACTCCCCAGGGTCCCAGTATATATACAGTAGGATGAAGGTGGTACTTCAACCATGACATCAGAGTGGCCCCAGCTCTTGGGGTTTGCAAACACAAAATACAAGAAACACAAGAGAACACATGATACCTAGGAGGAGGAGGAGGAGGATGGGCACATGCACTGATACAGAGCGCTGCTGTACCCACCACATGACGAACCATCTCAGGATCCCAAATTAGGACCCAAACATAGCCATACAACATGGAACAAATTATAAAAAAAAACAGAACAATATCATCTATGAAGTAATCCTGGACTGCATACCAGTCCATCACAAGAGGTGATACTGTGAGGAATAACAGTTATTTAGGAGAAATATAATAATTGTTCATATTAATATCTAGCATTTATCTTAAAAGTAGCATGAAGGGTAAGGTAAGCCAGAATGCATGAGCAACAAGGAGACAGAATGTTTTAGGTGGTGTTTTAAGGAACTGGTTGATGTTATATACCCAGTAAGACTTGGCAAATGTCATTTACACAGAAAATTTCATAAAAGAAGGGTATGAGCTGAGCTTAAGAAATATGGAGAAGAACAAGAACAAAGTGGAATGAGACTTTATTTTGGGGTATATAAGCTGGTTATGCTCTCTGAAAAACACCTCACGTCTTTTAACCAATGTCAGGATTAATTCAGCACTGTTACACAAATTCAGTAGGCAATAAGTATGAGCCTCAGCCCATCCCTTGGCAGAAAACTATGAATGGGTGCTCCCTCTTCATGAAGAGAAATTATTGATGCATGAACAAACTTCCTCCTGCCTGGTTCTTTGTGTTGATTGATTGTTTAAATACTATAAATATCCATCTATCCATTATCCAACCCGCTATATCCTAACTACAGGGTCACGGGGATCTGCTGGAGCCAATCCCAGCCAACACAGGGTGCAAGGCAGGAAACAAACCCTGGGCAGGGTGCCAGACCACCGCAAATACTATAAATATTTTAATTTAAATATTTTCTTTCCTTAATTTATTTCCAATGTATTTCTTCCACTGTTTCCACTTTTATCCACATACCCATTTATATTATGAGTTGTTAATTAACTTCTAATGTAAATTATTGGGGTATGTAAGGAAACTGAAATATACCGAGAAAAGCCATGCAGACTCCACACCAGACAATAAGGGAGCCAGAAATGAGTGAGTTTAGCCAAATTCCTAACACGTTGATAAAGTTAATCCAGCACAAATTTTCCCAGCTTAACAGTGACCATGTAGTTGAGAATACCATTAGAAGTTTTGTAAAAGTTCAGGCAGTTGCCATGTAGTTAAGCATATAGTATATTAATCAAATAGTCAGATATTGGCACACTTTAGCTAATTAAGTTTGACGAAGTGTATTTCCTTTCCTCATTTGTGAAATTTAATATATTTTCCTCAAGTTGTTTCCTCAAGTTGTGTTTTTTATTATATAAAATACAAAATGAAAAAAAGAGTCACAGCAGCCCCCAATAGTCTTATTGTAGTTACCTCGATGGTTTTGCAGATATCCTCAAGCTGAGTAATCATAGCCTGGATACGGTCGTTCCCTGCCACCAGCACAGCAATGCCATCACTCAGCTCAGACTGGAAAAAGAAGAAATAAAGATTAACATGACTGGTATCGGCCTGGAGCTTCTAATCACATGTATAGCATACAGAGGAATGGAGTGATTCAGTCGACTGAGAGACAGACTGCAGCCCACATCATTGGCCAAGAACCATTTATTTAAAAGCATCACACAATGCCTTCACTTTATAGAGCACTGACAGCAAAACAACATACAGAAGGAAGAATTCAAAGACAGCAGATGACCGTAAAGTCATTGGAAAAAAGACACCAGAGTGATAGGAAATACAATAGATGATGGTGTTTAAAGACCCAGTTTAAATTAAATTAGAAGCAAGTACTGTTATGACTACCTCTTCTATGAGCGTAATGATGAGAGCCTCTGGAAGGGGCAGACTAATCTGGGGTATGAACATTGGCTGAAACAAAAAGGAACTTCTGTTAGTCATTAGTTATAATCCCACATTACCACTATAGCTGCCCTACTGACACCTTCAAATACTCAAGTTATTGATTACTGAGATGATCCAAGGGGTTCATGTCCACCTAGAAAAGAGCATGCAGACCTGCAATTTTGCTTCTTGGACAGTGCTGTTTCAAACAGCGTCTCCGGTTGCCTTGCACACTTCACTGGACAGCTGCCATTGTCGCTGCTGGTACTAAGCAGTGACATAATTAGTTAACTAATCAAACTCACTATGGACTCAAATTATGCAAAAGATACCCTTTTGCACGGATTTATAGCCTACATTATTCATCCATCAATTTTTTAAACGTTCTAATTATTTATTGATATTGCAACATAAACCTATTAATATTATCATCAGTATTATTATTACGTTATCAAAATAACAGTATCAGTGTTTTTTGGTGATCTGCTTAAGGCAACCTCTGTTTTTCAGAGACAGAATCGCAGGCAAAAGTTTAAACAAAAATGACATTAAAAATAACGAGTGGGTCAGTTCACTCTTTCATTTATGAATGAGATTAAATACTGCTTTAGTGACAAAGGGTTTTAAGTACGATCTTAAGTAAAACACAAACATGCCTTACCTTGCACCTCATGCTGACGGGATTGACTCTGGTCTCCCATGATCAGAATCAGTGCTTGAAATGTTGCATGTCACAGTAACCAAAATCTATTTGTTAACTATAAAGAATTTTTGACGCCTGTGCAATTCCATAAGCAATTCTCCAAAGCCATGTTTACACTACCACTCTAATGCGACCTGACACAGAGGTTTTTTTTTTTTTTTAAATATATATATTTTACCTATCTGACAAAGATAACAAAAAACATTGTATCCAATTTTTTATATCAGACACAGGTGACTTTCACATGTGCTACTGAATTCTGTTTTAATCTCAGATGTCCACTTCTGATCTAAACTAAAACAGTCAGGTTGAATCTTCACTCAAGGATGTTGGCCTTACTACACCATTTTTGTGTAACAAGCAATGCATTAGCAGCAGAGAGGGAAGTGAGGAGGGACAATTGCGCAGAAATTAAAATGTTATTTGTCTCATTCAAAATATTCTCTGTCCATTGAGATTAACCATAGCAGGTTAAAATACAGTCCCACTATTCTGGGCTCCTTTTGCATATCCATAGTCTTCTCTGAATGGAGGCGGAGGAAATTACAGTCGAAAATGCCAAGCATTGAAAACTGAAGAGCATCAGCAGGAAAAAGCATGCGAAGATGGTGACTCTCACCAAAGAAAGCATGTGAAGTGTTTATGAGGTTGAGGGTCTAATCCTTATTACGTTCATGCCTCAAAAGACACACATAACAACTGATCTGTGCAAAACTTAATAAAAGTATCGGTGCATTATTTAAATATTGGTGTACTGAATCTATTTCTGAAAATGAAATCTCTCTACCACAAACTGTTTCCACAAAATATCAGATTAAGAGAAAAATTTTGTTTTAAGAAAAATTGTTGATTTTGTTTTATGGCATTAAGTAGTTTTCATGCTCAATATATTACTTGAAGAATATTTTGAGCTAAAAAATGTCAGTCTTCCTCGCTCCTAACATTAGCTGAGGTGGAAATGACCCAAAATCAAGTACTGCCACACATTTTTTGCTCTTAGTCAGTGTTTTTATCCCTTTTGTCATTTCTTCAAATAATCCAGGACTTTATATTTAAAAGTTTAGAAAGATGGCTTTTTTATTGTCCAGAAAAGAGAAAGTTGTTTATATCATTTGAACAGAAATGTACAAGCGTCAGGTTGATCCATTCATTGCCTTAGCCAGGTAATAAGTAAGCAAATAGTAAAAGAGCATGAGAGTGACCTACGATGAACTCGGGAGAGACTCAAATGGGGAGACGTTCAAGTGGAAAGTGGAGTGAGTCTATGTTAGGAGACCTATTATTGGTTTGGAAATGTGCAGAGGAAAGACACCGGGTATATTGGGAGAAATGTGCTGGGGATGGAGCTGCCAGGCAAGAGGAAAGGAGGATGTGGTGAGAGAGGACATGCAGGTGATGGGTGTAACAGAACAAGATGCAGAGGACAGAAAGATATGGAAGAAGATGATCCGCTGTGGCGACCCCTGAAGGGAACAGCCAAAAGAAGAAAAAGAAGATTATATTCAAAACAATTATATGTGCCTAAATAAAGCATTTATAAAAAAAAATATATTTTTCTTTCTCCAAAAGTGTTTTTTTTTTCGTTTTAAACCTTTATTTCTCAAAATCTGAATGTGATAGAGCGATTCTTGGATTGCAGTTTTTGACAGATTTGGATTTGTCTCCATCAAATCTATAACGACCGCGTAAAACTTTTGGCAGAAGCAAAATATTTTGGGGGGCAGATCATTGTGTTCAGCTAATGTTACAATGATATGTTTTGGTGTTTGCACAAGGCCATCTTAACAGCATCATAAGCCCCCAGGCAAAGTAGTGTGCTGAGGTCCCTGCTTTGATAGCAAAACAGAAATATATATAGACATCAGAAACATCGTGGGCCCCTGTGCTCCTGAGGCCTCTGGCCTGTGCCGTGGGTCTCCATGAAGAAAGCTATTGACCACCTTTCTTTCTTCTACACATTAATGCCACACCTCATATATATATATTTTTATTTATTAATTTTATTACAATCAATACATAGCAATCAAGTTTTTACAAAAAGAATTATGCTAAGAACAGATCGATCCCCACCCTGAGAGAGAGCAAGCCAAGCGGTGTAAAATTTAAGGCTTGTAAAAATACCTAAATTAATAAATTCTCTGTGCTTTATAAACTTATTTTAAAATATTACTGATTAGATCCTGCCATGTTTTGAAAAAGTCTGTACAGATCCTCTAACTGAGTATTTGATTTTTCCAATTTTAAATAATATAACACATCAGTTTCCCACTGACTTAAAGAGGAGAGTTTGGGTTCTTCCAGCCACTCCTCATATTGCATGTGCGGCACATGCTGCTCTGCAACTGTGTGTTTGTTCAAAGAGAGGTCTGCTCTCACCAACCCTGTTCTCCACACTTGGGCCCATGTAACTACCAGCTCTCGCCTAATCCATAGGGGCGCCTACATGCAATGCACTAAATCAATGAAGAAGCTGTCAGCTCAGCAACAGAAGAGCAGCTGAACAAGGAAGAGAAGCCATTTAATTCGAGGTGTCATGGAAAAGCACCGCTTTGAGGTGACTGTCCATGCAAGTGTTTACAGAATTATGAACAAAATGCTGTTTCATTAAATGAGTTTGTATTTTGCTACAATTTGGAAAAATACTAAATGAAACAAAATATATATAATTGACAATAAAGTTAAATAAAATGACAATACAATAAAATTACAATAAGCAGGCAGTGGAGCCTGAAGTACCTGGATAAGCCAGTCTCTTCCCGCAACCCAAGACGTATGTAAGGTTAATTATAGCGATGAGGAAACCCGCTGAATTCAATTCAATGGAAACGCATTTTCAACACGTGTATCAGTGTCGAAAAAATAAAACATGTTTAATATTTTTCTTAACCTGTCAGATTCAAAACGTTTAGATCTTCACTCAGATACTAAGATAAATTTAAAAAGAATCCATATCTTCTGTACGAAGGCAGTGGAATCCTCCAATTTTGCACAGAAAATCAATTGTCATGCAAAACACAAGATCTACAATTCCAATTTCCTCTGCTATGCTCTAAAAAGTTTTGCTCGAGTTTCAAGCATTTTACTCTTACGCTGTGACTAAGGTAGTTCCTGCCCTTGAAAAGCATATCAGAGCACATATAACGCAGGTTATGCAGGGGTGGATTTAATGTGATTAGTCACAAAGTAAAGGAAACAGAAGGAAAATCTGGCTGAATTATTTTTAGTATACTACAGGGAAATCGAAAATAAGATTAACAAAAAAACACACCAAATGTCTGAAGCTGTCTCTTAGAAAAGCAATCAACCAAAGTTCACTATTGATTTGTTAGCTCTTCTTTTACAAGAATAGAAAGCACATTACACTGTATTCATTAGATCATAATGCTTCATTATTTACCCCAAACTGTTAAACCTTTTATTTTTTATTTTTTTTAAGGTTGCCTGTAGCACTGTAGATCCATCATCCTGACACCAGAAGGCATGTCTGTGTTCACATAGTTCTATAAACTGACGCAAACTGACTGATGTCTCCTTCACAACAAACAGTAAGATCCAGCATTAACATCCGTCAATGGCACGGTGCAACTGCTTTACCCAAGAGAAGGAGGTAATGAACACTTTAGCACAAACACAAAATCATTCTGCTTCTTTAAAAAGGCATCTGGATGAAACATTTGGCCAACTTAGCTATTAGCTAACCAAACGCGCTTGATAGACTAATTGGTCCCCTTTGGTTTGTCGGATTTCTTTATGCTCTTCTTAGGCAAACTAAACAAAGAGCACTGCTAAAACATACAGTCAACTATATTTAAAATGTGTTCATGTGTTAATGTAGTCCACCTGAAACACAGCTGACCACATTTGTACCACCCTCATGTCTTCAGGACCCATCAATCACAAAGAGTGCAATGGACAGACCTAAGCAGGCAAGACTCTTCCGAATGAATATGTAATATTTGATCATTTTCCTTAATAATTAATAAATAAATGACCAAGTATAATATTTTTGTCTCATTTGTTGAACTGGTTTCTCTTTATCTACTTTTAGGACTTGAGTGAAAACCTGATGATGTCCATCCATCCATTATCCAACCCGCTATATCCTAACAACAGGGTCACGGGGGTCTGCCGGAGCCAATTCCAGCCAACACAGGGTGCAAGGCAGGAAACAAACACAGGGCAGGGCGCCAGCCCACCGCAGGGCACACACACACACACACCAGGGACAATTTCAAATTACCAATGTACCTAACCTGCATGTCTTTGGACTGTGGGAGAAAACCGAGTACGCAGACACGAGGAAAACATGCAAACTCCACGCAGGGAGGACCCAGGAAGTGAACCCAGGTCTCCTAACTGCGAGGCAGCAGCACTACCCACTGCGCCACCGTGCCGCCCATCTGATGATGTTTTAGGTCATATTTACGCAGAAATATAGAAAATTCTAAAGGGTTCACAAACTTTCAAGCACCACTGTAAAATATCAAACCTTCATTATTAGAGAGCACAGTCTGCGAGTTCCTTGCAGAGAGGTCAATATAATTATATGAATTATATAAATTATATAATTAAAGATCCCCTCAGTCAGATGGTACATGCCAGGGTTGCCCAATTTGAGTAGGACTGTCCCGAGTTCAGTGAGTCCTGCATTGCCTCTGAAAATCCAGAATGAATAAAAATTATATGTAGAAAAAAAATCTTAATTCAATTTTTATATTGAATATCTATATACAGGACTATTCAAAATGAAAGAGCAGATTTCAAAAATGTATGTCAAACAAAATGTATAAGACAGAAACATATTCTGCACATCACTGGGTAGAGGAAAGTTCAAAGTTTAAAAGCCTGTCTAAAATTACCTGTGAATGCCACCAAGCACTGTTTCTCGTTTATAGTAATATGGCAACAACACCACAAGAGAAATCAGACTCACCAAAGGTAAATGTGTTTTGTGCCATTTTTGCAAGCAAAGTTTATGGACATTTTTTTTTTTTTGGAGAGCAAACTGTGACTGGATTTTTATACCTGTACATACTACAAAACTGGTTGTTTCCCCAACTTCAAGAAGATTTGAATGACTTCATTTTCATGTAAAATGGTACCCCACCTCATTTTCACTTGGAGGTTTGGCGTTACCTGAACGACACCATTCCAGGATGATGGATTAGAAGAGGTGGACAACAAGATCTTGCTCATTGTCTGTGGCCTCCCAGGTCTGCATACCTCCTGCGATTTTTATCTATGGAGGCACATTAAAAAATGAGGGTTCCACCTACGCCTGCTAATCTTCAAGATTTGCAATACCAAATTTACGAAGCTGTGAATTTAGCAACTAGGGACCAGTTGACTTGAGTGTGGCAAGAAATGGTCTACCATTATGATGTTTGTCGTGTTACACATGGTGCTCATGTTGAGTGCATGCAACCTCAAGGACCATAGGACCAAACTTTGAAGTTTCCTCTATCCAGTGATGTGCAGAATGTGTTTCTGTCTTATACAGTTTGTTTGAAATACATTTTTGAAATCTGCTCTTTCATTTTGACTAGTCCTGTATTTTTGTAGACAGCCTGGCATACCAACTTTTATAAATAAAGCTTGTGACTGTCAGCTGAATCCGAGTGCTTGAATCATTTGTGCTCGTGTCGTTGTATGTTTCTCGTGCTCATCATGGCTGCTCGTGCTCATTTTTAATTTGTTTTGAAAGTGAAGTGATGATTATTCTGGGACTATTTTATATGTGTTCTCTTCTATATACAGCATGTACTTATTCATATATGTTTAGATTATACATTTTTATGTATCTATAATTATAATTTAAATAAGATGATCTATTTTTGTCTTAGTTCCTTAACATTTTTTTTATTTTGGCCGCTTAAAATGGCGGCTGTCCCAATCTGTGATTCTGGAAATCTGGCAACCCTGGTTTAGGCTCAAATTCAGATTCATTCTACATCAATTGTGTGTTTGCCTTCAATCTGCCTAGTTGTCTTATTTATGAGGTGTGTCAATGGCACAGTGTTAACTTTTTACACAATTTGGTAAGTGGTAAATATAATCCATAATCAATCCAGTACTGTAAGTTGTGCTTTAAATGGTGCTATTGACATAATTTACCTCACATTTATATATTATTAAGGTTAACATCGCTTCACAGGAGGCCCACCGAATCAATGAGTTAATTAAAAAGGCAGGCTTATAGTTACTGGATGCACGCTTGACCCACTGGAGGTAGGAGTGGAGGAAAACATGAAGACATTATGAACGATGCTGGACGTCCTCTTCCTGGCTGTGATACTCCGAGTCACGGTGCCATTGCAAAATGGCAGGAGCACAGGTTTAAATTGGACAGGTGCTTTTCACACTCTCGAGTGTAGATTTATGTGTGTGTAAAAGTAAGACTCGCTGACATGGAGCAGAGAGTGAGGGGCTGGCTAATTAAATATGCATGTGCAATTGAGGGAGCAGCGCAGATGACCCTCATCAGCAGCTCCTGGTGGAGATAAGTGCAGCGCCGACAAAAATGGTATGAAATGTCGTAGTAAAAGAAAAAAATGAAGGGGGTAGAATGAAAGAAAACCAGAGGAAGAACCAGAAAGAGGAAGAGAGAGTGGATGTTTTGAACCAGTCATACGAAAACCTCCAAGGGAATGTGGAATGCTGTTCTATGGAAACGGTCCAAACCTGCTAAACAGCAGTAAAGAGCAGAGGAGATTGAGGGCTTGAGAGAAAGGGAAAGAACTGAGGAGATCAAGGTCTGTGAGAGCAGAGGAGATGAGATGTTTGCTGCTGATAGGAAGTACAGGATATCGAGTTGGGATTTTACCTCTGTGTTTTATCTATTTATTGTATTTCCTCACAGCACTGTTTTTATGGATTTATTTATTTAAGGATTTAATGACTGAACACTAGCGGCTTCACTAAACATGCACTTTTTGAATCAGTAAAATGTTGTATCCTCACTTGCCTTCACCCATCTCACTTACACTTACAATTATTAGAGATCTCAACAGGGGTGGGTGACCACAGCTGTGGGCACCAGGGCATGGATCTAACATTGAGTACTTTCAACTAATGAATTAATCAGCAGAAGTGTGTAAAGAAACGCTACTGGGGCTCCTTTATACTAATGGCAATACTTGGTTATAATGCCTCTCTGTGATTGTGACTGCTTTTTTATTATTGGCAAAATTCAAAATTTCCTTTTTTTCTTTCTTTCTGTTGTGCTTTTGAGAGAGGATTGTTGTTTGTTATAATAATATTTACTGACCTTCTGTAAACAGCCACATTTCTCCCTGGAGACTGTGACTGGGTGCAGGAGTGACAGTTTTGAAAACAGAAAGAAATTTTAGGGCGCCAACCAGGTTGTCCTTTTTATTGCCTGAGGACAAAGCAAAACAAAAAAGCTCCATGTGTAGGAAACTAGGAAACTCAGGTTAATAAATTGCTGGATGGCTTTAGTCGCTACTAGTGAACCTCTCTCCGGGGGGAAGGTCGCCCAATCCAGTTATGACACCTGCTTCCTGGACATCCAGGATTTTACAGTGCCTGGATCGGAAGGGGTGGGGTCAAATGCCCTCACTGGGCAGCTTCATGGCACTAACCCTAACCCTGTCATCTGTCACAAATGTACGGGGACACTGCCCGGCCGGGATGCCTGGACAGTCCCCAACTAGGACAATACTTCTCCTCGGCCACGAAAGGGCAGCCGTCCGGGTCTGTTTGGGAGCCACAAAGATGGAACTGGGATGCCCGTGAGAGGACTTGGCCACCACCAGGGGGCGCCCGGACAATTGGAGAATCCTGGATGGCAGCACTTCCGCCACACCAGGAAGTGCTGCCGGAAATAATTCCCAGAAGGCCCGGAGTGCTTCCAGGTGCTTTCCTGACACTTCCGCCACACCAGGAAGTGACGTCAAGGGGAGCACCTGGGGCTCATCCCGGTCATGATAAAAGGGGCCGCCTCCTTCCAGACATTGAGCCAGAGTTGGGAGGAAGGAGAGGAAGCTTAAGAGGAGGAGGAGGAGGAGGAAGGAGGTCAAAAAGAAGGAAAGAAAGAAAGAGAAAGAAAGAGAGAAAGAAGAGAAAGAGGAAGAAAGCAAGAGAGTTGGTGAGATAAGGCATTGTGGTGCCCAGAGATAAAATAAAGGAGTGTGTTTTGGACATCCTGGTGTCAGTCTGTCTGTGTTTGGGAGTATGGTTTCCACACATCTCAGAGGGTTATTACATACCTTGACTGAGCCTGCAAAGGAGTGTATACATACGTGACCAGGTAAAGTTTCATCTATTAATTATACAAATACTGTGTTTTTGTTTTTTTTGTTAGCTTATATTCTATCACTTCTATGGTGAAATACCAATCACGGTGATTTTTTGTATGTATTTTTTCATGGGTGCCACCATTTTAGAGAGCATGGCTATTATGACATTACTTGCTGTTATGCATGTAATGCCTTGAAAAGTAGTGACTTGATGCATGTTGAATGGATTTGCCAGACAGAAATTTCACTGCGTTCTGTTCACATGACAAGTCCACTAATGCTATTACATGTGACGTGTGATGTCATGGTCACCACAGAATTGCTGCATGGTTTGGTATATGCACAAATACTATTGTCAAATAAAAGAATGACTCCTGAGTCTAATGAACCCGAATTTTGGTTAAAATACTGAATTTCTAACATTTAATTAAACAATATACCTCGAGCTTTGACAAACAATATTCCAACTTTGTGTGATTATAAGTTTGGCTAGGTTTGACTGTCTGGACTTTTATGGAAAGCTCACAATGGACACTACATATACTTATAAAAAAAGAAAAAAGAAACTAACTCGCCACGGTCTCTATATGCACTGTCTGAAAAACAATTTAAAGCTGATCAACAGATTTTATGAAACAAGGACACAGTTAAGTGTAACCAAGAGAAGGCCAAAATAAAAGAAATCAAAGAAACGATAAGAGATGAGGCCACAAACATTTTTATAGAATGCTCCAGCTAGAAACAATATGGGAAAGTGGAGAACCTGCTTGTAACCAATGTTTAGTGGAAGAATATTGAGATACTTGCACAACTTTTCTACACAAAACATTAGATAAAGTTACAAACAGGCAGCACACTCTGGCATAGCACCATGTCTACACTTTTCTCTCAGGCCACACCATCAGCCTTTTTACCAAAACAAGCCACCTGAAAGTGAATTCAGCTGAAAAGGTCTGCTCAATGTGCAAACCAACACCAGAGTGACGATCTTTCTATTTTAAAACGTTAATCCAGATTTAAAATGTTGTGTTCCATTGTCCTTTCATCATTGATTTTGGTTAAGACAGAAAAGTGTGGCTGTTAGATGTGGGTATGACCAAAAATATAATTTCTTAGGCAGCATAAACCCCATGAACAGTACACTATGTGGCCTTTTACCACTGATCGAGTTTCACTGTCTGCCTAACAAAAGATTATTTTTTCCCAATATATCGCCTATCCAAGCTTTTATTACAAGAGGATGGAAGGAGGAACTTTCAGCCCAATAGGTATGTAATCTGAATAGCATGAAATATACCAATATACTGTACGTAATAAATAGAAAATCCTGCAAAGGATTTTCAAGGTAGTACATGGAACAGTCGTCAGCACTGCTGTGTGCTGTTTGTATATTCTCCATTTTTCTGAGTGGTTTCTTCTTTGGATACTACAGTTCTCCCCATAAATTCAAAAAATATAAATTTTAAGTTAATTGCTGCTTCTAAATTAGCCCTACATGAGCGTATGCATGTGTATAACCTACAACTCAACCAGATTTGGGCCCTGCTTGCACCTGGTGTTGCCTGAAAAGGCTTTAGACTTCTGTGACCCTAAATTGGAATGAAGGAATACAGCACTCCACTCAAAAATGACAGAACTCTTGAATAATGAACAAGGGGAAGAGACGATGTCTTCAATTCTCCATGAATGCATTTCCTTTGACTGCACATCTCTGATTTTCCAGAATTATTTTATTAAACAAAAATTTTAACAAAATATCCCTACATTTTCTCCATTGTGAGCAATACATTTGGTGGCTTTCCATTCAAGTTAGATAGATAGATTAGATAGATAGATAGATTAGATAGATTAGATAGATTAGATACTTTATTAATCCCAAGGGGAAATTCACTTACTCCAGCAGCAGCATACTGATAAATAACAATAGTAAATTAAAGAGTGATAACAATGCAGGTATAACAGACAGTAACTTAGTATAATGTTAACGTTTACCCCTCAAAGTGGAACTTAAGAGTCGCATAGTCTTCTGTCTGGAGATGATCCTGACAGGAGCCTGCTCAGCGCCCGTCGCTCCACCACAGATGTCAAACTGTTCAGCTCTGTGCCTACGATAGAGCCTGCCTTCCTCACCAGTTTGTCCAGGTGTGAGGCCTCCTTCTTCTTTATGCTGCCTCCCCTGCACACCACCGCATAGAAGAGGGCACTCACCACAACCGTCTGGTAGAACATCTGCAGCATCTTATTGCAGATGTTGAAAGACCCCAGCCGTGAAGTATAGTCGGCTCTGTCCTCTCTTGCACAGAGCATCAGTATTGGCAGTCCAGTCCAATTTATCATCCAGCTGCACTCCCAGGTATTTATAGGTCTGCACCCTCTGCACAGTCTCCTCTGATAATCATGGGGTCCAGGAGGGGCCTGGGCCTCTTAAATTCCACCACCAGCTCCTTGGTTTTGCTGGTGTTCAGTTGTAGGTGGTTTGAGTCACACCATTTAACTAAGTCCATGATTAGCTTCCTATACTCCTCTTCCTGCCCACTCCTGATGCAGCCCATGATAGCAGTGTCATCGGCAAGCTTTTGCACGTGGCAGGACTCCGAGTTGTATTGGAAGTCCGATGTATATAGGCTGAACAGGACCAGAAAAATTACAGTCCCCTGCGGCGCTCCTGTGTTGCCCACCACAATGTCAGACCTGCAGCTCCACGATACATGCCACCAGGTGTGAATCTACTCTCATCTCTGTCAGCTTGTCCCTAAGGAGCAGAGGTTGGATGGTGTTTAAGGCACTAGAGAAGTCCAGAAACATAATTCTTATAGCACCACTGCCTCTGTCCATTGGGAGAGGGATCGGTGTAGCATATAGATGATGGCATCCTCGCTCCCACATTCTCCTGGTATGCGAACTGCAGAGGGTCGAGGGCGTGGCGGAACTGTGGCTCTGGTGGTGAAGCAGCAGCCGCTCCATGGTCTTCATCACATGTGACGTCAGAGTGACAGGCCAGAAGTCATTCAGCTCACCAGGACATGATACCTCTGGGACTGGGGTGATACAAGATGTTTTCCAAAGCCTCGGGACTCTCCCCTGTTCCAGGCTCAGGTTGAAGATGCACTGTAGAAGACTCCGCAGCTCCAGGGCACAGGCCTTCAGCAGTTGTGGTGATACTCCATCTGGACCCACTGCTTTGCTGGCACGAAGTCTCCTCAGGTCTCTGCTCACCTGCGCTGCTGTAATTGTGGGTGGGGATGTCTCTCCTATGTTGGTATCAGCAGAAGGATGGGTGGAAGATGCAGTACTCCAAGGTGAGAGTGGGTTAGGGTATTCAGATTAAGTGAAATGAGTAATGTGAAATTTGTTCCTCTCTGTCTTTACATTGTTTGCTGTGGTCCAGTGTTGATTTCCATAGATGCCCATTCTATCAGGAAGTTTATTATCTCGATTCATCTTCTTCTTCTTTTGGCTGCTCCCACTAGGGGTCGCCACAGTGGATCATCTTCTTCCATATCTTTCTTGTTCTGTTACACCCATCACCTGCATGTCCTCTTGATTCATAAATAAGATTAAAAAATGTTCTTGGCCTTCACTACAAACCACATCTGGCAGCGTTTCTCAGCCACTGGGTCGTGACACACTTCTGGGTCTCGAGTTGCTATATTTATAATGGTACTGGGTTATGGTGGGTCGTGAGTGGGTCAGGCAGTGGATCACGCCTGGTTGCTGCTCTGACAATCCCACTTCTCCCTGCACTCGGACATTTATTTTCAAATTCGATTTAAGAAAGTGAACGATGCTCTGATGTTCGTAATTAATTCATCAAAGGAGGACCCTGTCCCTTGGTGGGCCGCAAAGACACTTACATGGGAAAAAGTGAGACGAGACACCAGTAAGACTGAAAAATACTAGCAGGAAGTAAGTAACATATAACAAATATCATTTTGGAGTGGAGTATTTCTATGGGGATGTTTAAGACTGAAATGTATGTTATGCTATTGTTCCTGCAGGATGGGACTTTTGAAGAAGCTAATACACACTAGATGGATGATCCCCTATACCTGTCTCATGATAAGCTACTGCCAAATAGCACTCTATGCTTGTAAATAAATGTACGGGAAAATTTCACTTAGTCAGATTACTGCAACCATGCGTAAACAACTACGTGAATTAATTTATCACCAATCTTATTAGCAGTAATAACCTGAAAAAAAATACTAGGCATCTTAAGAACCCCAAATTTACCAGCCCTTTTAATTCTTGCAAGGGAAAAGACTGAAATCCATTTTTCGTTGTATATTGTGTGTTGTAGTAGGCAGGAAGTTGGGTGCGGTTGTACCGCCTAACTTACACCCATACACCCAAATTTGGGACAGGCCTTCTGAACTTGTGTGATATGCAGAGTTAAGAAACAAGGCAATATTTTTATCCAAAGAAAATTGACAGGGAAGGTAATGATTGGAAAAAGAATTGCCATATTAATCATTCTTTCATTTATTTTCCAAATCTGTTTTACACCATTAGGAGGCCCCGTCAATTCTGGAAGCCATGGAGTCACACCATTATAAGGCCCTCTGATGAGCACACACAAACTCATAACAGGCCGATGTATCGCCAGCCATCAGCCTAACCTGCCCGCCATTAGGACATACTGTAGTATTAAACCAGAATACCCAAAGAAAATGCAGACAATGTGCAACTTCTACTCAGTGCTGCTGTCTCTCATCTCTGTAAAGACCCCAGCTACCACTTCACCATGACCCCCAAAATGAACGCTCAGTTCCGGAGCCATGAGGGAGACCAAATGGCTAAATGGTCTGAATTGTTCTGTCCCCTCAGTTTTGCACTTTATTAGTGCTCAGATACGTAACTACACAGATAATTACGAAGTGTGATCAAAAAATACGATGATTGTTTTAAAAAAGAAACGTTTATTGCAATAAAAGATTTACGATTACTAGTCACCCTCAAAATACTCTCCTCCACTTTGAATGCACTTATTTCAACACTCCTGCGACTATGCGTAGCAGTTCTGGAAGTTTTCTTTCAAGAGTGTCTTTAGTTGGGCTCTCATGGCTGCCTGAATGTCCTCAATGGATTGAAATCGTTTGCCTTTCATGGTCAATAAGGTGGATGCGGACACAGCATAATGTTTATATTTGACATAAATTGTCGTACTGGAAGGGATGTGTGACAAGGAGCGTTGTCATGATGAAGAATGAAATCATTTCAACATTTTCCTCAGTTATTGATGTTGAAGGACGTCCTCATCTTTTCTCATCTTCAACCGAGTCAGATCCATTACAAAATCGATCAAACCTCTTGTAAACGGTCTTAATTGTCGGTGCAGTGCCCCATAAACCGATTTTAACATTTGATGGGTTTCCTGAGCTTTTTGCAATTTGAAACAAAATTTCATGTTAATGTATTGCTCGATATCCATTATTAACGACAAACTTGAAAAACACACTTGAACTCAACAGTGGCTCACAAACGACTGACAATGTCAAACAAATTGAAACTTGTTACAAACTAGACTCTAGGATGGATACGAGGTGTGGCAGAAAAGTAATGAGACTGGCAACATTGCAAGCGATCTGGCAACGCTGCGCTGTTGTCCTTGATAGAGCACGTGTATCAGTACCCTCCCATAGCTCAGTGCGAGTTTCAACTCCTTCCGTTAACTACGTGATTTTTGTGACTGCTATTAGCGAAGTTGTGTTTTGGTTGTGCGTCACACAAAATGGAACAGCAGAATTTGGAGCAACGTTGTGCCATTAAACGGCAAGTGTGACGTTTGAAAAGTTAAAACAGGCCTATGGGGAACATTCTTTATCCCGAGCTCAAGTTTTTCGCTGGCACAAATCATTTTGGAAGGCAGAAAACACGTTGAAGATGAACACCATTCAGGGAGGACTTCGAAAACCAATGAAAACATCGAACGTGTGAACACTCTTGTGAGATCAGACCGTCGTTTAACATTAAGAATGTTGAGTGAACAATTAAATTTGAACAGATTTACTGTTCATCAAATTTTGACTGAACATTTGCACATGCGAAAGGTCTGTGCCAAAATGGTGCCGAAAAACTGCCCTCTCCATAACAGAATTTTTGACCTCAAAAGGCATTCCTGTGGTTCCCCAGCCCCCTTATTCACCTGACCTCAGTCCGTTTGACTTTTTCTTTTTTCCTAAACTGAAAAATGTCCTCAAAGGACGTCATTTGGACTTTAGAAAACATCCAAAAGAGTGTAACGGACATGATGAAGACCATACCGGTTGAAGACTTCCAGCGCTGCTACCAACAGTGGGAACAACGTCTCCATCGGTGTGTAGCTGCCCAAGGGAACTACTTTGAAGGGGATAACATTGATGTTTGAAAAAAATAAAAACTTTGGTAAATAAAAATCAGTCTCATTACTTTTCTGCCACACCTCGTATGTCAGAACCTGCATTGAATTGTTGGATGGTGCTCTGCATCGACATTCACCGTACTTTTTGATCACACCTCATAAGTCAAACGTCAGTAGAGTGTAAACATTCAGCCGTCTTGTTCACTCTGACTTTGTTCCATATTGAAATGCTACAAGTGGGAAACAAAGTAGTAGCCTTCTTTGTTTATAATCATGTGTGGTCATTTCTCAACTTTCGTGTTTCAGTTATATGAAAAAGTGCATTGCTGGGGATTTTATTTTCATTGCATTGTTTCTGTAGTAGGTGAGCCGAGCTTCCTAACTACAGTATTTGTGGATGTTCCACATACAGCACGTTTATCTTGTATTATCATTATTAAATATGCTGTCCTGAGAATTTACGGATCTGCTAAATTAAGACTGAAGTAACATAAGTTATTAATTGCATAATGAATTATAAATCTTATTGATTTTACAATACCAAATTTTAGCAGTGAGTATTCATATCTTCACTGTTTATTGGGAATGAAAAAAGGAAAGACTCCATTTTAACTGACAAATCACCAGTCCCTGGCACCAGCACTGCTAACATGGCTGGCTGTAACTGATGCAATCCCAGCATCCCGGGTTTCTTTCAGGATCACCAAATGTGGCCTTTGTAACATTTGTGTCTTACTGAACAGCTATTGTACCTTTTACAGGGAACTGAAGGTAATACTCACAATAAAGCCAATGCAAAACACTTATTGATAATTCATTATATGAGAGGAGCCTCCCATAAATCTAAAGGAGAATAACAAAGAGTAGAGCTCTCTTTTATTGGCAGCTTCCAGAGTGGGGTAAAAAATAAGTGAGGATTACAACTTGCCACAGGGATTTTGTTCATTGTAAAAAAACTTCAATTTCCTAAATTACTACCATTAACTTTCACGGAATCACTATTAGTAATCAATCTTACAGATAACGATGGAATCTCTAAATCCTTTCCAAACCTGCAATACAGATTTGTTCAAGCAAGGCTTGAGAACTATCTTAATTTTGCAATCACAGTTAAGGGCTGGTTAGCCATTGTTGAAGTAATTCATCATTCTTGTATGTGAGCTATATATGAATGAGCACAATTTGAAATCACATGCCATATACACCACTGCAAGCTTGGAATGACTAAAATTGACCCATAAGACCCCACCAAGCAGCAGACTCTCTCAGCCACTGAATGATCACTTTTATAGTTTGACACAATGGGCGGCAGTAGGCCCAACATATTTTCTCCACTGATTCCATGATACCACAGGGGCTTTCCACACCTGACAAGTGATAAAGAAACATTGGTTAGGAGACAAGCCCAGCTGTGTGCCATAGTTAAATAAAATGAAGTTATGTATTATAATGTAGGACTATTTATTATGGCGTTGGAGAGTGAGAAATGCAATTAAGACATTTCACTTTATTATGTACACATGAGAATACATCTACTACGTCTACTCCAGTCAATGTCATCATGCTGTCAGTCTATCAAATTTTAGTGACTCTTCCATAAATTCTTTGCTTGAAACTTACAGAGTTATAAAAAATAAGCATATACAACAAAATGTTTTTTTTTCTTTTTTAACATACAGTTGTACTCATGAGTTTACATATTTTGGCAGAATTTATAAGATGTGTACCGTACTTTAAAGAAAAGATGACTGATAAGGCAAAAGACATTTCATTTACTTTTAATGGAATCTATATGAAACTAAAATAGACTGGCACAACCATTAAACATCCATCCATTATCCGACCCGCTATATCCTAACTACAGGGTCACGGGGGTCTGCTGGAGCCAATCCCAGCCAACACAGGGCACAAGGCAGGAAACAAACCCCAGGCATGGCGCCAGCCCACCGCAGGGCACACACACACACACCAAGCACACACTAGGGACAATTTAGAATCGCCAGTCATCCTAACCTGCATGTCTTTGGACTGTGGGAGGAAACCGGAGCGCCCGGAGGAAACCCACGGTGAGAACATGCAAACTCCATGCAGGGAGGAGGTCTCCCCGAGACTACCCACTGTGCCACCGTGCTGCCCACCATTAGATTAACATAATGTAATTTTAAAAAATGAAAATTTGACTTTGTAATAATACAATACATAAAAAATGAACAGATATGCCACTTATATCTGTGGAAAAAGTAGGTGCCCCCGTGGCTCTAATTGCTGGTATTGGACCCTCTGGCAGAAAAAGCCTCAAGTAGGCATCTCCTAGAACTGTCTGCTGTCTCTGACAATGACTGGGAGAAAGATTTTCCCCCTTATCCAAGCTGAATTATTTCAGCTGTGCAATGTTTTAGGGGTGTCTTGCATGCACTGACCTTTTCTAATTCCCCCCACAGTAACTCATTGGAATTTAGGTCCAGGGTTTCACTTGGCCAGAATCCTCCATTTCTTTCTTTTCAGTGTTTCTTGTTTGATTTACTGTTATATTTTTAAGGTCATTTTAATTTAATCTACTTTCGGTTGGGCTTCAAACTTCTGACAGATGGTGTCACATTATCCTGAAGTACCCTCTGGTACAATGAAGACTTTAAAGCGTAAAGCAGGAACCTGTGAGTGACATGGAGGTCTTTGTTTATCCCTTTGCAATTGACCATAAGGGCAACAAACTGAATGCAAATGTAGAAATGCAATTAATGTTAATTTGTGTAGCAGATATCAGTAGGTTCTTAAGTATGGCAGTGAGTAAAACAAAGTTTGTTTAGTTGGAGATTTAGCCGAGGCTGGCATCACAGCTCCAGATGTCCCCCACAGGGGAAACAAAGATAAAGATGCGTCTTAAATATAAAGATGTTGCCTTAAAAGCAGCATTCAAGTATCTTCTTTTGGCATTCACTGCATTATCAATAATCAATAAAGTAAGTATGGCTGATATGTAATTTTGTATATTCCTCAGGGGCCAAGTTTTAGCACTGATAAGGTAAACCTGGTCAGTATGCCTCATCAGAAAAAAAATAACATTAAGAAAGAGCTTTATTATACCTTGGCAATGAACGTGAAACACAATGTTTTAACAATACAGAAAATCAGCACAGTTAAACAACGTTGAGAATAGCTCCTTTCATATTACCCATTCATTTTTTGTTCAGAATTACTCATTTGTGCATTTCAATGTTATGAAATTTTTCTGGGGAGCAAAGGAAATTACTCATGCTAAAGGTGAAAGGGCTTATTAGACTTCCAACCAGTCAGTAGGACTCATACCTTTTGTCGCTTGTATATGTTTTGTAGGGGAGCAACTTCGCAGTCCTTGTGAGCCCCAAACACTTTGCACATGGAACAGGTGGGAACTTCACAGGTCAGGCAGTAGATGTTGATTTTTTCGTCTTCATGCTCCTCGCACATCAGATGTTGCTCAGACTTGGTGAGGATTGGCCTACAGGTAATGAAAGCAGCTGAGGTGAGCAATCCAACTTGACAGAGGCATGGGAGAAGACAACATCACACCCGGTAATTAACTGTACAGAATACAAGCATACACTAAACAGCATTTTAAATGATTCCATGATACCATCAAGCCTAAGCAAAAAAAATCAGCTAAAGCAAGAAATCTGCACAATACCACCGTGCAAAGCATCCAGAAAGGCATCTTTGAAACAGGTAATGACTAAAATGTATTCCCTTTTTGGCCAAAGTGAGAAATGCAAACTTGGCTTATTTTGAAGATCAAAACATCTAGTAAGTTTCAATTAAGCTAACACTTGACTTTCAATGCACGTTTAAAACTCTACTTAAATGAAGTAAGATTAAAACGTTTTTTGTTGACATGTGCAAACTAAAAAGACCCCCTAATCAGTTATCGCTCTGGCCTCTGCCCTGACACTCTCACCAGTTTCATGTGCTCCTTGTCTCTGAATGTGCCAACCTGTTAGGCTAAACTGGTCTCTCAGTGCTCAGGGCCCAGAAGAAGAAATGAACCAAAATTTAAGCATAGTATTTTGACTGTGCTCAAGCATTGTGTCTTCTAACCTCTGCAAAAAAACATTTGCATTAGAATTATGTGCAGGTATTTGGATTATTTCCTTGTGCCTTAGCAATAAAAACTTTGATTGCCACGATGTTCACATGCTGAAGCTTCTTTTGCTGGATGCACAAATTTGAAAGCCTCTTACAAAACATAACTAAAATTCACAGCTTTTTGCATTCTCAGAAATACTTTTCACTTAAATAGGGCGCAGTTGTTAAGATTGTGGCTTGGCTTCATGTTCGTAGATGTATTAAGTCCTTGACACCGTAACATTTAAAAAGACAGTCAGAATTTTGAACTTTGTTCAACAACACACCAAGCAATAGGGTTGTAAAACATTCTTCCTTTTAGGATGTCATTGTACATCAGCCTCATATAGCACATTATGTTACGCTGTGAGACCCAGATTGCCCACAGCGGTCATGCTCCTCTTGAACCCAGGACATTGGTAATCATGAAACCAAGATGAAATATGATGAATGAGGACACACAACAATAAAATGTGTTTCCCATTACCAGGACGTCATTCCAGGTCCCTTTAGCTCAGCCCACCACATCTCCCATCTGCCACCTCCATTGGTCATCACACACCCGAACTGCTCCACTGGTGCTGTTTGCTGTGGCCACATACACACTGCACTGGTTATGGTGATTGCTGGAGTTCTGGAACTGCCGCCTCACTCTGCATCTGTAGCTCTCCCAGGCCTTTGTCCTCACACTGGATGCCACCACATGTCGGATCCTCCTGTCTCCATGTAAAGTCCCAGCATCCTCTCTCTGTATTCATCTGCTTTCATTTGTTTGCTCAACAGACTTGAACCTGCTGCTCCCCAGAAACTCTGTGCCCACCATCGACACTACTTTTTTCAAACTGTTTAACAGCACTGACACCACATGCCCTCTGATCTTCACAAATACCTCCTCACTGTCCTCATTAACAGCAATCATCATCTCATTTTTCATCTTTTCCTGATCAGGCTCCTTTCAACCAATTGTGGGTGCAGGTGGGCTCTACCTAATGACCCATGGAACACCAATGAGGTAACTGGTTGGGGTGGCTCCACCTTCATGTGCAAACACTCACAGCCAGTTTCCTCATTTGCAATTCTAGGGCTGCCCAGCTTTGCATCCACAGGCTCCTACACCCACTGAGCTGGAGCACACTTGCACAAAAATACACAAACATGGACCAATGTCTCACTTCACCACATATACACACACAGATGATTTCAAAATAATAGATGACCAATGTCACACAAGTGAGCATGGAAGGCAGTAAAGGGGCTCAACTAATGGTAAGAAGTTGATTCAGATGGTGATTATGGATACTAATCTCTCCTCTTCCATTGCTGCAGATCCCCGAAAAACACCTCAATACAAACCAGGTTCCACTTCCACCTCTGGACCACACCTACCAACTGACCTGACTTCCGCCTAACCCCACTGGACCCTCCTCTTCCTGTCCTCAGCATATAAAGCCAACCACTTGCCTCCCACAGTCCGGTCTCAGACTTTATTGATTACTCTTATAGCAAAACATCATTAAGAAGACACTTACAGTTAATATACGGGGTGGACCCCAAATCTTTTTTTTGTGTTTCTTTTGTGTTCTTTCCACACCCATATAATACACTAGAAGTATTGCACTTTAAGATTAATGATCAAAGATGCAGTACTGTCGTGTATGCTTCCATAAACACTAACTCACTCCCACTGCACATATGCATTGTTAATTCATTCCTTAAATCTATGAAAATTAGATCTCGGAACCTTGTAGTAAGCTCAATTAGTGCTTTTAGGATGATTTTTGTGAGACTGGGAACTTTCATAACATCTGTTTAGCAGTGTTTTACCAGTTATATGAACTGCAGAAAACTAAAATGGTCCTCTGTATGAAGAAAAACATTTTCACATTAGTGTGAAATTTACCCTCCACCCAAATGGGTGTCCCCGTTTTCTTGTTTTAGAACTAATTTTAAAATAAACACGACAGCTTTGGATCCTCTGTACAAACTTCCTTCAGAATTTTCAACGCTTCACTTGTGCCACCTCTTAATCTACCTTTGCTTAAACTGTAAAGGCTCATCTCCATTGATCTTTCCTCAGAACTCGCACTTTGCAGCCTAGGCAGTCTTCTCTGGACCTTCTCTAGCGTCGCTATTTCTTTTTAAGACTCCCAAATGTGTTATATAACTTAATTCTAACTTAATCTAACTTGTATTCTATACATCAGGCTACTTACCTAAACATTATAGTAGCCTAGTTACTGTAAATACTCGCGAATGAGTTCTCCCAAGGATAAGTCGGGACTTGATTTTACCATATAATTTCTGGTATTTTATAACGTCGGTCGTATAAATCGAATGCAGAAAACTCACGCTACTGGACCAAGGGATTATGATATGCTAGCACCCACCTGAGAGAGTAACCACAGAGCACATTGCCTTTTTTTCTATGTGTGTATGGCAATGCGCTGTATCAGCGTGTGCTCCTAACCTCGCTCTCTCTCTGTTGTGCCTACGTGACCACACGGTAATACCAGAACTATTCGAAGCAACGTTTGCACTGATTTGTGTTTTTTGTATCTCACACCCTCATACACCTTTATTGTAAGTGCGTCCCTTATCTATAATGTAGTATTCAATCAGAAGTAAAAATGAAATGAAAATAAAAATGTTGAAGTAGTGAAAGAAATTGGTGACTGCATGGCTGCAATAAAATTTGATGCGTCTGAGAAACTGATGTTAGATTGGAGGAGGCAAGAAGATGTAAAAAAAAATTATATATATATACAGTGGAACCTCGGTTTGCGAGCATAATTCGTTCCAGAAACGTGCTCGCAGTCCAAAGCACTCGTATATCAAAGTGAATTTCCCCATAAGAAATAATGGAAACTCGGATGATTCGTTCTACAACCCAAAACTATTCATATAAAAATGATTAATACAAAATATAAAGTAAATATACATAAAACAAATTTACCTTTGAAAAGAATTATGGCTGGTGTGAGTGAGTTTCTAAACTCTTGTGGGATTCCACTCAACGGGATGACACACATTAAAGAGCGTCCCAAAGCAATCGCAGTATCCCAGCGCTGTAGCAGTTCGCCGTATAAGCGTATCCAAAAAGATCGTGGACATGCTATAAGCTACTGCCGTCAATGGGTGATACAAGGAACATTATAAAGATCCCGCTACAATAAATAACAGCGCTGTTGCTGTTTCAAGCTGAATAAAGCTGGTGGTGGTAAAGTACTGAGACTCAGCTTTGTGTTTTGGGGCACAAGACAGGGACTCGCACTTCACAGCACACACACACACACACAGTTACAATGCTGTAGTAAACAGTATACGCTTGTGCGGATGTTGACTATATGAGTGAGGCACGCAGACTCAGACGGAGAATAGGAGACGATTGCCCTCAAGAGAAGAGAGAGAGAGAGACGTGAGAGAGAAGAACCATCAGCTCAGTTGTGATCACATGACGCTCAGCAGACAAAGTGTATCCATACTACTCGTATTGCAAGGCATCGCTCATTTATCAAGTCAAAATTTATTAAAAAATTTAGCTCGTCTTGAAAAAAACTCGTAAACCAAGTTACTCGCAAACTGAGGTTCCACTGTATAAGTGTTGCATTGTTGAATGGGTGGCATATAAGTCGACTTATACGTGAGTATATATGGTAATTATTTCCATTAACCGTCATTAGGGGTATGTTCAAGGCTTCAGACCTCCCATTATGTATTCACATTTAACATTTTTCCCTTACATAAAAAAATTAATCTCCCACAAATCTGCCCAAGTTCCACTGTAATGGCTCAGCTGATTCTCCATGAACCACCCTTACATTTTGTTTTATCTGCAAACTTAAACATATGGTTATTTATATTCTTATTAAGATCATTTATGTACTCTATATGGTTTGATATGTTTTGATAGTATATAAAAAAAAACAGCATGAGGTGCAGTGCCCACCATCACTGGGATATAGAAAGATGTGCAAGCTGTAAATACCGGCAGAGCCATCTTAACAACATCATAGGCCTCCTGGGAAAAGTAGTGTGCTGGGGTCCCTGTTTTGACAGCAAAAAAGAAACATACATAGGCATCAGAAACATCGTGGGCCCCTGTGCCCTGGGTCTCCATGAAGAAAGTTATTGACCACCCTTCTTTCTTCTACAGAGTAATGCTGATTTTTATATTGCATGTGTGGCACACGCTGCTCTGCAACTGTGTGTTTGTTCATAGAGAGGTCTGCTCTCACCAGCTCTATGGTCTGCTCTCACCAGTCCTGTTCTCCATACTTGGGCCCGTGTAACTACCAGCTCTCGCCTAACCCATAGGGATGCCTGCATGCAATGCACTAAATCAGGGGTGAGCAATGTCGGTCCTGGAGAGTCGTAGTGGCTGCAGGTTTTTGTTCCAGCCCAGTTTCTTAATGAGAAGTAAATTATTGCTGATGACGCACTTATTGCTCAAGTGACATTTTAGTAGTCTCTCTTGTTAAGGTTCTCCACCCTTAATTGCTTATTTCAATCTTAAACTGCTGCATGCAGTGTTTTAATGGCTCCTTACTAGCAATTACATGTAAAAGACAAAGAAGCCAGCAGTTCTCCAGCTAGCTTTTTTCCAGTTACATCTGTGTGTATGTTCATCATGCACTGTTTGATTTAATAAAACACTTAATAGAAAAATTTGACAGACTGAAAATTATCCGTTTTAGGTTTCAAATCATTTGGACGATATCCTTGGAAAGGAAAAAATCTACGATATAAGAGCCTTACATTGCGTAGATTAACAAGCCATAAAATTAAATAAGGTCTGAAATTGGCAAGGATTGGTTTTTAATTAAGCAGTTGGGTTGGAATGAAAACCTGCAGCCATTGCAGCCCACCAGGACTGACATTGCCCACCCCTGCACCAAATCAATGAAGAAACTGTCAAGTCAGCTACAGAAGAGCAGCTGAACAAGGAAGAGAAGCCATTTAATTCGAGGTGTCATGGAAAAGTAGAGCATCTAAGGGTACGGGAGGGAATGGCAACATGGAGGAGGTCAGACAGATATGGAGGGGCAAGGATGTGGATAGCCTTAAAAGTTAGTAGGAGAATATTGAATTGAATTCGGAACTGAACTGGAAGCCAATGAAGCTGCTGCAAAACGGGAGTGATATGGTGATTAGAGGGGGTTCTAGTAATGATGCAGGCAGCTGAATTCTGGACCAGTTGAAGCTTATAAAGAGATTTGTGAGAAAGACCAAAGAAAAGGGAACTGCAATAATCCAGAACAAGGCTATAAAAAAGGATAGCAGAGGTGTGGGGAGTGACGGAGGGGTGAATATGATTAATGTTACGCAGGTGGAAATATGAAGACCGGGAGATGTTAATGATGTGGGACTGAAAGGATAAAGTACTGTCAAGGATGACACCCAGACTCTTAACGTGTGGGGAAGGGGAGGCAGAGGAATTATCAATAGCAAATAAAAAGTGATCAGTTTTGGATAATGTTGATTTTGTACCAATGAGGAGAACCTCAGTTTTGTCACTATTTAATAAATATTTAATAATATTTAAATAGGGGAAAACACTACCTAGAAGTAGATATTGTCGTGTGTGCACATAGGGGACAGCTTAAGGGCTCTAGTAAAGGTAATACCCGGCCGCTCCAGGGGATGGCACTGTATACTCATGTCCCTTCTCTTTCTTCCTCTGCAGACCACATCATCGACGGCTTTACCACCATTGACATCACTTCCGCTGTCCGTCCGCCTGGAGCTCCCTCTTCCTGCTAAAAGTCCACAAAGCCAGAAGATCTGCCACCTTGGAGCAGTCAAGACTTAGACTCACATCCGAGAAGATGTTTTTTTGTTCCTTTCTCAACGTTTAATGTGTTTATTTTCATTTCAATTATGCTGGGTTTGCCTAGAGGTGCTCCAAACCTTTATGTTGTCTTGTCTATTCTCTTACAAGATCTAAATGAAGTATAGCAGCTCAATTTATAAAATACAGTTCCTTACTCCTAACACTCTAGCTGAGCCATTTCTGTGCTTCCATGCTCTTGTCCCACTCACGTCCATGAATTATGCATTTTATCTTCAAAAACAGAATTTTTTTGTTATTTTCTATTTTTTTTCTCTCTTTTATATTGAAGGTTTAAAATATTATTTAACAGTTTCACTATTTTTCCCAGGATTATTGAATTCACAGAATGTTATGTTACTTTCACAGTTTTTTGGTGATTTATTTTTTTATTATTATAATCAAGCACCTAGAAGTGTTTTGCAGAGCACTGCTTCTGCTGAGTTAGGCCAAGTTTTCCAATGCTGTCTGCCTTGAAGATGAGTGCCATCTGGTGGTTTTATGTGAAACATCACATGCATGATGAATCAGTAACCCATAATCTGAGGGAGGTTTAATAATAAGAAACAAATCAAACAAAAAAAATATTTGTCTTACATTTGTATTATATGTTTTGCTTTATCAGACTGGAAAGAAAAAGAGTGAGTGGATGTAAAAGTGCCCTGACATGCCAGAGTAGAGTAGAGGAAACTGAAAGGTTATCCATTTTTGACATGTTTCCACCCAGTTCCATTCATTCATCTTTATTCTCATTCAGACAATCCAAATATTTATCCCAGTTCATACTTGTGTGCGGCGTGGCAGCGTCAAGCACAGGTCAAGAAGCAGATCTGAATGAGGCCTCAAAATACTTCCCTGTATCCCTACATACAGTACTTCAGTGAAACTCTGCAATCCAATTGAGAGTCAGGTGGGGTCTGAGTGTTCCCAGCAACCCCTGGGACAACATGACCTATAATAGATGAGGTGCCAGCGTACTCCGGGGCCTCAAATCTGTTTTTTTTCCTCCATCTACTCTATGTACATTTCTCTCAGTCCCAAAAATACCCAGTTCAGGGTTGCAGGGAGAACCAATTCTGGATGAGGAGACAAATATCCAAATCACATTTTCAGTTCAAGCTACAAAATCTTCTTGGTTTAATGTGATTAAGAATGGGAATGTCGGTGTTCCATACAGTTTTAGTTATAGCAAGAAGATTTTATCTCTTATTAACTTACAGGGGGTGAAAGGCTATACCACTGTCTATGGCAATGAAAGAAAATTATATTCTATTCAAATTAAGCAAACACTAATATGAATTTAACTTAAAACATTAACTTTCTAAGACTGGCGTGTACATTTCCGGCCCCTAATTCTTTATGCAGGGGAAGAGACAATTACTACAGTTTACTTCATTAAGAGCCACAAACTATATTTTTACATTAACTATTGTTTTCAAATCACTAGCAATAACACTGCGAACAACAATTTAAAAAGTCTTATTTCAGACATTGACAGTTTATTCCCAGGTCTGTCCAGGGTGCTGGTTTTGGTCTGCACACAAACTCTTCTGAATGCACCTTTGACATCTGGCATTGTCTTGATGATTCGCCACATTACTTAGGAATTGCGGGTGCATCATCATCTACAATTAGAACAATGTCCCCATGATCAAAATTTCTTCTTGGTGCTAGCCATTTCTGACACTCTTGAATACTCTTTAGACCATCTTTTCCAAACCAAAACGGCCTATGTATTGAACGTGCGTCCAGCACCTTCATTTTAAGAAAGGAGCCCAGGAGGCATGTCGGGCTGTGTCTTCAGTAACAGCAAGTGATTGGGTGCGAGTGCCTCCAAATCATTTGGGTCGTCTGATGTCTTTGTGAGGCGTCTGTTATTGATGATTGATACAACTTCACACATCACAGTTGAGACTTTCATTGTCAAGAGTTTGTTGGTTAAGTATTGAATTTAGAATCTTTCTTATGCTTCTGAGTGGTCTCTCCCATACTCCACCTTGATGAGAGACTAATAATGGTGGATTGAAAATCCATTTGTTTTCTTTCTTCATCATAGCGTTGCTGATTTTTTTTCTTGGTCAACATTTTGAATTGCTTCATGTAGCTCTATTTCTGTTCCAATAAAGTTTGTTCCATTATCTGAGCGTATGCTTTGAACTTGTCCTGTTCTGCATAAAGACTTTCAATGCACATTCATCACTGGCCCCTGTAAAGTCCCTTTCGTGGTTTCCCCTTCAGTTGATGTTGCCCCACTAGCTATAACTTTAGGTGTTGTTCCATCCTCTTTTTTGATGTGCAAGATATCTGGGTGTTGCAAAAAACCTGAATTTCCCCCGTTTGAGACAGCAAAAACATAAGCCTTTAGGTTTCAAAAAATCAATTCTATCTTTATGTAGCAGTTCTTTTGACTTTACTACATCCACCAAGTGTATGCTGGCCATTGCAGAATACACAAGACTTTTTAAATGCACAGAGAGCAGTAACAGTCTTTTTGACCGAGGTTTCTCTAATCCTCTTTTCAGCAGCATCGGACAATACTTGTAGTGAATGTACCTCCCAATCTCTGGCCACACTTCCAAAGAGACCTACCCTTTTCAATCTTTGTGCTAACTTGTGGAGCCTTTCCATAAAACAGGATGCATTACCATCTTAGCCTGTCGATGTAAAAAGGAAGTTAGATCGTCAATATCTGCCCCTCTGTCTTCTCTCTCTTCAAGTTTACACAGATAAGTTGTGTATCACCACTTGTAAAGCGTAGAGGAGATTTAAGATTATGGTACGGATGTTTTGATTGTTGTTGACGGCTTCCTATTTTGGCCTCGCTGTTCATACAGGTGTTAAGAAAGGTTGCATAGTCTCTTACGGCTAAACTATCATTCAGCATTATTTTAGGCCATTTCAATACTTTTTCCAAGTAAGCATGTACGGTAATTTATTTATTTTTATAGAGGATGCCAGGGACGCTCCCAGCCTTAGCCCGACCCGAACACACTCACAAACAGAGACAAAATAAAGCACACTGGGAACTAACAACAATTAAAGAATAGAATGAAATCAAATAATACCACCCCAGTACCCCTACGGCGATATTACATTAAACACAAAAACACAACTCCACACAGCAAAGTCCATGGAATACCACACCGGATGTAATGAGAGATGACAAAAGTAAGTCCAGAGATCTGTATGTTGTAAGGGAATGAAAAAACAGTCCTACCGGTAGACACTGTAAGGGTGAAGATGGATGGATGGTTCAGAGGCACTCCTATACTTGTGGGAAAGCCGTGAATCCACAATCAGTCCTCAGCACCCAGGTAGAGAGACAATCCAGACCCCAACAACGAATACAATCCAAGACATACCAACTAAATATGGCTTAATTGACAGAAAGGCAATCCGACAGGTAAAAGAATCACAAAATACAAGAAAAAAACACTTTTTCTTTCCCTTGGACACCTGCCCTCCTTTTAAACCCTCTGACCACCTCCTCTGCAGGGACCGCTGGGAGATGCAGTTTTAATTCATAGTAGCACTGCTACAAGCATCAGCTATGAATGTTTGGCCAGTCGCTTTCTGGCTTTTGCGTAGCCTTGACTTGGTGGTAGCCGCGCACAGCCCTTAACCAATTCCAGGCAGGATCTCTTGTAAATTGAATTAGATAATCTAACTTATTGTGAAGGTTCTCTTACACATCCCCTACAGCGTGATCAAAGGCTCTAATAAAGCCAATGGGTCACCTGCGAATAAAGGGACCTGGCTGTTTAGTACTTCACCACGCAGTGCAGGAGGTGCAGAAGCAGGAGCTTCCTTTCGTTGGGCTAACGTTTTAGCCATTTCAGTGACAGCAACTGTTGGTTGTTCCTTGCCATTGTGTGGCCCAGTCTGTCATATGGCAGTCAGTTTCTTCTCTTATTTTTGTCGATGGCACCATTGAAAGTCAAGGTTCATAAAGATACTGTAGGTGTCCCAGATTCCTCGAGCGCCATAAGGTCCCTCTGTCCTGGTCAAATCCAGACCATTTGATGAAACATAAAAGTTCTGTCTGGAGAGCAGACATCAGTGCAGTGAATCCAATGAAAATCGATTCCAAATGAAATGTCGGTCGGGAAATGCACACTTCAAAAGTTCGTTCAGGAGGTGGCACGTGACTTTTTCAACAAAAACCCCAGAGAATTCTTGTCAAGCATCACATTTGTTCTTTTTCAGTCTTCTGTTTTGGGAGCACCATTTTTTCTTCTTGGAATTTTCAATTTTATTCGAACTCATAAGAATTGAACAGCTTCTTCCAAGGAAGGATACGTCAAACTGATACAAGATTTAGAAAATCCCACACTTCCATCAGTAATCCACTCAGGGACTGCCGGGATGCATCACCTTTCATGCAGAACTGAACACAACATGGAAACCAGCCCTGGACAGGACAGCAGGCCATCACTGAGGACACATACACTCATTTACACTGGGCCACTTAAGAGTCGCCAATTAGCCTAAAGTGTACATTAAAGTAAAACCCATCACTGATGCACAGTAAGCCATTATTATGGCATCCTTGGCATCACGCTTTCAGAAGAAGAGTTGTATTTTTCAGGAAAAGTGACCACATCTTGACATGCATCAATACTGAGGAGCGGCAGCCATGAAATGTTATAGCACAAAAGACAGTTGTCACAGAAAAGAGGAAATACTAGGAATTAGGAACATTATCAGTCAGTCATTATCCAACCCGCTATATCCTAACACAGGGCCACATGGGTCTGCTGGAGTCAATTTTTAAAGCTAAGTATTGCTTCCATGGCAATGACCATTTCTTCATTTAAATTTATTTAAAGTTGCTTTGTGCCAAGGGTCAGATGCCACAGCAGTGAACCAGGTAGCATCTGGGATGTTGAACCATCTGTGCACAGCATACAGTAGCAGCCCCTTGTCTTGAAGGTAACTTTAACACAATGAAAGCACTCAGTTCATCTGTTAACCGTTTATAGATATCCAATATGCAAACGATTCAGAAGTACTACATCTGAGCCACCGTTAAGGTGTGTATTAATCGGATTTACGTATTTCAGTACAGAAGCCTATCCAAGTCCCAACTTTGAATGAACTCCCAGTCCATTCTAGGATACAAGAGGCAGAGTTCTGAAGATAATTTGATTGCAAACAGGAAACCAAATGAAGGGACCCATGTGTTCATTGCCATTGAATCAAGTCAGGACCCTTTGCAGCTTCTTCTGTCACTGCTGGGATATTCTCAGGGAACTTGGGTGCTCACTCACCCCCTACACAATATTTAGTGATTGATATTGCTTAAAGACTTCATTGGTGATCTACATTCTCGTTATATTGAAGTTTACTACAAAACTTATTCTCTAAGGAGGTTTTAAATTCCAAAGATGTGCATTTTCAATTATTGGAGACTCATAAATGAAACAGTGTGAGTGAGTGTGAGTGTGCCCTGCAATGGATTGCTGCCCCATCCAAGGCCGGTTTCTGTTTTTATTAAGCTAGGTTTGGCACCAGCTTTCAGCAACCCTACACTTTCACTTAAAGGTCTGTCATTTACTTTGAAAATGATGTTTTCTCAAGCTTAGGAACTTCTCAAAGTTTAAGGAGTATTATGTGCATTTTCCCCATGAGAATGATGCACTGTTTTAAGATCGTCTTCAATTAATTCAAAATGCCTCAGCCATTTCAAGTTAAATGTAAGCACGCTTTAGAATCGGCTCTCCAATTTCCGGCTGCACAACAAAGATCACGAATGAGAGGAAAATGCCTATTAAATTTTCAGAGTCTAAAGGGTAAAGAAGGGCATGCTGTGCTGGTGTTGGCCACCCCCTCTGTTGACACTGCTGATTGCTGCTCTCACCTTTATCAGCCAATGTGAAATAATGACAGAGTGACATTTTACTGATGTCAGTATCTTCCCAATCAGCCAGAGTTAGTGTATTGATGAAATGAGACATTCTACCACAGGTTTTAAATTTGACATCCACCATCACTTAATGCCATCCATCAGTATTAGAACAGAATTGGCACAATGGTATAAAGGAATGATTGGATGACCAGTGACTCTGGAACATAATTGTTAATTTTAGCCCCATGTTTCAATTCCTTTCTTATGTAAATTACTGTTTTAATACTCAAACCAATGGTCTAGTAGAGAGGTTTAATGAGACCCTCAAACAAATGCTACTGTATGTAAGGTGGTCAGTGAGGATGAAAGGAACTGGGATCATCCTTTTTGCATATCGAGAAGTCCCACAAGCCTTTGTGGGGTTCTCTCCATTTGAATTATTGTATGGACGACAGCCCTAGGGCATATTGGACATTTTAAAAGAAGGTTATGAGGAGGAGGCCCTCCCCTCCACAAATATATTAGAGTATATCGCATGGTTACATGATAGATTTGCAAAGATTTGCCCCATTCTAAAATCCCACATGGAGAAGGTGCAAGCAGCTCAGGTCCGCTGTTATAATTGCAGCTCGTCTCAGCAGGAATTCTGCCTGGGAGATCGGCTCATGGTACTTGTTCGCACCACCTACTGTAAATTACTTGCACATTGGCAAAGCCTGTATGAAGTTAACGAGAGAATGGGGCTTATCAATTATTTGGTGAAACAACCAAATCGCTGGCCAAGCAGTCAGGTATATCATGTGAACTTTTTGAAACTGTGGAAGGACAGGGAACCAGACCCCTCCTCTTGACAGCCCAGTTTACTCTTTGCTCATAAACTAGACCTTAACTTTGGCCCTAATTTGAACACCCAATAGCGACAGGAGCTGGAAATAGCTATCCTGTCTGTCCCTGGAGTGCTGAGTGAGAAATCCAGAGGGACCACCCTCTTTGCACATGACATTGTGACTGAGCCCAGGGTGATCATTCGAGAACACCCATATCGACTTCCTGAGGCAAAAAGAGCAGAAGTGGATTCGAAGATCAAGCGTATGCTGGAACTAGGTGTTATAGAGGACAGTCATAGTCCCTGGTCCAGCCCTGTTGTCTTGGTCAAAATGCCTGACAAGAGTTGGAGGTTTTTCAATGGCTTCTGACACTTAACCAAGTCTCCCAATTCAACGTCTATCCAATGCCACCAGTGGACAACCACCTCAAGTGACTAGGACAGGCTATATTATTGACCACTCTTGACATGACAAAGGGGTATTGGCAGGTTCCTTTAATAGACTCTGCAAAGGCTAAGACTGTGTTTAGCACCCTAGCAGTCACTGGAAGCCTTTGGATTAACTCTAAGAAATGTTTCTTTGGGTTAAAAGAAGCCAAATATTTAGGCAACCTAGTGGGGCAGGGTACGGTATGACCAAAATCTTCCAAAATAAATGTCATATTGACCAAGTGACAAGTCCAAGCCTTTCTTGGCTTAGCGGGTTAGTACTGTAGGTTTGTACCCCAGTTTTCCAAGAGAGTGGCGCTCTTGACTAATCTGACAAATTAGCTAACGCAGAAACTTAAAGAAGGCCCTCAGCACCAATCTTAAAGGCTCCTAACTTTTCTTTGCCTTTCATCGTATAGACGGATGCTTCGGACACAGGTTTTGGTGCCATGCTGAGCCAAAGCGTCAATGGTGTTGAACAACGCATCATGTTCATATCACACACATGCACATGGGAGGCAGCTAAAGGGCTCAAAAGAAGGTGATTCCATGCCAAACCAAGGGATGGCAGAGTGTGCTAATCATTTCTCTTTTGTCCCTGCTGACCAAACACAGGAAAATCTGCATGGGCTCGATGATGGAACTTCCGGTTCTGGGACCAATGATGTTACTTCCGGCCCCTGTCCAGATGACATCATTTCCCCTGCCTGACTTTAAAAGCTGCCATATTCCTTCTGTCAATCAGTTCTGTTTTGGACTTACATCTGTAACAACCTCGCATTTATCTTTTTTGTTTTGCCTATTTTTGCAGCCATACTCCAAGTATATGGGACCAAACATTTTTCTGTGTCAAGGTGTATTCTTTCCATAGAAGTTACGGTAGCTCCAGACAGTCAAGGAATAAAATATAAAATGTAGCACACACTACACATGCCTTGAAAAGATTTGTTCTTTAATGTCAGTGAATTAGTACGTTTGTTTAGAGACCAAGACAAGTACAAAAGAACTAGTTTGTTCATTCACTGCACAACACTAATGGCCAGGGATAAATAGGAAATTCAAAAATATCAAAAACAAAAAGTATTTGCCCTAAGCACTAAAACACTTTCCAAGTCAAAAATGCTTACTAATGCACTTTTATTCTGAAAGTTGCTTTTTTTATTCTAGATCTTAAACACCATGTTTGGTTACCCTAAATCCAAAATCATGGACTTCAAAAGAAGCACACCACCACTTTATATACTTGTGGGAAATGACACTGGAACACACAACTTCCTGGTGTCAAAATGCAGCACTTTTAAAAACTAAATGGTTGTTGAGACCAAAAAAATAACATAAAATCATGTTTTTTTTGTATCAGAATTAATAACATACCTACCATGGTAGGCTCCTTGAAGGAAGGTTAGGAGCACGTGCAGATACAGCGCATTGCCACACCCACCACATTACAAATCAACTCAGGTTCCCCAAATTTGGACCCGAGTGCAGTCATGCAACAGGTGACACCTCAGCACCACATTAGTTCAAATGGAGTGGAACAGCATGAGGTTTTTTTATTGTGGCTGGAGTGCCAATTCTGACAACAACCCCTCAGGTTTTCACCTGCAGGTTGGTGGGCCTACATGTAGGGCTGGATGCAGATTAACATTATACCCAGGACGAAGCAATTGCAGGTCAAGGGCCTTACTCAAGGGCCCAACGGAGCAGAGTCACTTCGGTTGTTTACAGGATTTGAACCGGCAACCTTTAGATTACCAGTGGAGACCCCTACCTCAGAGCCACCACTCCGCCCTGTGGGAAACAGCCCGGTCACAGACAGGCAGACACCGATAGTTCACCCAACACACGTTTATTATACATACAATTTACACAAGTGAAGCACACACAACCAAATACTCCCCCAAAGTCCAGGCCTTCTTTCACAATGCCCTTATTCAGGTCCGCCTCCACTTCTCTCCTCCGAGCTCCGTCTTTCTCTACTCCCGACTCCAGCCATCGAATGGAGCGAGGTGGCCCCTTTTATCCTCATCCAGATGAGCTCCAGGTGCCTCCCAATAACCTTCCGCCGGCTGTGCAACTGGAAGCACTCCAGGTGTCCCTGGTCTTCTTCCCCCCAGCACTTGCGGCTGTGGGAGAAGTGCTGAGGGCCAGGGCTCCTCAGGCATACGGGCGCACCCTGGCACTGACCACGGGCACATATAGGGTTGAGCTTCTAAGCTCTGCTCCCGTGATCCCCAAAGCCACCAGGGTAGTCACCACCTTGTGGTCTGGAGGAGGCGTAAGCCCTCCTCCGGTCCTTCCGGGCATTCCGGCTGGGTGCCACCCCCAGCTGCTTGCCACAGCCTATAGGCTACTTGGATGACCCTTTAATATAAACAGCAGTGGAGAATCATGATCTACATTATTCCCACATTTCTATAACAGTTACTGAATGCTAGGGTGTGTTTTTAAAATATTTGCTCACAGTTTTGAAATAAAGAAATTGTTCTTTAATACACTTGTATCACACGCATGGCAGTGCAATGCTGTCGTCTGTTTTCTGTATCAGTCTCAGTACAGTGTGTATCATCAAGTTGTCTCATAAATAAAGCTAAAATAGATAGATAGATAGAGATAGACAGATAGATAGATAATCTTTATTTATATGAGCTATTTTTCATGTCTGTACATTCTGTTTCACTTCCTGCACATCTGTAATAAAATATATTTCTTGCTGTTTACAGACGATATTTTGAAACCTGCTGCAGTGTCCTCGTCTGTGGATTAACTGAGAAGATGCATTACACTCCCCTCAGATTACACAAGTTGTTATTGTCACCGAACAGTTGATGCTGTGCTGGATGACTATGAACGTTGGTAGACCGTTGTTAAAAAAAAAAACCAAACACCTACATTTAAAGTGCTACTGAAAAGCTGATTCTAAGAAAGAGAAGACCACTGACAGGCATCAAAAAGGGGTGCATAACTTCCTAAAATGGCTGTCCCAACTGGGAAACATCGATTGTACATCTTCCTGTCTCACTCGAGTGGATTCTGGTACTCAAACTTAATTTTTTTTTTTACACATTTTGTCATGTTGCTGCTTGATGCTAAAATCAATTATATTAATTTTTTCAAGCAACATTCCACAACCCAGAATGACAAATTGAAAATAAAAGTTTAGACATTTTTGAAAATTTACATAAAAAAAAAACCTGAAATATTACATTTACACAAGTACTGTACACAGACTCTTTACTCAGTACATCATTGAAACACCTTTGGCAGCAATTTCAGCCAGGAGACTTCTTGGGTTTGACACAACAAGCTTTGCACGCTCTGCCTTAGGGATTTTCAGCCATTCTCCTCTGCAGATCATCTCAAGCTGCATCCTGTTGAATGAAGACTGTTGGTGGACAGCTTTATTCAGGTCTCTCCGGTGATGTTAGTTGGGTTCAAGTCCGGGCTCTGGCTCGGCAACTCAATACCATTCACAGAGTTGTCCCTCAACCACTCATTAAGGAGTTAAGGTTTTCATTAAGGAACACTGTTATTTGCTCCATTCAGCTTTCCTTCAACCCTGTCTAGTCTCTCAGTTCCTGCTGCAGAAAAAAAACAACCCCACAGCACGATGCTGCCACCACCATGCTTTACTGTTAGAACGGTATTACACAGGTTTCTCCAGAAATTACATTAATTTTGGCTTCACCATACCAGGGAATCATGTTTTTCACAGCCTGAGAGTCCTTTAAGTGACTTTCTGTTAACTCCAAGAGGGCTTTCATGTGTCTTTTACTGAAGAGAGGCTTCTGTCTGGCAACGTTCTCATAAAACCCAGATCAGCGAAGTGTTTTTCAGTAATGGCTGTCCTTCCATACAGGTTGTCTGGAGCTCAGTCAGGTTCTTGACCACCTCTTTTACCATGGCTGTCCTTCTGGAAGTTTAGAACAGCTTCAATGCCAGATTGGCTACTTTAGAAAGCAGAATGGAGGACCTGGCTATCATTGTGGCACCCACACATCCATCTCCATCTCAACATGTTACTCAAGTAGCAGAACTTCTCTACTTTAAAACAACTCTAGTACTGAAATGCAAATTTACACATCCTACATTAGTATGTCGTACCCCTCTCACACACCTTCTATGAATTAAAGGCTGCTAGAGCAGCAGCAGATAACCTTTCACACCACCACATTTTTTATGCACCCAGTTCTGATTGCACCAGCACTGTTGCTTTCTCACAACACCTCTACTAAACACGCTGCACGGACACAACAGCAACATCTTCCACACCTCCTGTCACTTCACCTTCAACCATCAGCCTGGCTATTCCTGTTTATCTCTTAAACACTAGCTTTCTGTGTCATTATCTTCTCTTTCAATTTTATCTTTTGCCACCAAGTAAGTTAACTTAAGAATGTTGTATTAGAAGAACTGTGATATTTACTATCAGTTTTACATTTTGTTTTGGCAGCTACTGAAGCATTAGAGAGAGCCAAAATGTATTTGAGGAATAAGAAATAAAATATTTCATACAGTGTAAAGCAGGGCTGTTCAACTCTGGTCCTGGTGGGCCGCAGTGTCTGCAGGTCTTCATTCTAACCCTTTTCCTAATCAGTGAGCCGTTTTTGCTGATGATTAATTTCTTTTGCCTTACTTTTAATTGACGTGCCTCAGATCCTTTAGTTGTGTCTTTTTCCTAACAATGAGACACAAAACAAGCCGCCACACGACCAGCTAACCTGAAAATAAAGAAAGGTGAAGGTCTCAGTCATGTTGGTCTGCTCAGGTCTCCAAAACATCCTGACAGTAACCTTAGAAAAAACAGAAAATCAACAGTCTGCTGTGGCCGAATGAGAGCAGCAACAAGTCCTGCTATTCAATAACAGCTTTCATTAACAGTAAGAATTGGCTTCTCACTAAGAAACAGGTTGGAGTGAAATTGGCTGGAGTTTGTCATTCTAATTTAGCTGGTCATCTGTTGGCTCGTTTCACATCTCATTTCTGTTTGGCTGCCATTTAATGAAGAAACAAATCAATTCAGAGGACTGAATCCTTAAAAACATGGCTATTAACATGAAGGGAAATGGTGTTAATTAGTAGCGAAAACTGCTTGCTGATTAGGAAAAGGGTTATAGAATGAACACCTGCAGCCACTGCGGCCCACCAGGACCGGAACTGGACAACCTTGATCTAAAGCCTGCTCACCTGGAGGATTCTTGTTTGTAAATGTCAATAATATTCTCAACCAGAAGGTTCCTCTGCAGTCCATAGACTCCATGCCGATCCAGAACAACCTCATGACGACAAGAAGGACATCGGAAACGGCCTCCAGTGGACACAGTGGTGGAACCCCTCGACTGCCATAAAGGATTAGAAGCCTGAAAAAGAAAGAGTGATTTGTGACAAGACAATCACTTGAATACTGAAACATCTATCAGATTAAGAGAAAGGATATGAAGGTACTGTCAGAAAAGGCACCTCGTACTTATAGGCCAATAAGTCTATAACATGAAAAATTGTGGAGATCAGAAGAAAAAATAAATTACAGAAGTACCTGTACAAAAAATAGCAAAAAATAAAAGCCAGCATGGAATTATGAGAGGAGCATCCTGCCAAACCAATCAAATAGATTTTATTGAACAGGCTACTAGAAGAGTGGACAAAAGCAAAACATAACAGAATTTATTTTGACTTTTCAAAAACCTTCCATACAGTCAGACACAGAGGATTATTCATTCCGAAACTAGAAGCTGTTGGTATTGGAGGTAACCTACAAAGCTCAGTCTCAAACGGGTTAACTTGAAGGAGACCAAAAGAACCGATAAGAGGGAAATGCTCTTCATGTGGCAAAGTCATCAGTGGAGTCCCTCAGGGGTTTGTCTTGGGTCTGTTACTTTTTCTAATTTATATTAATGAAATTAATTTTGGTGTAGTTAGCAAATCTGTGGAATTCACAGATGATATTAAAATGGGAGGGGTAGCAGATACTGAGAAGGCAGCAAAAATGATTCATAAAAGATCTGGATGAGCTTTAGAAATGGATGAACACTTGGAGTTTAACAATAAAATGTGGAAACTTCCAGCAGGGTGTGTACTTTTTATAGTTTGTAGTTTATTAGTTACTAGCAAAATACCCGCGCTTCGCAGTGGCGAAGTACTGCATTAAAATTTTTATTAAGAAAAAAAATTAAACCTTTTTAAACTGAGGGAAGATATGCCAATAATTATTTGTTAAGGATCTCTTTGTATACCATGTTGTCAGTTCAGCCCTCCGGTTGTAACATGACCAAGCTGTGCGCTGAGCTTACTCTTGAGCATGTAACGTACAGTTGGCCATGTGAACAGTAATCTTGTCTCAAATCTCACAGCTTGAATTGCTGCTGTCATAATCGGTTTGAGTTTCATGGTTTGTTTCAATTACGACAGTATTTGCAGGATTTGTTGTGTTGAAGTGACATTCGGCATCTGTCAAGCGTTGTAAGCACACAACCGGTTTCATCGATAAAATCACATCCAGCTTTTAAGAGTTTAAACATTCATAAACATCAAAGTGTCCAAAATTGAAATCGTCACCTGTAAATCTAAGATGTTTAAGAGGCATTGGCGGTTGTCGAAAGGTGTAAAATATTTGGCCATTTCGGTACACTTGAAAGCGACAACTGAACAATTCAGCGGCAGCCATCAACTCACATTCAGAACAATAGGTGAAGGGCTTAAGCATTTCACTCTTCTAGTGCTCCTGTGTAGTCTAATTATCTCCTGTACCGTCATCAGTCCACACCTTGAACCTGTCCCAGTCATTCAATACATAAGACAGAATGTTCCTCCGGATATCAAGAGTGAGCCTGATATGGCCGTGAAATATGTAACAAAGAGAATGGAAAAGGTAGGTGGTACAGTATCTCCGGGTATGGAAACCACTCGGTAAGTGACAGTTCTTTGATCGATAGTGATCACCTCAATAGACATGGTAATGGGGGTTGGAATGATAAAGGAAATGAGTACCTGAGCAATGTAAAGTAAGTGTAAAATACCTATACAATAACTATAATTGTAATAAACAAACAATAAAACAGCCGAGAAGCCGTGGATTAAACAAAAAGGCTGTAGTTATCAGTAGGGAGACGTGAATCCCGTGGCAAAGCAAGGAAGGGAATGTAGAGACTGGAGTGACGGACGGTCTTATATAGGCAGGCAGCCAACAATGTGGGAGGCGTTGGGATGGGGGACCCAACGCCACCTCACACGGTGACCGAGGTGCAGGCTATGGACGATATATATATGCGTAAGTAGGATTCAGTTAGCGTTGGGAACCCGTGTACCAAATTTCTTGAAGATGGGCCCATAAGTAACAAAGACTGTTGAAAAGTTCAATATGGCGGCCGACAGCATCATACCACCGAAATAAGTACGTACATTGGTTTCGGTTAGTGCAGGGAAGCCGCCTACCAAATTTTCGAGAAGATGGACGTTGTTGACCGTTATGACCATTAGGCGTAGAATTTCGAAATGAAACCTGCTTAACTTTTGTAAGTAAGCTGTAAGGAATGAGCCTGCCAAATTTCAACCTTCTACCTACACGGGAAGTTGGAGAATTAGTGACGTTGGAAAGTTCAATATGGCGGCCGACAGTGGTGTCATACCAACGAAATAAGTACAGACATCGGTTTCCGTTAAAAGTTCAATATGGCGGCCGACAGCAGCATCATACCAACGAAATAAGTACCAAATTTAAGCCTTCTACCTACACGGGAAGTTGGAGAATTAGTGACGTTGGAAAGTTCAATATGGCGGCTGACAGTGGCATCATACCACCGAAATAAGTATGTACATTGGTTTCGGTTAGCGCAGGGAAGCCGCCTACCAAATTTCGTGAAGATGGGGCCATAAATAAGAAAGTTCAACATGGCGGATGTTGTCGACCGTTATTGACTGTTATGACCGTTACGTGTAGAATTTCGAAATGAAACCTGCTTAACTTTTGTAAGTAAGCTGTAAGGAATAAGCCTGCCCAATTTCAGCTTTCTACCTACATGGGAAGTTGGAGAATTAGTGATGAGTCAGTGAGTGAGTGAGTGAGTGAGTGAGTGAGGGCTTTGCCTTTTATTAGTATAGATTTTAGTTTTTATAGCGTGTAGTTCATTAGTTATAAATAACTAATCTTAAAATATTGTTACCATAAATGGAAAACCTGAGAACGGGTGCATTATTTTACCGTATCCATCTATTTGTCTTTTGTAGGACACTTCACTTCATAAAAATGTAAAGCTACAGTATATTACTTGAACTTGAGTAACTAACGGGTCACTTACACCTATTTTGTAAATCTTGTTTCCTTATATTGTGATTTATTTTTATATGTTTTATTTCCATGTATTCCCCTATATTTACAGATTATTGCCAAGGTCAGACCACACTTAGGGTGCTCTCATTTTTTGTTTAGATTGGAAAGAAGCAATTACTTGTGCTTTCTTTGGAAGACGTGGTCCCCTCGAAACATGCCAATCTCCATGTGACCTCAGAAATGCGGGGGTGGGGGGGTGTTTCAATTCAGCACTTAATCTATTTGAGTCTGTAGAGTAGACCTTTAAATTATGAACTGACATGACGGTGTTGAAAGCTGGTAACACGAAACCACAGAATTCTGAGGAATAATTTCAAAAGGTGTAATGAAGAGGAAGTTGTAATCCTCCTGTAGCCACAACATTTAGTCACTGCTTTGGTTTTGAATGATCATGCTGGTGTGTTTGCAACACTCACTATGGTGTCTTCTTATTTGAGGGGGCAAATAGGGCTGCTCAGAATCCGATTTCTATAAAAGTTGATGAAGGGCCACATGCAGCTGACACAGCCTACGGATCACAGCTTCTTTCTTTTATCCGTTTGGCACCTGGGTGGAGATGCCTCATTTATATCAGATAAGGGGTCTAGTCAGGGCAAGGACCTCTGGGGGTTTGAAGGCATCCAGGACAGGAACAGATCCACATATAAATTAAATTAGCATGAACACTCAAGTAGGGTGAAGTTTCTTTCTAACATTCGAGTGTTTAGTGCTTCCATCGCTTATTTTCAGATGGGTACCATAGCAAAGAAACTTTCTGCATGCAGCGTTAGTTCATTGCAAATTATACAATTAATTCATAAAACAGTCAACATACCAAAAACAGCTGGCCAGCTGTATAAACAGTACGATAAGGTCAGTAAACCCAAAAGACATCTGCATATGCTGGCTCTACAAATTATTAAAATGTAAGGAATAATATTTACATTCAGTGTATTTTCTTTCTTTTCTTACTAAGTTTTCTCTAACAAAAACAATGTGTCTCTGTTATAAAAAAAAAAAATCTTGGGGCAAGACAAGACTTTTTTCCTGCAATGAGATGTGATCTTTTGAAGAAAGACAGAGAGACAATTTCACGTCCCGTGAGACGGTCAATTCACATCATACTTACAACCATTTTCAAACAGCTTTTGGCAGACACACTTCCTGTGCTCTCATCTCTTAAACATTTGGGGCCGGAAAAAGAAAAAGTAGAACGTCGTAAAGAATTCAAAATCGGGGGCACGATACGCATGCAGAGCAGGTTACAGATAATGGAAGTAGGAAAATTCGAAAGTCTCAAAAAAATGATAGTAAACATACGGAAAATATTACTCTGTGAAATAACGGAACAGCAAAAAGAGATCAAATAGTGTTTGAAGATGTCTGGGAGAGAAGAGAGACAAGGCAGTGAGACAACAGGACAGCTGTTGTACAGGCTGTTAAACGTTAAGTGCAACACGAGATACAGATCATGCGGCACGGCAACAGCAGCAACACAGCATCTGATCGAGCAAAGAGGAGGTAAAAAAAAAAATAAAACAACTGTTATTGGTTTCCCATTGTATCACCGTTTAAGAGGGGTTTTGGAGGAGCGACTGCGTCTCCTTAGGGTATGTTCAGCCCCCCTCTTCACAACGGTATGTAGCACTGGCGGGGTCCGGGGAGGGGCAAAGCCCCCTAGTCATATCAAAAATAATTGAGTGTCAGTGCTTTAAAATAAAAATACCACAGACAAGCAAATTTCTATGTAGAAACTGTAATTCCATCAATTTTGAGAATTGGCCTGGAGACTGAATACCAAACACAAAGTAGTCTTTTGGGACTTTGGTCACGGTGAAAGGCACCACACTAAGGGTGTACTCACACTAGCAATTTGCTCTGTGCCCGAGCACGTTTACCCGCATGTAACCCCCAAAGACTAGTTTGTTTGACTAGTGTGATTGCTCTGTGAATTTCATCACAGTGACACATACTGTGACTCAGTATTGTGTATGGCCCCCATGTGCCTACAATGTCTGGTCTGGGAAAGCTCCTGATGAGATGACAGATGGTGTCCTGGGGGATCTCCTCCTAGACCTGGACCAGGGCATCAGTGAGCTCTTGGACAGTCTGTGGCACTAATTGGATGCACCGATACATAATGTTCTAAAGGTTCTCGATTGGATTCAGGTCTGAAGAATGTGTGGGCCAGTCAATGGCATCAATGACTTCTTCGTCCAGGAAATGCCTACACACTCTGGCCACGTGAGGTTGGGCACCAGGAGGAACCCAGGGCTCACTGCACCAGTGTAAGATCTGCCATTGGCTCTGAGGATTTCATCCCAGTAGCTAACAGTAGGCAGGGTATTGTAGCCTAGCACATGAAGGTATGTGCGACCCACCAAGGATATGCCTCCCCAGATTGTCACTGACCTAGCGCCAAATCAGTCATACTGCATGATGTTGCAGGCTGCATTACGTTTACTATGGCTTCTGCAGACTATTTCACATTTGTCACATGAGCTCAATGTGAACCTGCTCTGGCAATTGTGATATTCTCTATCGAGTGTTGGTCGAGCTGCTGCTGGGTTGATGCCTTTCTACGGCACAGTCCAGCTGTCCTTGTGTAATGTCCTAGTATCTCCTGCATGCTCTTGAGACTGTGCAGGGAGACATAGCAAACCTTCTTACGATGGCATGTATGGATATGCCATCCTGGAGGAGCTGGACTACCTGAGCAACCTGAACTGGCTGAAGGTACCACCTTATGCTACCAATAGTGACAAGGACACTAGCAAAATGCAAAACTGGAGAAGAATCAGTCAGGAGGGATAAGGAGAGAGCAATTGTTTGTGGCCACCACCTGCAAAACCATTCCCTTTTTGGTGGCAGTCTTGCTGTTGCCTGCCCAGTGTACCTGCTGTCACTTTAACTTGCACCAAAGCAGGTGAAGTTGATTCATAATCACTTATGCTTCCTAACTGGACAGATTGACATCCCTGAAGCTTAATTGACTTGGTGATGATCAAGTGTTCCCTTATTTTTTTGAGCAGTGTATATAGATATATGAATACATATATAGAGCATTGTTTTACTTTGACTGCAACTATTTCTTTGTCATCTTGTAAAGCCCATTGAACTACAACCTTCATATGAAAATGAGCTAAAGTAATAAATGTTGAGACAAATTGCTCCAAATAGGTTTTGCTAGGCAGATGTATGTACATATATACCTTACATAAATACACTCAGTGGTCACTTTATTAGGTACATCTATCCACTGGGCTGTGAAAAAACATTTGTTCCTTCCTAATATCCTGTTTTAGCAGATTGTACTTAATGAATGCCTTCCATCTTTCAGAGAAATTGCATTATTATAGAAAAGAAACCAGAGTAAACACATGATAAAGTTGAAAAATTATTACTTTCTTTATTTGTGGAATATTATCCCACATCCCTATCATAGACAGGAAAAAGTAAATACACCTCGTACCTCATAATTTCAATACTTGGTTGCAGCACCTTTAGCAGCAATAATCGCAAGTAAGTGCTTCCAGTGTTTCGATATCAGTCATTCAAATCACTGTCAAGGCATTTTAGGCCACTCTTCACGGCAGAATTGTTTCAATTTAGACATCATAGATGGATTACAAGCGTTGACTAGTCAGGACGGTATCTCTGCTGGGTGCAAATCATTGACTAGGCCACTCCGAAATGTTAACAATGCCTCTTTTGAGCCATTTAGTTGTTGACTTAATTTTGTGTTTTAAGTTGCTGCCCTGCTGCATAATCCAGTTATTTAGCTTCAGGTAATGGCCAGACCATGTCCTTCAGAATATTCCAGTACCATGCAGAATTCATGGATGCTTCAATAATGGCAAATGTTCCAGGTCCTAAGGCAGCAAAGAATCTGCATTCCAACACATCACCACCACCATGTTTTCTGCTAGGTACTAGGGGGCTCTGCCCCCTGCTCGCTTCGCTCACCAACTCCTGGGTGGGCTTTACGCGCTAGCCACTTTGCAGCTCTGCCGCTCACGTATGGGGAAGCGAATGCACAACTTAAGCAGGTTGTTATTTTCATGGGAATTGTTACGTATGCAAAATAGACCTAACTATTTTACATAAAAAATAGTAAAACGTAATAGATTGAAAGAAAATTATGTTTCATGTTGCGTAAGAGGTATTCAATGTGTTTTATGTTTTTGTTCTGTTTGGCTTTGAAATTAACACGCAAACACTTTTTAAACTTACACTTTTACTGTAAAACTTCAGTAAAAACAATATTTGGAATTAACCTTTTGTCAATATTGGATTGAATTTTGATTTCGTGTTTGGACTTACATTGTGACAATGCAACGTATAACTGTCCGCGATTGAATATCGTTTCTTTCTCTCCAATAACTAAACCAACTTTTTCGAATGTTTGTCCCTGTGAATTGTCATAGCAAAAGCTGTTCCAACAGGAAACTGTAAGCGTTTCAATACGAATAGCATATCCAGATCTTCTTTGGTGTCTATTGTTTTCTGCGGAAGATGTACTACATTAACTTTCTTGTTGCCTGTTAAACTTTTACATGTCAGAATTTATCGACCAATTTTGAATACAACTAATCTTGTCCTATTGTATAGCCCATCACTCAGACATAAATTCGCAGTAACGATACATCCTTCTTTCAACAGTAATTCAGCCGGACGGTGTCAACGGTTGTAGATATTCTATGGCATATTGTAACTTGATGTTTTCATTTTCCATACCATCACCACCAGCTGTTTCGGCATAGTCTATTGATACGCATTTAACAAATTTGCCATTTAACAACACAATCATTTTTGCATTAATTCATTTGATTTCATCGTTTCTCTGTGTTAGGATTGCCTGTGTATTCATTTCTTCTGTTGATAAGCCTTTGTGATGAAATTCTTCAATAAAATTTTGAAATAATAAGTCTTCTTTTATTGGGAACTTAAAGTGAGGTAAACATACAAATTTATAAGAGCTGAGAGCACAGAACTGTGTCTTACAAAAGCATTCACACGAGGCGAGAGGACCGTAGGCGTGGGCCGTTAACCTGAACTGGTTGACAGGAGGGCGGGACTTCTCTTTGCAATAGTCTCAAGATTTTCTTTTATAATAGGGATATATCCTTACTGTCAAACAGCACAGTAGCTATTTGTGCCAGACATTGTGGTGCAAACCATTTTTGTCTAAGGAGTTCTGGTTTTGACTCATCTGTTCATTGAATTTTTTCTATTAACTCAAGTGTTCCTTTGCAAATGTGAAACAAGCACTAATGTTACTCTTACACAGCAAAGGTTTTTACCTTGTTACTCTGTCATGAGTCACATTTTCCTAAATCTTTTTTTATCATGAAGTCATGGACACCGACCATAGCGGAGGATGGAGATGCCTGCAGTTCTCTGAATGTTCCGAGACTTCTTGAATGAATCATTTCTGTGCCCTTGGAGAAATGTGGGCAAAATAGCCTTTTACTGAGAAGATTCACCCAATATAAATGCTCTCATTTGGAGGTAATTGCATTCACTGTGATTTTATGGAGTCCCAGGGCCTCATGAAGACCCTCTATGGACTGAAAGGTTTCAGCAAATGTATTCCTCATCTCTTCTGAAATTTCCTTTGATTGAGGCACAGCATTCTTCTAGAAACCTTATGCTGATGACCTCAGTCTCATGGTAACTCTCGATATATGGTGATGTTTACATTCAGCAGGGTTGCCTATAATCAGGTCTGGATGTGATCAGAGAGCAGAGCCTAATTATCAATTAACTGCAGCCATCTGAATGAGAAGTCAAGGGAGTAACTACCTGTTCACACAGGTGTTGGATAACTTTAGCACTTAAACATAATAAGCAGCAACTTAGAAATGGTGATAGGCGTTTACCATTCATCAAATATTCCAATTTTGTCTAAAGATCTGAAGCCATTCATTGAAACAAATATACCAAATCTATGTTACTTGACGTTAACTTGGAAATTTCTCAAGACAATGGGCCTCGATTTTAGTGGCGTTGGTTAATCAGATGGATCAGAAGGATTATGCAACTCGTGGACTACTTTTTGAGGACATTATATGTTTGTTGAACATCCTACATAAAATTGCAAATGAGTATTTAATGCGTGCTATAGTTGAATTTGTACTTTTCCTAGTGACTCACCACAGTTTTTGTTGATGTTCATTGGAAAACACAATTTTACAGTAAATTGAATTCTTTTGAATTCAAACAGGTAATTAGAAAAAATAATGAGAATTTTGGGTATAGATATAAATTTCTCCCTGCAGCATATCTTGTTCAAATAGTAACCGAATGCAGCTTCTGATCAGAAATCATGCACCGTCACAAGTTTATGGATGGTTTAAATCAAAATCAATATACACCTAACCTTGGTTTACTTAAAATTGTTACATATTGCATTGAACTTTAATGGCTGCACATTTAAATGTCTAATGAAATGTGTAAGCATTGTACAGAAAAGAACAGTTCAAAAGTAATGTCAGGGACTATGTACTGTACATTGTGCACCTCTTCTATACTTTGTCCATGCGGTTCTCTTTACTAAGTTGTGTGAGCATAAACGTACTGAGGCATGGTGTCACACCTGGATTGTGTTGTTCCCATGGCTTGAAGTGGGCTGGTATGCCAGTTTCTGCTTTGCAAACCGTAGTGTAGTGGCATATCATGGTCTGTCCTCTAAGGGGACACTCCAGTTTTCCGCAATATTGCATTGATTTCATCTCCGAGGGCCCCTGGTATCCATCCAATTGTTCAAAGTATATGCACTGTATAGAAGTAAAAGCAACAACCCATGGAGGACAACCACACACACCCATTGAATTTGTACATACTGAAGAAACTGACCGAGTAAGAATACTGTGTGTACCCAGAGATACAACCTGATAAGCACAACTTCTTTGAACTTAGGCGAACTTTGGTGCTTCTGCTTTGGCCTTCATTTACATAAAGCGGAAGCCCCATTAATATGTGCGATTCCTTCACAGCGCTCAGCAAACAAAAGGCTCCATGTCTAAGAACAGCCCACTCACTGTAGCATTATCATCAACAAATATTGACAAATAAAAAAAATGGGTTGGCTAATTTTCTTTGTTTTTTTTATAATGTCACCAATTCAATCAAATCAGTCCAGTGATTTTTGAGATTTTTGGGCATTTTGTTTTTTTGTTGTAAGGGGATTGTTATTCCTAAATATTGTGCCATCAAAATACATATTTTTAATGGATACCTGCTGGCCCAGATGTACATGTTCACTTCCCAGGTCCTCCATGCGTGGAGTCTTCATGTTCTCCCTGTGCCTTCGTGTGTTTCCTCCGGGTGCTCCGGTTTCCTCCCACAGTCCAAAGACATGCAGGTTAGGTGCATTGGCGATTCTACATTGTCCCTAGTGTGTGCTTGGTGTGTGTGTGTGTGTGTATGTATGCCCTGCCCGGGGTTTGTTTCCTGCCTTGCACCCTGTGTTAATTGGAATTGGTTCCAGCAGACACCTGTAGTTAGAATATAACGGGTTGGATAATGGATGGATGGATATATATAACTATATATTTATATCTATCTATCTATCTTTATATATTTATATCTATCTATCTATATTTATATATATATATATATATATATATATATATATATTGTGGACTGGGACCCGGACACAGGCAGACGGACAACATAGTTCCACCACACACTGTTCATTTACAATATATTTACAAATCTTTTGTGCACTCACACACCCCAGTGCCTCCAGCACCGATTCCCCCAATGTCCAGGCCTCACTCTTTCAATGCCTTTCTCTTGGCCGCCTCCCGTCCTCTCTCCAGCTCTGTCCTCTTCCACCCGACATCCACTGCTGACTGGAGGGAGACGGCCCATTACATGGGAACCCGGATGGGCTCCAGCTGCTTCTCGGCAATCAGTCATGGCCACACCCCAGTGTGGCGGAAGTGCCGGCTGCGCACCCGGAAGCCATCCGGGTGTCCCCTGTTCTCTTCCCCCCAGCACTTCCTGGTGTGGTGGAAGTGCTGGGCTCCAGGGTTCCTCAGGCACCTGGGTGCCGACTGGCGGTGGCAACGGGCCCCTACAGGGTTGGGCTTCCAAGCCCCCAATACAACCAGGGCGATCGCCCTCTTGCGGTCTGGAGGAGGCACAAGCCCTCCTCTGGTCCTCCTGGGCATCCCGGCTGGACTCCAGCCCCGACCGGGTCCCACACGGGATACTCTGGCATCGGGCGCCGCCTGGCGGTGGCCACGGGTCCCTACAGGGCTGGGCTTCCAAGCCCTGTACCCGAGGCCCCCAACATAACCAGGACGGACGCCCCCTCACGGTCTGGAGGAGGCACAAGCCCTCAGTTCACGACCAAAAAGTTCACCAAACTTTTGCCTCGGTTCACAACCACACACTCGGTATACGAACAAGCCAGTTTCCCTTTCGGTTTGTGTGCGTCGATGATTTCCGCACGTGTTGCATTTTTCTCGGTCAGACTGCCTGCCTGCAGCTGAGAGAGAGAGAGAGAGAGAGACGGCGAGAAAGCCGCGTGCCTGCCTGGCTTTTTCATTTAAGCAGAGCCGCTCCCTGTTCATTATTCTCAGTCAGACGTGCACTCTCTTTGTGCTCTACAGTATTTCGTGTGCTTTTGCAGTTAACTATGGCTTCTAAGCAAGTGAAGAGTGGGGAGAAGAAAGTTTTGAAGAAAATTGAAATCGAAGTAAAGAAAGAAATTACAAGAGGTGGAAAAACTGTTTACCAGTTTACTCATTTACCAATTTGAGAACCCTCGTGCTTTCAAGCAGCATAATGTAAACAAAGCCAGACTGCCAGTAATGTGGAGGGCAAACACAAAGGGTTGGGTCACAAGGACTTTCTTTTTGGAATGGCTGCATGAGGCTTTCGCTCCCACCAGCTAAACAGCTAAAAACACCAGAAACCCAAGAAATCACAAGAGAGAAAACGCCTGAAGGAAAACACTTCATGCCAGAACTCGACTCATGCAAGGTTAGTTTTCTTGGTGGTTTTTGTATTACGGATTTTTCAAAAGTTAATTTTTCAGTTCGTAGCGTGAATTGTTGCAATGTTACTTTTCTCTTTTTTCAAATGTTCGCTTTTTTCCCAGTGCTTAAAACTCATGAAAGTGTTTATAGATGGAGTTGTTCATAGTGTGATTAGTTGCAATGTTACTTTTCTCTTTTTTCAAATGTTCTTTTTTTTTTCCGCTGTGCTTAAAACTCATTTTAAAAAAAGTGTTTACAGCGATCGGGCTGCAAGGCTAAAATAGCGTGATCTTGTTACTTTTTTGGTTGCTTGTGGTTGGTTTTTAAATTAAAGTTCGGATTTGTTCTAATGTTCCCCTCTGGTCAGAGAGGGAGAGAGAGAGAGAGAGAGCGAGCTCAGAGAGAGAGCAAGGGCGTGCTGCTGACAGAGGGGGGAAGGGGGTGTGTGCGCTACAGAGAGAGGCTGACGTGGGTGTGTGTGTGTGCTACAGAAAAAGACAACGGGGGGGCTGACAGTGAGGGGGTGTGCTACAGAGAGAGAGAGAGAGCACGAGCGAGCCTGCTCGTGTAGCTGAGCAGGGACCCTGGGTGTTTTGTGTCAGTGTTATTCAATGTTTTTACATTAGTTTACTATTACACTGTGCATTCTATGGTGTAATTAACTATACAGTATTTGTGCTTAATCTTTACATATATTTACATACAGTTCGTACGGTCTGGAACAGATTACAGTGAACCCTCGTTTATCACGGTTAATCCGTTCCAGACTCTACCATGATAAATGAATTTTGCGAAGTAGGATTATTTATAAATTGAATACTTTCGCAGTTATAGAAAACCGGTTTACGACCTTCTAAATATGTTTTTTAACATTATTAGAGCCCTCTAGACATGAAATAACACCCTTTAGTCACCATTACACTCGTATTACCCAATATATTAGACAAAATAAGAGAAAATAAGACATATTAGACGTTACAAATATCATATTACTAGGCGCACTCGAATTTTAAGGTGACCGACTTTTTTATCCTCAATTTTTGTGCGCTCCATGTGTCCATTAGGCATGTAAGTGTAGGGAATGAGAACATCAAAGTGCCCATTCATAATATCTTTTTTTTATCAACCTCAAGTGCCTGTTCAAAGTCGTACAATGTCAGCCCGAATCTGTACCGCTAAAGACGGAGTTTCATGCACTAAATAAGCTATAGATGAGAATAAGCAAGCACCATCTCCCCTGATATTTACTACGCGGTGAGGCATTTGTACTCCATCAACATTAATTATTTCCAGAGACATCATTTTGTCTATTTTTCCAGCGCATCGTGCACAAAAGCAAGGGAACGATGAAAGCACCAGAACACTGCTCACATCACGTCGCTTTGTACCAACTTTTATCCTCAATTTTTGTGCGCTCCATGTGTACATCAGGCATGTAAGTGTAGGGAATGAGTACATCAAAGTGCCCATTCATAACATCTCCTGAAAACCTACGTTTTTTTTTATCCCCTCAAGTGCCTGTCCAAAGTCGTACAATGTCAGCCCGAATCTGTACCGCTAAAGACGGAGTTTCATGCACTAAATAAGCTATAGATGAGAATAAGCAAGCACCATCTCCCCTGATATTTACTATGCGGTGAGGCATTTGTACTCCATCAACATTAATTATTTCCAGAGACATAATTTTGTCTATTTTTCCAGCGCATCGCGCACAAAATCAAGGGAACGATGAGAACACCATCTATATAGTAGATTATTGTACTGTACATTTAATTGCACACAACCACTAACCTATGGAGGCACAACCTCAGTAGGAGAGTCTTCAGAGGTGGTGCAGTATCTTCAGCAGGTGCGTTGTTGTCTTCAGTGAAGAAGTACTAGGAGTAGGCAGTGGGTGTCTGGGTGCGCGGCTTAAGAACATCTTGATAGGCAGTTGCTGGCGCTGTCTTTTCATATGCATGAGGAGGCTTTTGTAGGGTATTGCCATCTTTAATCATATCCAAGAGTTTCACCTTCTCCTGGATAGTAAACATCTTCCTCCGGCGCTTAGTTTTATTGTCAGGAGGCTTAGAAAAAGCAGCACGTTTAGAAGCCATCGTAGGCCTTAGATAAAAGTTCTCAGAAAGCGCATGCGTAGTGACGTAAGCGTGTATGAGAAAAAAATCGCGATAGAGTGAAGCCGCGAAAGTTGAAGCGTGATATAGCGAGGGATCACTGTAATTGTATTTACATACAATACTATGGGGGAAATTGCTTCAGTTCACGACCAACTTGGTTTACGACCAGAGTTTTGGAACGAATTATGGTTGTGAACCGAGGTTCCACTGTATATATCTATACTAATAAAAGGCAAAGCCCTCATTGACTGACTGACTCACTGACTCATCACTAATTCTGCAACTTCCCGTGTAGGTAGAAGGCTGAAATTTGGCAGGCTCATTCCTTACAGCTTACTTACATAAGTTGGGCAGGTTTCACTTTGAAATTCTACGTGTAATGGTCATAAATGGAAGCTATTTTTCTCCATAAAATGTAATGGAGTTCACCTCGATGGCCGTGGGGGGTGGAGTTTCGTGTAACATCATCACGCCTCCCACGTAATCACATGAACTGACTGTCAACGCATTACGTAGAAAACCAGGAAGAGCTCAAAAAAGCGCTGAAGAAAACATGCATTATACAATTGAGAAGGCAGCGAAACAATAAGAAGCGAGCGAGTGACACATACTGTACAAGCATATTCATGCCTGCAGCTACTTCAGAAACAAAACACGGTGTAAAACTAAAGTTTAAATTAAGTTCATAGACAGGCTGCCGCTGGCGTTTGTCATGCCCACGGCTAATGCGGATACAAGTTTAATGAGAGGACGCAGGGTATGAACAACAGTTTTGATCACTTTCTAACTAAGTTCAAATTTTGCTTATGCAAATTCCGAGAGACTGTGTTTCTGGGGGGATTGACAGTTAAGGCGGGTGGAGGAGTGATGTCATCCTCTCCCCTCCCATTCACCTCATTTCGCTCTGAGCTGAGCTCCGCGGCTAACGCTGTCTTCCGAAGCAACTTCGTCACACTGCCACCAAATACTCACAGAAAAATCCACAAGTTAATACACACGCTGTCTCTAGAGTTTCTACACACTGAATCCTCCAGGCACTACTTACAAAAGGTTACATTGACAATCGTGCTACGTTATTTTTAAAATGTTTCATTTTCTTCTCGATTAATTTTACCCTTGCACCCCCTTGGTTTGAGAAGAAATATGAAAAAATATTGGGTTAACACATAAAAACTGGGGTCTCCTGCCCAGCGAAAGTTGAGCAGCCGGCGCAAGCGCATAGCTGTGCCGGCCTTTGAGACACTGACTGCGCTTCTGCCTTAAGTCAAAGTGAGCACTTTTAATTTTTTTCATCCTCCCCCTGAGCTATAGCCCAGACAAGTGCAAACACGGGACCCCTTTTCTACATTGTGGCAAACTAATATTAAGGCAATTCACACTTTCTTTTGCACGTATACGATTATGAGGTCATCAGCTCGGATTATGAAGACACGCACAGGATTGACAGTGCCATCACAGCCGATTAATGGCAGGGACGTCTCACCAGTCTACACAAGACCCACCGCGACTGTCCCCAAAAGGCGCGTTTCGCAGCGGAGAAGTAGTGTGTTAAAAAAGTAATGAAAAAAAAAAGGAAACTTTTTGAAAATAACGTAAAATGATTGTCAATGTAATTGTTTTGTCACTGTTATGAGTGTTTCTGTCATATATATATATATATATACACACACACAAACACACATATATATACAGTCTTTGGGGTGCGAGCAACTGTTGCTGGGGGTGACAGAATCCATGAAGGAAGAAAAATGAAAAACATTATTTGTACAAAATCTTAATTTATTTATCCATTCCTAAATAATTAAATGGGCAGGCTATTTCGTATCAGTGCAATACGCTGTTTGTTAAAACGGATGACTCCTGCTCTTACGTGCAAGTCTGCGTGGATATTATGAACTATCGTTTCTGTTCAAGTTCTATTAAAATTTTAAATAGAAGGAATTTTTATTTAGTTGACAGAATATTATTCCGGAATAAATCAACTCAAACCTTAAATAACTTATAATATTTTGCTCTCCATAAAAATATATCCTGTCTAAATTATACAAGTTAGAAATAAAGTAAACGTTAAAAGAACAAATTTCTTTACTTATGTAATTTTATATAAAAAATAAGCTTAAATTTTAAATATCCCAAAAGATTTTGCTCTCCATAAAAATATATCCTGTCAAAATTATACAAATTAAATAGGGGGATTGGCGATTCTAAATTGGCCCTAGTGTGTGCTTGGTGTGTGGGTGTGTTTGTGTGTGTCCTGCGGTGGGTTGGCACCCTGCCCGGGATTGGTTCCTGCCTTGTGCCCTGTGTTGGCTGGGATTGGCTCCAGCAGACCCCCATGACCCTGTATTCGGATTCAGCGGGTTAGAAAATGGATGGATGAAAATATGAACATGGTGCATAGCAAAACCTGAAATATAAATAAAATTTGTTCTTTTCAGCAATAACAAATCAAATCATTCAGTTGTTTTTGCTCTTATGATTTTATCAGAGCTGGACGCGTGGCATCTTTTTTTGGCAACAAGTTCGTTTATGTTTGGTGCGAGGTTCTGTGTTGTGGAGATTCTCAGGATGGACTGCAGGTGCTCATCAGTGAGGCGACTCCTGTGTGCTGTTTTGTTAGTCTTCATGACCGAGAAGAGCTTCTCACACAGATATGTGCTACCAAACATGCACAAGGTTCGAGCCGCATGTAGACGGAGCTGGAGCATTTGTGCGGGAATGGAGTGAATAAACTGTGCAGGCCGTGCAGTATCGTAGTTTGCCTTCAGTGTGCCATTACACTGCAGCTCAATCACCTCCATCTGAATCTGCACAGGTGCAGTTTCCACATCGACGGCAAATGGGTTGCGAAATAACTCAAAATTCTTTTTTTGTTCTTCAAAGTCACCAAAGCGCCGTGTGAACTCAGTGCGCTCAGTTTATCAGCAAAGTGCGTATTTGGGAACACCGTTGTGCCGACTTGGTTCAACATTACTTGGCAACAGGGAAAGTGGGGCAAGTTGCACTGGTGCATTTGTGTCTCCCATAAAAGTAGCTTCACTTGAAATCACTTTGTGATTTTGCACGGGTAAAAACGTCTGCTGAAGTGTCAGATTCTTCTTTAACTCTTCTGCTTTCTGTATCTTGGGCATTGCATTCAGGTCTTTCAGGTTATCTTGATGTTTTGTCTCATAGTGCCGTCTTAGATTAAATTCAGTAATTACAGCCACATTAGCTCCACAACACACGGGTTTACCGGCAATGGCAGTAAACATATACTCAGTCTCCCATCGGTTTTTAAAGGCTCTATGTTGAGAATCACCTTTTCTCTTTGGCATCGTGTGGGCTAGCTTTGCAATAACTTGCAGCATCATAAGCTAGACTTGATTAACACGGTATGATTATCACGGTAAGTGTTCGGCAAGGCAGCTGAAGCGCTGCATTATGGGATCTGTAGTTTATTGTGTTACCAGCGCTTCATATCCCCGGGCCATTAATAACAATAATACAGTATATAAAATGATCTCGAGCGGATATAATTACACGGGCGGATGTGGCCCGTGGGCCTTGAGTTTGACACATATGGACTAAATAGAACTTAAAAGAAATATTTTTTGAATGTGATCGTGCAATTCAGATCGAGTTGACGCGCACTACAGTACATCGAGCCCGCGTGCTATTATGGTTTTGCCTGTGTGCCTCAATAAGTTACCCTCCCCTCGCTCTTACTTTTTTACCGTTCATCTAATGAATACAGTGAGTATGGCTTTACCATCATTATTCATGAAGCTTCAATTGGTGATCTGTCTTTCTGCGTTAAACGCATATTTTTTCATACATCTCAAACCAAGGGGATGCGAGGCTAAAATGAATCGAGAAGCGCGCGTATATACTTAGTACATCCCCTCTCGGGAATTGAACCTCGGACGTCGGCGCTAGAGGTGAAGGCTCTATCATTGCGCCACGGTGTATGGTTTATCTATTTGAGCGCAGCAGTGTAATTCGGTTTTTGTTCAGCACTCTTTGGAACTGTTGCTTTTTGTCTGCGCACTGGGTCAGTTCACGTGAGCCGCAGAATATGGTTTTATATGTCACTCGCTCGCTTCTAATTGTTTCGCTGCCGTCTTAATTATATAATGCATGTTTTCTTCAGCGCTTTTTGTAGCTCTTCCTGGTTTTCTACGTAATGTGTGATTACGTGGGTGGCATGATGATGTCACACGAAACTCCGCCCCCCACGGCTTTCGAGCTCAACTCCATTACAGTAAATGGAGTAAAAAAAATTGCTTCTAGTTATGACCATTATGCGTAGAATTTTGAAATGCCCAACTTTTGTAAGGAAGCTGTAAGGAATGAGCCTGCCAAATTTCAGCCTTCTACCTACACGGGAAGTTGGAGAATTAGTGATGAGTCAGTGAGTCAGTCAGTTAGTCAGTCAGTGAGGGATGTGCCTTTTATTAGTATAGATATATATATATACCTGTATATATAGATATGAGAACAACACTCATATCAATGACAAACCAATTACATTAACAATCATGTTACGTTATTTTTTAAATTTTTCCTTTTCTTTTTCATAACTTCTTTAACACACTACTTCTCCACTGCGAAGCGCGGGTATTCCACTAGTTATATATATATATTTGCTCACCAACCCCCGTGTTTGGTTTTCCGGATACACACTTGTGAGATTTGTTTTTTATTTGAATTGTTGCCATTTCATTAGTTCACTTTTATTTCAGAACTTCTGTAAAAACAATATTTGGAATATTTCGTGTCCCAATATGCTGAATCTTTTAATGAATTCAGTGAGACATGTGTTTAATGACTTTGAACCATAATTTAGGATAGGTTTCTCTATTTGGAATTTCAGCACATACAAAACGATCAACATCAGCAGCATTTAATAATTTGTTTTTGCAAAGTAACCCATAAATGCATGTGAGGTCAACCCCGTTGTTGAAATTCTCAGACTTAAACTAATTTCCTTTTGTTTGCGTCAATGCGATCTGTGCTATCTTTTTTTTGATACTGTAGAGACTGACGTAATAAAGTGTCACAAAAGTTCTTCTTTAACATTCGCCGACTGTGTAACCCCAAACACAACTTTCTAGCATCCTCTCTAACCCCTCCTCCCACGGGTCTCGCCTCCCCCTTACCGCATCAATCAGCACCCCAGCTATCAGTCTTCAGTGCTGTACTCTGACCTCCCTCGATCAGACCCAACAGTAACTTAAAACAACTAAGGCTTCAGCTTGGCTGGGACGCTACAATACTTTCAGATTTTACTGCTTTCATATTCTGTACCTTTCTCTGCATATGTATGTACCTTGGGTCTCTTTTCTCCGCGCTGCTCTTTCTTCTTTGCTGAGAGCACAGTATCTGTGTGTGCCACGTGACTTTACATGACTGAATGTTTTGCTGGCTGGCTGTGCTCTTATTTGATAAGAAGGGCATGTCTTGCAAGAATCTTATGTTCCACATCCCTGCAAGACAGCCCTGGGACAATCTCTTGGCACCAAGTCTCATGTTTACAGTCCCCGCAAGATGCTCCATGGCCAGTCTTTTTTGTCTTGCGGGTCTTTTAAATGTCTTCTGAGAACTTCTGAGAAGATCATGTATCGTTGCCTTGCTTTTCCATTTCAGTATTTTTTTTAATATATAAAGATTATAGATAAGACAGATAAGATAGAGAAGACAGATAGATAGATATATGGGGGGGTGGGGGGTGCACAAATACTTTTTCACAGTGCCGTGGCATCTCAGTATAAAGAACCCTCTTTTTCCGCAAGTGTAATAATAATTCCTTCAGTCAATAATATCACAATGTGCTGGAAACATTTCTTCCACATTTTGACATTCTATCCCAGCAACATCTACTGTATCCAAAGCTGTAAGATGTACAGCCCAATGAAGAAAACTCGGGTCAAAGTTTTGTTTGTGGAAGCAGGATGAAGTAATGATGTTGTGACACCGTGTTTTCAAGGTAGAAAATGCTAAGTTAAAATACCAAGTAAAATTGAGAACAGATTAGGAGAGGAAAGAAGATGAAGGACTCATGGTGTTTAAGGCAGTGGACAAAGAGCAAACAAAGCTCTGAAGCTAAAAGGATCAAGAGCAGCAGTTACCAAAGCCTAAAAGGCTAGACAGAAATCTTCCTAAAAATCGGATCAAAAAGGTCCAAATTCAAATAAACTCAACACTATAATTAAATCGCCAAAGAAATGTCTTTGTTCAGAAAGCTTTGACGTGGCAGCAGCGCACAGGCATCTTTTATAGGTGATGTTGAGTAAGACTGCATGTGATGAAGTGTCAGCATGAACTGTAACTAAAAACAACACGGCTACGAAAAAGCACGAGACACACAAGAGAAATGCAATACAAATGGATACTCACATGAAATCACAAACATTTCACATTAAAAGGACAAAAATTAATGGAAGATAAACACTGAAAATGATCTTAAAATGAAAATGCAAGTTTAAAAAAAAAAAAAAAAAGACTACTGCACATCGGTAACACAGGCAATGAAGAATTTTCCCTTTGCATGTGAAATAATAACCACGACATCTGATCACCCAACAGGAACATTCCAGCTTTATCAGCCGTTACAAACGAGGCCCACCGTCACCGGCCACTTGCTTGGCCACTACCTGCCAAACTGCACTTTAAGGAGCTACACGGAGGGTCTCAGGAGACGATTTGTGTTAGGTGTAATGACGCAGGAGTTCAAAATGAATAATCTGAAAAAAAAATGGTGCACCCTACACTGAAACCTGCAGTCTGCCAACAGATTTTTCATTTTATTGGGAATAAAGTGAGAGATTTTCACTTATTAGCATTGATAAAACATTTTGAAGCACAAAGAAGTGACAATAATGGTTGAAAAACACTATAAATACATAAGTTATACCACTGCCACCATTTCTACTTTCTATATTTTTACAAAAAAAATAAAAAAATAAAAGCCAAATAAGTCAATGTCACAATACTCCAAAGCATATTTTTCTCTTCGAAGCATCAACGTTGTCATAATTCTGATTGTACTTTTTATCAGAAAATACTTTTCATGATTAAGGAGTGCAGTGGTGCGATTATGGTTTTTGGGTTCAAATCCCACTACTGACACTGTGTGACCTTGGGCAAGCCACTTCACTGCCTCTGCTCCAATTCGGAAAATAAAACAATGCAAATTTAACTGATTGTATCTTTCAAATGCTTTAACACATCTTTGGTTAAAACCATCAGCCAAATAATAAGTAATAATAATGTTTGAATAGAGGGCAGAAGCATGATCTAAGGGTCCTGGGTTCAAATCCCACTAACTGTTTCATGGTGTTTATGCATTCTTTCATTGATTTCTCTGAGCATTATGTTAGTGATTTTAAAGTGTAACGGTAACAATGGATGTCATGTTATTTCAGTCTGATGCTGCTCCAGAGCCCTATGCCCCTAACCATATTAATAATTAATTGCAGATCATTGACAACTATAGTATAGTAATGAATCAAATGTAGCATCCTCAATTTATTATTATCCACTTGGGATACAAATCAATGAATGGCAGCTTACATCGTGGAACATATTAAAATGTTTCCATATATTTTGAATATTTAGAACATAAGTAAGTAGGGTGCCTTTAATTCACAAAGGTGTCATAGGAGGCAAGGTATGAACATACAAACTGGTGCTAAAATGTTCAAGTCACTGCACAACACTGGCTTTAAAACAGGAAGAGCAGCAAGCTTAAAGTACCAGATAATCATTTTTACACAGAGCTCTCTCAGAGTCTCCAAGGAGGAGGAAACAGTGAGACTTATACATACAAAAGGAGTTTTCAAGAAATATCCAGCACTAGTACCTCTGAAGTCAAATCTAATACTTTCATTTAATTGAATTAATTAGCCCCTTTACTGTGTGCTAAAACAAAAACCCAGAGTCTCACTTTTTTCTTTGCATTTCCTTTTCACAGGATAAGATGCTACAATCAATGGCAGTGGTATTGCTTTTATAAATCCTAAATTAAAATTCATAATCTCACTTAATATACCATCCAGAATACTCTTATTACATGAATAGAACTGAAACAACTTGGATGCCACATTGTGCTAAATACTTCTACTATCTTGTACTGATTTCTACCATCCTAAACAGAGCCAACGTCTTTAAAGCAGGTCCTACCTGGAAGACATCATTGGCACATTTCCTGCAAAGGTTGTGTTGGCAGGGCAGGATCACCACCGGTTTGGTGAACATCTCTAAGCAGATGGGGCAGATTAGCTGCTTCTCCAAATTGTCCATGGTGTTTGTGTCCCCCAGCAAGGCCTTGTAACCCACCGCAAAGTTCATCCCCTCTGCAGAGTGCAACAAACTTGTTGAGAATTCTTTAAATGAATCGTTAGCCTTCTGCTTGCTGGTCTTCCTTCAGTCTCCTTCTTTACAACCTTGTGCCGCAAACTCTTTTCCCCAGTGCCACCTCCCGCTGAATGATCCCAAATAATTTTAGAAACATCTTATCCCGCATCAAGTTACAATTCTCATAAACATTAAGTCACATGAGGCTTGTGGCTGGCTCCAGGGCCTGTAACATATGTTGTTAATGCATGCCTAGTGCTATTTTTAGCTTCTGAAGTTTGATAAGAAAGGCAAGTGATGGGTGTGTGGGTTATTTGGGGGGGGACGTGGAGATTCAGTGCTGCAGACACCAGTGGCTAATCCAGTATCAGATGTCCTTTACACACAAAGCCATGACAGACAGGCACTGATTTAAAGGCCTACATACCATCAGAGCAAGTCATGCTCTGGGGGAGGAAATTCTTTTATTTATAGCTATAAAAAAACTGACTACCGGATCTAAAGCATAAACAAAACAATCAAAAGTTGGAATAAGTAAAATTTTGAATGACAAATATATAGACATTACTTACAAGCAGCAATTTATACACACACTCACACATTTTATGATGATGACCTCACAATCGCCTGTACCATTCTTTACAAAACATAAAAGAGCCTTCTGCATAAATACTTAGGATAATTCTGAAGCAACTAAAACAGGCAACTCCAGATAAATACCCAATCTGAAATTTAGACAAATGGTAGCAACATGTTGGCGGGAACTGACCAAAATTAAATCAGTTTTAAACTCACAATAGAAACAAATTTTGATGATTTACATTTTTTTATCCAATAACTGACTTTCTATAAACACTAAACTGAAAGAAATGTAATTTTCATACAATTTTAGTTTTTATAGCATTTCACTGTTAAATAATTACTTGATATAAATGTGAAAACTACAATGTACAGACTTAGAAACAGAAACCATCAACATAAACTACATAAAGGTGATTATAACAATATACCACAAATATTAATTGTCTTGTTAATGTAACTAATTACACAACAGCATGCTTGATAATTTGAGGTGTACATACATGACTTTGAAGAAATAAAATAAACTCCTTAATCAGAATTACATATTTTATAAAGAATTTCAAATGAGGTGAGCTGTAAAGGTCCCAATATCCCCACACCTAGTTAAAAGGTCATATTTACTGTCATATTTTCCAAAAAAGTACAGACATCTATCTACATCAACAAATGTTAATTTATTTCACATGTGATCAATATTTAATAATTCCAGACTTGACCCAAAAATTTTAAATCTACACCAATTCATTTTAATATAAAGAATCTTAGTAGTCTTTAATATTACATTTTGTTTCTGTTTCACTTTATGCAGATCTAGTTGGAATTCAATTTTGTAATTTATACTTAATATTTACAATAATCAGGCATTCTGATGATAGGATCCATTAAAATATAAATGATTGTTCAAATTTAACCACGCCCAGGGCCAGAAATAAAAGACAGAGTAGATGACAAAGTACAACGTTGTAAAGAATTCAAAAACTATGGCGCGATACACATGCAGAGCAGGTTAGAGATAATGAAAGTATGAAAATTAGAAAGTCTCAAAAAAATGATAGTAAAGATTGCATTAGTGCAAACAAATGGAAATTATTACTCGGTGAAATAACGGAACAGCGAAAAGAGATCGAATATACTGTTTGGATTTAAACTTTAAGTCGGAGACTTGTAGATCATCTAATTTGTGTTGCTATCAGGGAAAAGTAGTGTTTATTTCCAATGAAGAGGTGTATCTGCAAGAATTAAAAGATTTGTTGTTTGCTGAAAGTGAAATCCACATACCCTGTCACGCTTAGGTCACAGAGTTGCACAGATACACAGGAGATTTTAGAGACAGAAACTGTATTCAAACAAACATAAATCTCTTTCAGGAGTGAATCGAGCTTCGTGTGTAGCCGGAGGGAACAGTTCCATCTCTCAATTAAAAGAATAGAAAATCTTCCTTTTCATAGGGACACGCCTCGGGAGCGGGACTCCCAACAGGAGCAGAGGATGTCTGGGGTGAAGAGAGACAAGGCAGTGAGACAAAAGGACAGCTCCTGTACAGGCTTGTAAATGTTCAAAGCGCCGCGTGAGACGCTGATCACGTGGCACAACAGCAGCAGCAAACCAGCAGCTGATCAAGCAAAGAGGAGGTATAAAAAAAAAAAAAAACAACTATTTGTTTCCTATTGTATCACCGTTTAACAGGGGGTTTCAGAGGAGCAACCACGTACCTGGGGTGTGTTCAGCCCCCCTCTTCACAACATGAGCGGCAGAGACTGGATGGGTTGGCAAGCCAAGTGAGCAGAGGGCAAAGCCCCCTAGTATATATAAATTTAAAGTATATAACAATAGTCAATTTTGACAACAATTAAAGCCTGGTCAATTAAAGCTGGTAATAGCATTTCAAAAATTCAACATTTTTTATTGCTATAAATATCTTATTACCAAACCTTTTTAAATCAAGAAAGAATCAGGCTTAGAAATACACCAGTTGAACATATTTTAAATACCTTCAGTGACTTTAGAAAAATCATCTACAGCTGGTTACAGCTGGGATACGTCCGATCGTTCAGTGCTTTAACTGCCCAACCATCCAATCACCCATTAATTCCATCCTTGTCAAGCTATTCACTTGATCTGATAATTTACCAGAAAGTCTTCCTAACCAGACCCCTCCCCAACCCAAAAATTTATTTTTTAGGCATGTAAAGGAGTCCAATAATAGCTGCCAATTTGGAGGAGATGATGTGTGCATTTGCCTTCTGTATGTAGGCATGTGCTATACGCCACATCCTTTCAAAAACAAATTTCATATTTCTCCTATTGCTTAGATCTAAGTTAATGACAGATGGCCATTGTCACCAGTGGAAACCAAAAAGAATGACCTTATGCAATATTTTTGGTTATATCAATTTCTAAACTTGTAAAATAAGACTTCTGGGATGCATGGAAGGCTTTAATCGCCATGAGATATGTGGATCAGATACTGAAAAAAGCCTTGAAAAAGAACACACACTACGAGAAAATACGAAAAAGAGAAGCCACAATGACCATGTGGTACACTGGGTCTGTGGTTTAGAAAAAGGTGGCAGATTTTTTAATAAATAATTGGACGGCAAGATCTCTGTGGGTGTGTGTGCTTATGCAGCTGTTGGGGGTTAGTGGAGTAACTGTGGTGAGATGCACTGCATTTGAGGGTGTGTTCTGTCAACTGCTTCTTCCACTTTCCGAAGTTCATGATCAAGGCACTGCACCCTTGGAGGCAAATAAAAAGGGAGCCGGCACAGAAGGGGTCAGAGAAAAAAAGAAGGCAAATTAGCCTGGCCAGTAAGAGAAAGAAGAGCAAGAGAGAGGTTAAATAGAGAAAAGACAGAGACGCAAACAGTGAGTACCTGTGCTGCAGGGAGCGAAAGGCAGTTGATCGGGAGTGAGCTTCATGGCTACAGAAGCCTGATGCTGAAGAACAGGCACTCCTACTGAGCAATTGCTGGGTAGTAGGAGTGATCTAATTGACGGCGTCTAACACTGATGGAACGGAAGCAGCGAACAGAGCCAGGATATGAAGGTTGACTGCACTTGTTGGTTTAAAAAGCGAATAGTAAGGGCATACTTACTATACTGATTCTATTAACTCTGTCACTACTCTACAAAAAAGAAATGTGGCTACTGTGTTTTGCCTGTAGTCATGTAAGCCTATCTGTAATTATTTAACATAAACCTGCTAAAATGCTAAACCTAAAACATAACTAGGTGATTACAAAGGCAACATTAGGGACTCTTTGCATTTTACTAATTAACCTTCCTTGAATATGTGCCTGTGGGAGTGATATTAAATACCTGCATGCTATAGACAGACAAGTGTCACAAGTGCTCTGAAAGCAATTGTCCTTCTACAATGACTCTCCCTTATGCAGGGAAATACATGAGACAATACCTTCATTAGAATATTGCTGAATCTAGGCGGCTTCATGTCCAAGTTTTAATAACATTCCAGAAAACGTAGACTGTAAACAGGGAAATAAAATGACTGGTTAACTCCTTTAAAGTTCATTATGTAAAATAAAGCCACATTCCTTAGATTTCTACACTGGTGCACCTAGTGCTTACCAAAGTTGGAAATTCCTGCAATAGCTTTTGCAGGCATGGTGGACAAGGGCAGGTCATGCTGCTACTACTACTACTCATACTACACCTCATGCTTTGAACCAGAATGAAATTTGCTGCAGTTTAAGCACAACAGTCACAAAAGTGGGCCCAACTACTTATGCCAAATAAAAACTGTTAAGCATGAAGCGGTTATGCAGCCAAAGGGCCCTAGTGAGCAGTGTTTCAATAGCATTTGCATCACATTTTCCCAATGAGAATGCAATAAGATGTCTACACTACTGTAAGTATAGAAGACTCATGGTAAAACAAATAGCCTGGAGATAGGCCGGGGGTGGGGGTTGGGAGACTCAATCCTTAAAATGTTGGAACAAGTATTTTAGACATGATTTAAATATTCATTATAAAATACATCTAAAACCAACAGACTAGAGGAAAAAAGGAATAAAAAGTAGGTCAATTAGAGTAAATCGTTCTACATTATTAATATTAAGTATAAAAAGGCAAACTTAGAACAAGATAGAAACTTCCGATTTATTAATTTTCAGTCTAGTGATATACAGTATAAATACAAATGTTTACAGTGAAGTTCATCAATAACCACCTGGTACAACAATATAAAACAGTATTTTGTGAATGACTATACTGGTCCTTTGCAGCAGATATACAGAATCATGGGGACATGTCAGAGACTGATGGTTCTGAATTTATTTTTATGCAAGTTTTTTTTTTTTTAATATGAACTATTTTACTTCCTTTAAGCAGAAGCAATAAAATGTTTCCCATGTATTAGGGCATATTAACAGATTGAATGATTAAAACTTGAAGATCGAAAAAGAAAAACACTATTAAAACAAATATTTTCATAAAAATGCCTAACCTGTGGAATTCTGCTAAAAAGTACTCCATATCCCTATGTCAAGCTTAATATCAATCCTGTGTATTTACAATTGACCACACTGCTTCCTTAAAAAGTGGCTATTGCCTTGACAATCATAAAAGATTAAGTAATAAAGTGAATCAAGTGGTTTACTTAAACACACAAAAGGTAGGTGCTTTGGTCATGAAATATAAAACAGAAAAACCTACATCCACTTAGCAAAGAAAATTTAAATGAATTTAAACACTGTCTAATGCTGGGTCACAGGAAAAGTAGTCAGAGTCTAATAAATGAAAAGCTTTAATTTCCAAACTTTCCTTTACCAATAAAGAAATTCCTCTATTAAATCATAAAGTGCCAATATTCATTTTCCGCGAGATATTAAATCAATAACTAATAGGCTAAATTATAGTTATGTAAAAATGACAAAGGCAATTTACACAGAAGTATGCTGTTTCATTTCAGATTTCTGCCTGTGAAATCTAATATTAACTTTTTATTTTTGTTCTAAAACTGTTATTCACTACAGAATTACAGAATTATACAAAAGTACTCCAGTAAATACAGAAAATGAAAATTGGAAACACAACTAATCCCATATACTCTTCCTTGAAAATTCCAGAAGAAACATTGCATACAATAAAAATAATTATTTTTCTGTACCCAGTTAATCAACTGTAGCATAAATTCAGCTACATAATAGTACATACCACAGACGTTTAAGACCTATGGAGTTAACCTGGTACAGTGATCATCCGCAACAAACTATAAAAATAAAGAAATGAAGGATCAACCTATAATTTAAAGACTAAATATGTATTATGTTGTTAAACAGTAATATTTGTGTAATATCAAAATTTGTAAAACACTGAAATTACTTTCTTGTTGTTATGCAATTGCTTAACGGTCCATATTTACATGATGGTTTACAAGTCCTGCATTGTTCAGCCCACTGCATCCAAATAGAAGCATATGAGAAAAATCTTTTCTTGTACATGATAGTTTTTTCAAAGCAGCTAGAAAAAGACTATCTAAATATTCCACAAGTCAAGTTAGATTTTTTTCTTACTAAGCAACTAAAAAGGGCCTCAAAGTATTGCTTGATGACTTTTCATTAAAAAGTGTGAACTGCAGAGAAGCAGCTCCCTTGCACATGGCAATACAGTACGAACAGGACAGCAGCATTAATGAATCAAATTCTAATTTAACGTGTGTTAAAGACAATGTGACTACATTAAAATTTAATTTAACACAAAAAATTAAAGCCTTTCCTAATAAATATGGTTCTGAGTTTATACTTATCTTCAAATAAAATATTTATTCTTTGTGTAATTTGCATTTTATGAAATTGCAGGAGAAAAGAAAGAATACAGTACAAAAATTATCAAGCAGCCTAAACAAAAGTTGTATAAAGACATAGTGTTCAGCAGAAATTAAGTCACAACCATAAATGTGTTTAGCAAAGAAACTTTCTCTTCCAGTACTATAAATAAATACAGATCAAACATTTGACAAAGTGACAAACAAATGCTGACTGTGCAGAAAAACATCCTGTTAAAATAATATATGGAAGACTGCTGGTATGACAGGGTTCATTACATGCTGTAAATGACAAATGTCCATTCCCGGTTTCAATAACAAATGGTCTTCAAGTCTTATAAAAATTTACTAAATCTAGAGGTTTATACATTTATTACAGAAAAAAAAAATCAGCATTTTATGGCAACTGAGGTTTCTGGGGTAATGCACCAGTTTTATATTTTAAAACAGAAGGGCTATTCAGACAGGTGATATACTGATAACAAAATTCAGCTCAATGGTCTTGACTAATAACACACTTACGCACATGAGCAGGATTAGTCAGCAATTTATGCATTCTTATACTATTGTGAATTTGGAAAAAACACTGTGTAAAATGCATAGATTTACAGTTAGGATGAATGGATATATGTGTCAGTGGCATACATATGCTACTGTTGCTGTACACTGAAATAAAAGAATGAGGTCAAGACTTTTTAGCTCACCTAACTTGTTTTTTAAACCAACTTTATAAAAATCACTTGCTGTGTATTCAGTGTGCCACTAGTGTTTACTACTAGCTTGCCCACATGCAACAAGCAATCATTTCTGACTATAACCCTGTGGGAGATGAAAAAAAATAACATCAGGTAAAACAACTGGCAAGTTAAATGTCCATTTCTTTTATACTTAGAAATTTCTGAAGTATATAAAAAACAAAACTTTTAAATAATGACAGTAAATTTTTAAATCACCAATATAAATTTACTAACATAATGGCAACTACAATATATGCTGGTAACATATACATGTACTGGTTTCGTGCACTTCAATTCCGTGATTGAATTTCCATGATGGCTTGGCAACACTCCACTCTTTTTACTTATTTGTTTTATAGTTAGTTTTTAAGTCATCAAAGAGCTGGCTAGACTCATTGGCAGCAGACGTTGGCTGGATCATAATTGGGACTCCACCACCTGAACAAACAAGAGAACACAAATATGAGTATGCAAATGAAAGGAAGAAATCATTTCAAGAAGACTGCCTTAATTTTTTTCTCCTGTCAGACCTGCAATTACCGCACAAAATACTTAACAGATTTGACCAGAAGCAAACAAGATACAAAAAGATAGCGAGAAGGAAAAATTCAAGCTTCAAGGGGATGAAAGAATACATGGAGGCTGTGAGTTTGGTGAAAGAATCACAGAAGGTGCATATCCTTCAAAAATAGAATTAGGTTTAAATTTAGCTTTAGCAAATTACTTTTCTTAAAACAAAAAAAAAGTACTTAATGATACATAAAATTAATGGAATTACGAGAATGCAATGGTCAAGAATTAGAAGATCATCCAAGCAAAATGTGCAATAAATCACTGAAAGCATGATATGCATTTAAAGTTAGCATACAAAGGAACATGCAAATTAAAAAGCAGGCTGTGGCAAACAAAACTAAACAAGCATCAAAAATATCTAAAATTGTCAAAGGAAGAGCCAGAACCAAGTAGGATATGCAGAATACTAATGTCCTAAAAATGGAGACCGTAGAATGCTCATTAAGAAAATCAGAAATGTGCAAAAGGCTGTCATTAGGTGGCAGAGTGGGCTTGAGGCAAACAATTGCCAATTAATGTATGAAAGACAGAAATAGCATTATGGATAAATCTAGCTAAATAAACTACTGAAACAAAATGTATGCTAAAGAGGATGTTGAATGATAAAGTCATTTGGAAAAAGATCATAGCAATAACAAAGATTGTGGGATCTGATTCACAGCACCCTGAAGATATTAGGACTGGGACCAGAGACTGCAGAAGAGAGGAATCTCTGGTAAAGGAGAATTGGTGTGGCTGATCTAGAAAAGGATTACCAGCTCAAGAGAGGCAAAAAACATTATGGTTGCATCACTTTCCCATATTATCAAAGTGTAGCCCTTCTCATGTGCCTTATGAAGGGATGAGGGGATGATAGAAAAAAATGATTACAATTATTTATCAATATACTGACCTATTTATATTTTAAGTCAAACTTTATAAAGTAATCAATATAACAGCCTAGTTAGTGGGGTATTTCAAGTTTAATACAATACTGTAATTAGATGGTACAAATACATAGAACTTATATTTTTCTAAGAATAACAAATACACACTGTATAAAATATTTATTTGTGCATTTGAAGTATCAAAAATAAAAAAAAAAGAAAAACAAATGAATTATAAAATGATCATGAAATACTGCAATAGTTATTTTACTGTTAGTAAAGAATAACCTTAAACAACTAAGAATATTTGGAAAAAGTAATTTATATATGGTACTTTCATAATAATCAACTATGATCCTTCCTTGTGATCTACCTTGGAAGAACAAAAAAAAAGTGCGTTATCAAAGCATGTTTGTATTAGTACACCACTGAGTTCTGTTTACCCGTTTCTCTTAGTCTCCAGAGAGATGAAAATGGCCTTTTTTACACTTACACAGCTAAAGGGGAGAAGAGTCAGAATGCACTAATTAAATTTCCTACTGGTTGTGCAACACTCTCAACAATGACCTAATATAAAATACACATTGTCACATTAAGAAGTTCCTTATGTGTATACAGACAGCGAGAAGAGAGTTTGAAAACTCTTTTCAACTATTGCATTTCAAAGAGACAGAGTGATGGAGATGAAATATAATATTCCAGGTCCAGTCCACTTCCCACCCCTGACAAAACATCATATAATCTTGCCATAAAAACAGTGCAGTGACCATGATATTATAGAGATGGTTAGAATTAAGTCAGGCACATATTAGTACATTTTATTTTAAGAGCACCCAAAGAATTTACCATCAGTTTTAAAATCTTGAATGTTGCACAACAGCCTTCTACTTTATGATGAAAATGTATTGAATATGACATTTATATGCATTCTAAATTTAATTTACATAAAAACCAAACCACAATCTGGATATGACAGCACACAGCAGTCTTCAAATACCAGTAATACACAAAAAATATGTACAGCACTGATATATTTCAGAAATACTGGAATTACTTAGAACTTCATGCGTCAAAGAATGAAAAAAATGCTAAAATAATGTCATTACACATCTGTGCTATAGATTATCACTTGTCAATAATGTTCACAACATAATTTACTAACACTACTTTGAAAAATATTAGATGATCATATAGAATACCCTTTCCCCCACAAAAGGCAAAATTAGGTTAATTTTTTTGTGCCTTTGTACCTTGTACTATTTTCTGTTTATATAAAACTGAACTACTAAAAATAACAGAAAAAAATGCAATTACATAGATACTTTAGCCACTTCAAGGCATCACTGACTTGAAGTGTCAATGAAAATTATATTTACAACTTGCCTTGAAACAAACCAGAAACACCAGCAAAAAAAAAAAAAAAACCTACTACAGTTTATACAAGTGTATATTTATAAATGTCTGCAGTTTTCACAAGCATGTTCATATTAGCAGCGATCAAATTAGAAGACAATTAACCCAAAATGGCCAGCTCACTTATTAATATGTACAGTATCTTAATGAAATTCTACATGATCATGTACATGAGCTCTCTTGTGAACATTTTTACTTTTCCTCATAAGAAACAAGAGTGCATATTATCATATACGAGATATAAAAGACCTACTGTCTCTGTCATTAATGCATAGCCCATTTGTTACCAAGAGAGAATTATGTTCAAGCTTTGTCAAAGATGAAGTTCAAATAATGGTGTGCATGATTTATAGCATTCCGAAATAAGCCCCTAGAGCATTTAATAATATAACTGCTGACTGTAAAAAAAAAAAAAAACACGAATACACAATGGGCAGTCGGAAAATTGAGAGTACACCTTATGAGAAGGATTTAGGAGTCATAGTGGACTCTAAGCTATTGACTTCCTGACAGTGTTCAGAAGCCATTAAGAAGGCTAACAGAATGTTAGGATATATAGCATAATGTGTGGAGTACAAGTCACAGGAGGTTATGCTCAACATTTATAATGCACTGGTGAGGCCTCATCTTGAGTACTGTGTGCAGTTTTGGTCTCCAGGCTACAAAATAGACATAGCACTGCTAGAAAAGTTCCAGAGAAGTGCAACTAGGCTGATTCCAGGGCTACAGGGGTTGAATTATGAGGAAAGATTAAAAGAGCTGAGCCTTTACAGTTTAAGCAAAAGAAGATTAAGAGGTGACATGATTGAAGTATTTAAAATTATGAAGGGAATTAGTACAGTGGATCGAGACTGTTATTTTAAAATGAGTTCATCAAGAACATGGGAACACAATTGGAAACTTAAGGGTAAATTTCACACAAACATTAGGAAGTTTTTCTTTACACAAAGAATGACAGACACTTGGAATAAGCTACCAAGTAGTGTGGTAGACAGTAAGATGTTGGGGACTTTCAAAACTTGACTTGGATGTTTTCTTGGAAGAAATAAGTGAATAGGACTGGCGAGCTTTGTTGGGCTGAATGGCCTGTTCTCGTCTAGAGTGTTCTAATGTTCTAAAACTATAGGCAAGCTACTGCTATTCTGCCACCTCAAACTGCACTAATACTGCACAGGCAAGCTGGGGAATGTTCTAGAATGCTGAACCTCTAGGATTCCTACAGGAGGCATAGGATACTTACTGCTGTTCTGTAGACCTGCTGAAAATTATAAAAGCACAAGGTACTGTATGCAAAAAGCAAATGAAAATGACATTGTTTTACAATAAGAGGCAGCTTTACTTTTTAAATTGCTGTCTAGATATTCTAATGATATTAAAAAACAGTTTAGCACATTATATTTATATAAACACTGACTGGAATATGGGATATTGTGATACCAGAATTTTTGTATTTGATACCAATACCAGTGAAATTTTGTAATGTTCAATACCAATTTGATACAATACAGAATGCAGAAATCCAATTCAATGGCTTTTTATTAAAAGTAATCCAATTATTCAAATAAACAATATTGTCCATATTTCTGTAGAGAATCAAATTCATTCAAATTTCAAATGTCATAAACTCCTGGAGCTTTAAATTGTCCAAATTTGTCCGTCCCTTTAACGCTTCCATGTGAAATCAATCTTGTCAGTTTCACCTTAATCCTTTATTTCAAAACTCCTGCTGTTTTCAGATTATCTTATACGACTGATTATACTTTGTTATTCGGATTAGCCCGAGTACAAATTGTCAAACTGAAGCGTTTACACTTGTAAACATTAGTTTGCCTTCAAAAACCAAATAAATGACATGATTTTGTGTGTCTTAGTGATTTTGAGTTTCTGCACAGTTCATGTCATATTGATAGAGAAATATGAATTTCCCCTTGGGATTAATAAAGTTTATTTATCTAATCTAAATGTGCTTTATGCATCAAAACAATGTAAATATAAAGTAAATTAACTTTATATTGGTATTAACAAATGGACCAGCTCATTTCATTGGCAATACAGCAAAGCCAAAGAGCCACTTTGTTTAAAACCTGTCTAGATTTTTATTTGCTACAACTGCTCTCAGCGCAGTTTCTCACAGTTCTATGTGCACAATTGTGAATGTGAATGAGGTTTCACACAACTTAACTGCAAACACCGGTTAGAAAATGAATGGATGCTTGGGCAGATATCAGCAGATGTACTATTCATTGAAATCAGAAAATGAACGTGAAGCGTCCTGGGTAGGACACTGTATAATTAAGTAACTAATCACATCATCATTTCATCTCCTCCTAAAAATTTGTGGATATTAAAAGTCAAGTCAAAGTATGCACTGGTACAGTGTGTTGCCACACCCACCACACGACAAAACAGCTTGGGATCCTGGTTGGCAACCCCCTAGGCAGATAAGCGATCCAGCCCCACCCTCCACAAATGACCTATCTGCTGCAGCTAGGTGTTATGTGGGCGACCCTCTTTATTCCTCTTTGTGCTGCACCATTTTATGATTTTGACAATGGGTTTGAGGTTATTGTAATACTGCAGAATGAAGTTCGGACCAATCAGATGCATACAATTGATCTTGCTATCATTCTGCAGTATGACAATGACCACAAACTGTCACATCTACTGCACCTTGTCTGGTTTTATTTCCTCCACACAACTGTTTCTGTTTCATTGGCTTTGTGCCTACAAAGAAACCCACATTATTTAACTGGAGAATGATCTATTACTATCTCGAGTTTCTTTCTTTAATGACTTTTAAAGACTTTATTGCACCGATTTTCTTTTTGTAAAAAACTCTCTTAAAACAAATTTTTTTCATAACTATCTAAAGTGCCCAAGACCTCGGCATAGTACTATATGCAGTAGGCATATAAAAATTAAAACACTTTCATGCTTGTTGTATTGATAAATTAAAAAAAAAAACTACCTTGGCAAAGACACCATAATAAGTGACTTCATTCAAAGACAAATAAAGCAGTCAATGCCTCCATTGGTAATATCTATGTCCAAAACTAGTTTTTGTAAATATGATGATGAGGTGTTCCACCAGCAACAATAAAATGAACAGGAAATCTCCCTGCAAACATTGTTTTGTTCTCCCACCCCCATGTCATGGTTAACTTTATCTGTCACTTGAAACTACACACAACTGTGCATAACAGAATGAAACTTCTTCACCCAGCATGATTATTGATGTGCAAGAATAGACAACCAAATTAAACTAGACTAAAAAGATTAAAAAGAGAACCACTAATATATTGCACATTTCCAGACTAGCACAATATTATCACATTGATGATTGTTTTAGAGTCTTATGGGACAAAACTTTTATGAAATCTGGCAGTCCTGCATTGTACACATTGATATTGTTTGCCAGAGGGCAGAAGGGCAAACAGTCTATTTTCTGGGGGGCAAGTGTAGTCTCTGATAATGTTGGTGGTCCTCTTTTGGCAGCATTTGGTATAGAGTTGCTGCATGGGAGGGGAAATGTTTCCATGATTTCCACAGCTGCTCTCACCACTCTCTGCAAGGAAATTAGGTCTAAGGCATTATAGTCTCCATACCAGACAGATGTAGGTAGTCAATATACACTCTATGCTGCCTCTGTAGAAAGAGGTGAGTGTGGGAATTGGGAGGCAATCTAATGCTATACATGACAAATTGAAAGAATGTAACAAATGTCAGAAATCTATGAAGAAAGGAGCTGTGAGAAGTACTGCACATGTAGCCAGACCTTTCCAAAAATCTGTTAAAACAGTGGCACTGTTGAGACATTAATGAATGCCTTTTAAGTATTTTTAAATAACTATTACTAACTACTGAAATGTTATTGAATATAGTGTTCTTCAACTTACCCCTGTGCTCCACAGTTTAAAATTACAAAAAAAACAATTCAGACGTTATTAAATTGTACATTGCAGATTTAAAGTTAAGAGTATTTCCATAATGTACTAAGGCAACAGAGTTTTTCAAAGCTACAAAATGGAAAAATCTTCAATGGCCAAGCCAGTCAACCAATTTAAATCCAACTGAGCATGCCTTTCACATGCTGAATAGAAAACCTAAGGGGACAAGTTCCCAAAACAAGCAGGAGCTGAAGATTGCTGCATTACAGGATTGGTAGAGCGTTACTAGAGAAGATCCTCAGCACCTGGAGATGTCTATGAACTGTAGACTTCAAGGAGCCATTGCATGAAAGAGATATGTGACACAGTACTAAATATGACTGCTTTATCATGCTTGCCAATGCTATGTCCTAAACATTATGGTGCCCTGAAATGGGGGGTGGACTATGTATAATACCAAAATGAGTGCAAATCCCATTAAAATAAAGTCAGCAATATATACTTAATTAAAAGTATGAATTGTTTGATTAGTAATTTTAAACTGTAGAGCAGAGGGGCAAGTCAAGAAAAAAAATGTCTTTATCCCAAACTTTATGAAGGGCACTGTAAATAATTCTTGCCGTTATTTTTAACGTTTTATTTAACCATTAATACAAAATATTTATTATTACCTTACATATCAGAGGCCCTCAAATATCTACTTAAAGAAATTTATCTAAGTGGACATTTAAGTCAAAAGTCAAATGCAAAGAATCATAATCCAGTAAAAGTCCAAAACTATGATCATACAACTACAATGCATTAATTGTTTTTGCAAAAATGTAATCTTTCAACTAAATTTAAATCTTTAAAGCACAAAATGTATGAAGACGGCCAGACAAAAGGATTGATACAAGTACTCCTTGGCAATTGTGCTCTGCTGCTGTAATAATGATTATATAAAAATACTGATTCATAGCTGTGTGTTGTGTTGAGAATCTGAAAGGTGATCTTTTGTAAGAGGGCATAATGTACACTTCATGTTATCACTGCTCACAATGGCTATCATTTAACTGTAAATTGTTTTGGCGAAACAAATGTATATTTTTCTGACATCTTCCCTTTGAAAATATAATTTTCACTGCCATTTTTCTCTTTATCTTTGTGAGATAGGTTTAACCTATAACTATTAAAAAAAAACAAAAAAAAAAAAAACAAAAGGTAAACCTACACAAAATGTTCGAAATTTAAACAAAAAAACGGCACTTCTATTTCGAATGTCAGTTAAAGGTCAAACATTGTGTGCATAAAATAAACAGTCTGTTAACACTTGTGTACTTTATAAGGTACATTCAAGGTTATAGGAATGTCCAGTGAATGGCATGTGTGTAGCTGGGCTGCTATTTTTAAATAGCCTCTTGTCCTCATGTTGGTGGATTTTTACTCTGCACAACACAGTCATATTGGGCATGAGCAAAACTTAATCTGCAATGGAAAGAAATAAGCTGGTCTAGTGTACTGTTTAAAAAATAGATCCTCTTGGTGATAAACCTGTTCAAAAATTCAGAAAGAGAAAATTGTCAAATTCACATTACACCAGGGTAGTGCATTAAGTCTAGTGGATCATACAGATGAAAAGGCAGATAACTTACTGCTGAAACACTGTTTTCCTGAATAACACAAACTATGGATTAAGATCTGAAAAGTGTACAATTTCACTTGGAAGCAGTGAAAAATATTAAAAACTAAAAGTTCAGCCCGTGCAATGCATGGAATTTTTTTTTTAATCCTCAGAGACATGCTCCCAAAAATCAATTGCCCTTCCTCTTATTAGGCAGTAAGAAATAGGAAATAAGGAAATCACTTATTAGAAAATAAGGAAATTAAATATGTAATTCTTTATATTGAATTTCAGAAGTTAAAAAAACTTCAGGATAAACAACATTCTGAGTAAAAACTTTGCATCTCTTTGAAATTATTTTTCCTTGAATTGTCCCTAGTGTGTGCCCTGTGTTTGGCTGGCGCCCTGTCCAGGGTTTGTTTCCTGCCTTACGTCCTGTGTTGGCTGGGATTGGCTCCAGCAGACCGCCATGACCCTGTAGTTAGGATATAGCAGGTTGGATAATGGATGCAGATTTCTTAATTTGAACTATGACATTTTCATGTGAAGTTGGTCTTAAGATAGCAACATACAGTTGCTTATCTGGGAAGACAGGATTAGGGAAGTAAATTTCAACTTTCTGAAGAGCTTGTACTTGTGACTTGTTAACTGTCACAGCAAATGTGACTCTTAGAAGAAACTGTCATTGTTTAAGTTGAAAAAGACTATCAGGACTTTGATCATCCAAAAGAATCCACATAAAAATCTTGTCATTTTACAGGTCCAGTAAGAACATGTTCAAATATGAGATTAGGTTTTAATTGTGCAACAATAAGTCTTGCTCCATTACAAAATCCTTTTTTTAATATTGATGTTTCGCAATACAATAATAATGGCTTCAGTTTTATTTTAAGTTGATGTACGGGCATTCCAGATGGATTTAGAGAATTGAGGAATTTGACTGAAAAGATAATTTGACCCTAATCAGTTCTGTATTTTATTGAGTCAACTGACAAATACTCCACATGTTGTTCTTTAAGAAGATTCAGTATTTGATCACCGATCTGGAAGATTTCTTCATTCTTGGCACAGTCTGGATTTTCACAAACGTTAATCAGTCAGTCATTGTCCAACCCACTACTGTATATCCTAACACAGTATCACGGGAGCCTGCTGGAGCCAATCCCAGCCAGCACAGGGAGCAAGGCAGGAACAAACCCTAGGCAGGGTGCCAGCCCACCACAGGGCGCACACCCACACACCAAGCACACACTAGGGATAATTTAGGATTGTCAATGCATCTAACCTGCATGTCTTTGGGCTGTGGGAGGAAACCGGAGCACCCGGAGGAAACCCACACAGACATGGGGAGAACATGCAAACTCCATGCAGGGAGGACCCGGGAAGTGAACCCAGGTCTCCTTAGTGCGAGGCAGCAGTGCTACCACTGCGCCACCAAGCTGCCCCTATTTTCACAAATGTGTTGAATAGAAACATTTTCACTAAATATTGCTGTGATTAAAGTTGGCATGATTCCACAAAAGATTTGCCTTAACCATTGATTAGACAATTGCAGCTCTGTGTGCACGAGGTACAACTGGCAAACTATGTCTGACATTTCTGGTAAATAAAAAGATTTGGCCTCAAAATGGCCTTTGATCGTTTCAGCAGGTGTCTGGCTATGTGCCCCTAAGATTTAATTCACTAATCTTTGCATTCACAGACGTTATGTGCAGAAATAGGACAAAAAATGTTTTTTTCAAATAGCCACTATTTTGAAAGTAGGGGGTCCGATGGGGGTCAAAAATATTAAGAATTTTGTATTCAAAATTCTGAGGTCACAACTCCAAAACTGAACGCTCCTATTCCAGACAAAGATACTTCTTTTGCCTTTTATTATATAGAAGGCATAGCATTCCCAAATGCATTGGCTTTAGTGAGTGGGAAGGTTTGGCAAGCTAGAAGTGCATTACAGTGAAGTACATGCATATCGAGGAATCAGTTTAGGTGATCATTGCGTTTCTCTTCCTTCTGCTGGAGGTACAGAATATTTGGCAAATTTAATGTAACAGGCTTGTTTTCAGAAGGTTAAATCTTAATTGCAACACTCAGTCAACTGCCACATTACACCTACTAAAAATATGAATATAAAGTACTAACAGATGGATGGGAGGAAATGTCTGTATGTACAAGTAAAGATGATGAACCAGAAAAACAATACAGCACTTTGCTGATTTTCTCTGCACTATGCAGATACAAAATAAAAGAATCCTGCTTAAGATGTGGTACTCTTTACAACATAAAAAGGCTCACTAAAAACACTTAAAACACTAATTGCAACAAATTGAACATTTAGTAAAACACTAATAGCGCCTTTAACCATGCAATAGCAAGACATTAGCATTTTGGCGTGTTAATACACATCAGCAAAAGCAGCATTTTTAAATCAAGCATGACAAATGGAGGCTTCCAGTGCCACAAACTGTGAAAAAAAATATCAAAAGCAAACAAAAATCAATGTGCAAATTAGTGTAATGGCCATTGAATATCTAGTTATTTTTCCAAATTCATCAGCATGCATGCGGACACACAACATTGTGCAACCAAGGGGGTGACAAGCACAAACAATGGGAAGCTTACAAGTCATTGTGACTCTTGTTGAACTTCAGATTTTTCAGAGGCTGAAGAAGGAATAGGCTGTGCAATTATAATGGTTTCACCTAGTAAATAAAACAAAATAACAGGTAAAAAGATTTTGTGAACTGAGACGTAAAAAAGAAAGTACTCTCCCAACAACAGCTCTGAGGCATTAAGTAAATCTCTTTGAATAATTAGGCACGTTAGTATCATAACCCACCCACAAGATTTCATTGTCAGAACGAACAGTTTTATTGTTTCCGATAATTTTCTTTAAACACATCTTATAAAACCATGTTTGGAAATGTGGTTTTATATTAACTGACACAAGAAATTGAAAGCAACACATGATGTGCGTCTGTGTGTGACCAAGGGTTGAGAAGTGGAAGAAGTCCTTTTAATACTCATTAATTACAACCCAAGTACAGTGCATCCGGAAAGTATTCACAGCGCATCACTTTTTCCACATTTTGTTATGTTACAGCCTTATTCCAAAATGGATTAAATTCTACACACAACACCCCATAATGACAACGTGAAAAAAGTTTACTTGAGGTTTTGCAAATTTATTAAAAATAAAAAAACTGAGAAATCACATGTACATAAGTATTCACAGCCTTTGCTCAATACTTTGTCGATGCACCTTTGGCAGCAATTACAGTCTCAAGTCTTTTTGAATATGATGCCACAAGCTTGGCACACCTATCCTTGGCCAGTTTCGCCCATTCCTCTTTGCAGCACCTCTCAAGCTCCATCAGGTTGGATGGGAAGCGTAGGTGCACAGTCATTTTAAGATCTCTCCAGAGATGTTCAATCGGATTCAAGTCTGGGCTCTGGCTGGGCCACTCAAGGACATTCACAGAGTTGTCCTGAAGCCACTCCATTGATATCTTGGCTGTGTGCTTAGGGTTGTTGTCCTGCTGAAAGATGAACCGTCGCCCCAGTCTGAGGTCAAGAGTGCTCTGGAGTAGGTTTTCATCCAGGATGTCTCTGTACATTGCTACAGTCATCTTTCCCTTTATCCTGACTAGTCTCCCAGTTCCTGCCGCTGAAAAACATCCCCGCAGCATGATGCTGCCACCACCATGCTTCACTGTAGGGATGGTATTGGCCTGGTGATGAGCGGTGCCTGGTTTCCTCCAAACGTGACACCTGGCATTCACACCAAAGAGTTCAGGCGGGCTGCCCTGTGCCTTTTACTAAGGAGTGGCTTCCGTCTGGCCACTCTACCATACAGGCCTGATTGGTGGATTGCTGCAGAGATGGTTGTCCTTCTGGAAGGTTCCCCTCTCTCCACAGAGGACCTCTGGAGCTCTGACAGAGTGATCATCGGGTTCTTCGTCACCTTCCCGACTAAGGTCCTTCTCCCCCCCTCGCTCAGTTTAGATGGCAGGCCAGCTCCACGAAGAGTACTGGTGGTTTTGAACTTCTTCCACTTACGGATGATGGAGCCCACTGTGCTCATTGGGACTGTCAAAGCAGCAGAAATTTTTCTGTAACCTTCCCCAGATTTGTGCCTCGAGAAAATCCTGTCTCGGAGGTCTACAGACAATTCCTTTGACTTCATGCTTGGTTTGTGCTCTGATATGAACTGTCAACTGTGGGACCTTATATAGACAGGTGGACTCCAATTAAGCTGCAGAAACATCTCAAGGATGATCAGGAGAAACAAGATGCACCTGAGCTCAATTTTGAGCTTCATGGCAAAGGCTGTGAATACTTATGTACATGTGCTTTCTCAGTTTTTTTTATTTTTAATAAATTTGCAAAAACCTCAAGTAAACGTTTTTCACGTTGTCATTATGGGGTGTTGTGTGTAGAATTCTGAGGAAAAAAAATGAATTTAATCCATATTGGAATAAGGTTGTAACAGAACAAAATGTGGAAAAAGTGATGCGCTGTGAATACTTTCTGGATGCACTGTATATGTGTGAATGGTCTATAATCTTTCTCTACATATCATCATGCTTTTGTATGTGAAAATTACCTTTTGGCGAATAATTGTTTTCTGGCTGACACACTGGTTTTACATAAATAAAACAGATTAAAAAATATATATTTAGATTAATAAACCTTATCTTTATGTACTAAACTAATTGTCTCGGCATGGATGTGGAAAATAGAACATCTAATAATCAACAAATCAACTACTTAAAACAACAAACCCCAGTTATATTTAATTTCTTAACCACCATAAGCTGCTTCTGAAGCCATACAAGATGGAGAAATTCTGATGTCAAAGTAATTTAGTCTGGCAAAAACTACACTTTTAACATGGAGAATGCTTTATCAAAAGGCACATAAATAAAACAACTACAAATAATGCAGGAATAAAAATAAACTATGCAATAAAAAAATTGCGATGCTTCTTTTTATAAACTAAGTTTTTATTTAATCAAAAGTTCATGGGTAAATCACTTTATCTTACTGCTGCTGAAACTGTAATAATGCAGCAACAAAGTTTTGATAGTCATCTACTACAGTATAGGAACAAACAACATAGTCCTGCATTTGCTCAGATGCATCTAGCAGATCTTAAAACACTGACTCATTCACCTTTTAACTGATTTATTAATATCTGACAGACATATATATATATATATATATATCCTCAACAGGACATGTTGACTAAAGACAGTAGCAAGAGAATAATAGACAACTTCTTTCAAATAGTCTTGGAATGGCGATAATAATAATAAAAAAAAAACTAAAGTGCAATATATATTTAAACCTACATGTTAAATCTATTGATCCACAGTAAAACATTCAGTTTTTCTAACTTAAGCAATTACCACAAAGAACACTTTTTGAAATTAATCACAGCATTTCATTTATTATTTATCAACAAACTGTTTTCTGCCCAAACAATGCACAAATTTTCATGCATTACATTTTCATTTCAAATGGTGCAATTATAAAATAGAAGTTATAAACTAGGTATCGTATTTAATCTAACAGAAAAGTTGTTGAAATGAATAAAAAGTGAGGCAATATTTAAACAAAAGGTCATTAAATTTATTTCAGCTTTTTAATGTTAAAATGACTTAAGGTTTCCAACAAAGTATGATAATGGAATCCCTAATAAAAAAAGTCTTGTCTTCAACTTAAGTGTTTTAAATAAATCTGATTGCTACTGTCTAGTCAGTCATATATTTTATAGAACAGAAGAAACAGAAAAAATAAAAAATGTATCGTTTCTAAACTTAATTACAATACATCAAACATTTTCTCCTTATAATGATACTTTAATTTATAAAAATATTTCAGCAACAATAAACAATTTGTTTAATTCTGAAAATAATGCTGTTTTCATAGATATTTCACATATGCTCACACTCACACAATTCCCTCTGTTCTGCTCAATTAGGTATTGCTATTTGTTTTGTGTATTTTAGATAAGCTTTCTTTAACTACTGTATTTGAAACGACTTTTTGATGGCAACCACACCAATATAACTTCTGTGTATGTTAAGTTGACAGTATTAACATGTTAATTTTTACTGTTTTAAATTTTTTATATTAAAGGAATATTTCATATACAAATAAGTGTAAATTGCGGTATTTGATTCAAAATAAATATTAAAAGATAAATATTAAAAGCCCAAACTCTAATTATATGATTTAAAACAACAGTACTGAAAGACTGTTCTCTCGTAAATTTCAAGATAATGATGCGTTGTATCTATATATAAAGTAACTCACCTCCATCTTCTTCTGCACGAATCTGAGCCTCCAAGTCTTCAGGGTCAACATACTGGTAGTTTTCATCTTCTTCTTCTGGTTTGCATTTCCCACAACAGAAACAGCAGCAGCAGCAACAGCAACAACAGGTTGAGATTCCACAGCATAGTGCAAGAACCTTAGATAAAAAAAAATGCACAAAGTCAAAAGTTTGTGAATAATATCATGTTTAAATATTTTTAATTTAATTACTATCTTTAATCAAAATTACTCTAAGACACAACATATTCTAATAGTTTCTAAACAAGTGTTACCTTATATTTTTTACATTTTACATTCTATTTAGCTATTTTTATACAAAAAATATTTAATACAGTAGTACAAAACTTTTATTATTCCTGCAGTTTCAACATGAACATGCTAAATGACTTTGCATCACGTTCACCCAGTCAGTAGTGGGAACTAAACTAGTACAATGCAAAAAAAATGAAATCTAAGCAAGTAAAAAGTACTTATATCATGACGTTAAATCTTTTTTTTCTTATTGTAAGAATTATTGACTTGTCAAAAAACTTGTATTTACAATTATTTAGCATGTTTTGAGAAATCTTGTCAAGTAAATTTTGCTTACCCCTTTGGCAGATTTTTTTGCTAAATAAAAGCAAAACAACTCTCATTTAAAGTTTTTTTGTCTAATTTTTGCATATGCATTTTTGCAGTGTAACCTTCCATTTTACAGTCTCAGGGCACAGCTATAAGGCCACAATTCTATGAAGTAAAGTCAAAGGAAAAACTTGACATTATAAGTTGTTAACTACTGAGACCTTATTATCAAAGCACACAATAGTGCTTTAAATTGGAGAAGGGAAACAGGGGATACGAGGGTTCGGAGATCTGTCGACAGACATGTGAAAATGTAGACCTTATCGACATATGCAACTGTAAATGATAATATTTTGAAAGACTGAAGTTCGAATGATTTGTTATGTTGTAGTCATATGTAATATGGTATTAAAAATGGTACAAGATTAAGATACCTGCCCGATTTTTCCACCAGAGCAATATTTAGTATATTTATCAGCATGAATGAATTAACGAGTGGATGAATTATTTCTGCTTGTATAGTTTAAATACATAGTTTACTTTTTTAATAAATACATGTACAAGTATGCTCTGTAAAGCAAAAAAAATTCTGATTATTTTGTACAAATAAGATATATACATTGCACCATATTAAATAGCATTCACAGGGTAACGTAATAGAAAATGTTTACTCATGCCAACTAGGAGCGCTGCTGTTAACTGTCCATCCTTTATCACTAAATGGCTCGACACTGTTGGCTATGTAGCCTAATGAGCATGATGGCTGTTAGGTGTATAAACAGAACACTGTTTCCAACATGAACACACAGCAATGAACTGGTCATGAGTGGAAGGGTATGGTCTGGGACTGACTAACAAAATAACAGCAGCAAGTGCATAACTGATGACAAGGCACTGTGGTGGAAGTCATTTACAAGAAATTAACCCAAAAATTTCAAAAACACATTTGAATGGCTTTCATAACAATGTCAACATAGAGGCTAAGGACTGTGATATGCAGAAAAAATAACCATACCAAGGAATATAAAGTGATAAACTATGTTGGTTAACAAACTAATTTTGTCTCTGCAAAATGCTGTTGGATACCCTTGTTGACGAAACAATAAGAGATAAAGTACACTAGGAAAGATTTTTAATTACATTTCTAGTATATTGTGCGACTTACCTGCCTATTTCATAAAGTCTCTAAAGTATTTGGTCTAAAGTTTAAGATGCATTGTGCTACCAAAGTAAATGGATGGACACTGCAACAATGTAAGTAACATTCTCTTTTCTAAAATTGTTCAAAAGTTTCTACAATCCCGTTGCTATTGTAATGAGGGCACAGACTGAATTTGTTAATCATCATAAATAAGCAATTTTAAAGTAAAAAGAAAACTAATCTGAAAAGATTCTGTCAAAATAAAAATTAATTGGGGCAAGTCATCAGAAATTACAACTAAAATAGAAATGCTCTAACATTCATAAAACCAAAATGATATTAAGTGACAAGTAAAAATTATATGATGTTAGATCTGGAATGAATACTACATGAAATACTACTGAATCAGAAAAACTTCATTTGGAATATAAGATTAAGCACAGCCACCATGAGCAAGCCTAATGGTTTTGCATGTAGGGTTTATTGCTTCGCAATAGCTAACTAAATTCCACAGTATATGTAGAAGTGAACATTTGGCATTTGTAATTCTCCTGCTTTATACTGCTTTCTTCCTTCACAAAAATACAGGTTTTAGTAGCCATTCAGCAACTACTTTAAAACCATGATGGATGTGTCTTGTGTACCAGTTTGTGTAATTAACAGAACCCGTACATAGAAAAACTTTTTGAAATCACACTACTGTTTATACTCAGCTCAGTTTTGGCCACATACTTAAAAAAAAGGTCACATGTGATAATTGTAGAAAAAAGTGTGCAGCCGTCATTAAATAGTTAAATACTGAGAAAGATTTTATTCCAGTTTTCTTCCTCAGAATCTACTTACCTTGAACCACCATTTTGACATCAAAAAGTAATATTTCACGCTTTCTTCTCCAAACTGATCTGCTACATAAAGTCCCATGGATCCGTATTCATCATATATTTTCCTTTTGTTCTCATCGTTGAGGATGGAATTAGCATTATTGATTTCCTTAAATTTGTCTGCTGCTTCAGGGTTGTCTGGGTTTTTGTCCGGGTGATACTTCAGTGCAAGTTTTCTGGTAAGGAGGATTTGAACATTCAGATCATATTTTCAGACCATGCGCCCCCGACTCCTTGCTAAGCAAAGCATAGACATTTTATACAATTACAGGTTAATGTGAGAAATAATGAAAATCCTGGGCACTTCAAAATTTACCAAAAAATTATATTTTTTATCATGTTTTAATCTCTTGCTGCTGAGGAAAGGCATTTTTAAAAAAGTAAATTATAATATTACATTCACAAAATACACATTTTCCAATATTTAAACTAAATTTCAAGTAAACACAGTCTGCCCATCTAGTGTTTACCACAGTTATTCTACTTACATTTGTACTTTTCCTCTTCTCTGTGAATGACTCCAAAAATCTTAGGTGATGAGTTGGCTGCCTAAAAAAGGGCATGTTGCAATCCAAGAAGAATTTTCTAATTTTCTCAGAATAAGGCAAAATTTTTTACTTCACACAATTTGTTACCGGTCAACAAAAATGCCCCCTATACAGAGTATTTTCAAATATCAAGGTCTTTTAATTTAAATAAATTTAAAATGCCAACTGCTAACAATATGCAAAACTAAAACTACAACACCGCCAAGATTTGCATTTTTAATATTTTTTTAGGATTTTAACTTGTGTACATGTGGCTACCTCAAGCAAATCTGGATAACAACACAAACTCTGCTTTACTTCTAAATATGTTAAGCATTTTAGCCTTGTATCTTCTTGATAAACCTCCTATGAACATTTGATAGAACTGCAGCATTTTCTGTACTGTGTTTATTATTGGTGTGTTGTCATACAGTACAAGTTTTGGCAAGAAACAAGTACAGCATAAATATGATGGAAATCCATATTTACAACTACACCTCAAGAATTATGTCTAGATGGTACTCTATGGAAAACAAATGTTGTATAAATACAGTGAATGTATATTTTAACAGTAAAAAACTGAAGTGCAATCAATGATTAAAAGCTATAAGTGCATGCATATTTACAATTAGATACTGCTAAACTGCCAATATCAAGTCATTGAATCAACGTGTGAGAATAAGTATTTTTTTGTTAGACAAATGGTGAAAACTACTTTTTTTTTTTTTTAATTAAGATTGGTTTTAGAAGACTACTAAAACAATAAAAACTGCTTATAATTATAAAAAGCACTTTAATATCTTTAATGTTACATGTATCATGGATACGTTTACTGTAAATATTTTATTAGTTTAAAATTATGTATTTCTAGGGAATTTTATTTTATTATTTTTATGGTCACTGAACGATAAGCCTATGGAATTTCACTTTGCTAATATAAAATGAATGGTTGACACCTTAGATCAACAGTTTAATTATAAAATGCCAAAGTTAACACTTTAATATAGAAAATAATGCTTCTCCGTATCTGGTTATTCAGGAGCTTAGTGTAAAGGTTGTTAAAGAGGGGGTTTGGGGTTATTGGGAAACACTATTAGAATCGGCTAATCCAGTGACATGGAACCAGAGATCGGCACTGACCCTAAAAAAAGCAAAAAAGCCTGATTGGAGCATCCCTAATATTAGATAACACTATTTGTCAGTTATTGTGTCTTGGCCTATTTTCTTGTATCTGTGCAACAATGCCTAATGTTTTTTACTAAAAACAAATTTTCCTCTGGAATAATAAAGTCTACCTAACATGCATTTCTTGCAGTCCTCAAACAAGTCATCTTAACAGATCTGTTAAACTGTGTGTGACTGTAACACATACCTCCGATGTTCCTTTATCCCAAACCAAAATTTAGTTACCTTATTTCCTCAGTTATTCTCTAAACTAACATTTGGCCTAGGCAGGATTTCTTACCACTTAACCTTGTTTTGTCAGTTTCTACGACATTTATATCTGTTTTAAAGGGCAAAAGGCAGCATGAAAACAATCGGATTTCTGCCAGATTGATACTGTATATGCTTCAAGGAATTTTATTTTCAAGGTAAAAAGTGGGTGTTTGCAGATTGACAACTATGCCAAATGAGTACAACTCAACTTATTTAATTGTCAAATGCACTTCTCTATGTTCTATAAGCATGTAAAAACATGTACAAAAAAATTAACTGCTTAACTCAATAGGTTATATGCAGAATTTTGCAAAGTACCTTAAGTAAGCAAAAAAACACAAATGAAATTATTTAACACCACAGGAGTTTGCTCATTGGAAACTGCACGTTTTTAATGTTTTAGCTTGGTTTATTTAGAAAGGAACTCTTTAATTGTTTTAATATTTGCATCTAATAGCATAATAGTGATATACTTTGCTTTGATACAAAAAATAAATACAAAAAATTAGTGAACTGAATGAATTCAGAGGCTTAAGAAAGAAATTATTTTCTAAGGCGAGCGATATTCAAGGAGGGCTATAGTTGGGGTATAGTAATTCAAGCATATTCAAGTTGATACTGAACACACTCTGAGCTAATTTCATCCGTAGACTTTCTCCTTAACTTTATCAGTGAGTTATTATTGAAACCAGTGATCATTAGAGCTACTAAATGCTTAAATGAACTGAATATTTTACACTGTAAGCACTTAAATCAGGGGTCCTAAATTACAGTCTTGGAGGGCTGCAGGTTTTTATTCCAACTAGTTTCCTAATTAGAAAGCAATCCATGCTGATAATGAAACTTGGTATTGTACTATTTAGCTTGTTAATGCTTGTATTCATCCAAGAGCAATTTTAATTTCACTGTAGTGTTTCCTTCTGTGAGAAAATTATCCATGTGTTTTGTGGAACAGAATAGATTTAAACTTAATGGTTCTTCCAATTCCCGTCTCATTTGTTTCTAAACATTTTTTATCACAGATACTTCAGGGTAAGCACTTGAGCTGGAGGTTTATTGGTTATCTGCATCTCATTATTAACTAATGTCTGATTAAGAAAACAGGCAACAATTAAAACTTAAAATGCAGCAGCTAAAATCAAAAATAGGCAATTGAGGGTTCTGAATGGTAACAGGCAAGAGAACTAAAATTAAGCCCAAAAACTTAGTAAATGGTGCTTCAGTAGTAAATAAAAGGGATCTAATTAAGAAATTAGTTAAAGTGAAAACCTATAGCCATAGCAGACCTCCAGGACTGTAACTGAGGACCTTTGATCTACAAAGTAACTAAAATTTGTCTTTGATTAATAAAGGCACTAACAAGGCATAGAGTTAAACACCAGCTTTCATTATCAGCAAGGACCGAGTCGGAGGAGTGACCACAGGGGGCCTGGGGGTGGGCACTGCCCCCCCAGAGACAAGCCATACCCACCCTGCGAAATGCTGTCTGTTCAGTGAAAACTCTGAAGAATAACATTTGATTTTCAAAACTAAGTTGCTTTCCGATTAGACAGGCACCGTGCTGCTCTCAGTTTACTTCGCCGCACATTTTGCAGCACGTTTTGAACCTGTTGACCGCATTCTTTAATTAAAACAGCGTATACGTTCCATTCTTCTTTTACTTTCTGGTTGGTAACACCAAAGGCTATGCATAGGTGGCTTATTTAAAAGCAGACACGCAGCACAGCGCACTCGCGTCGGTAACTGAAACTCCAAATGATGTAGATAAGCCTACACAATTCCTCCACCTCTGTGCCCGTGTCGGGTACTCCAAACCTCTGTCTTCAATAAAATACAGGCTACAGTCTGGACTGCCTGACTTAAATATGGATAGCCCATCCCAGCCCATTTTAATTAATTATCCCAAGCGCGCATTCGGAAAGACACTCAGATATTTTCGTGCAAGCTGGAATCAGTCTCGACCAAGGCTTGAATATTCTGTTGTCCGTGATGCCCGCTTTTGCTTTGCCTGCCGCAAATTTAGTGTTTCCAGTTCGGACCGCGAGGACATATTCACCACACACCTCTACACTAATAGGAAAAAAGCTCTAGAAAAAGACGGTGGCGGCTTCCAGAAACACACGTCTAGTATCCCGCACGTCAGAGCCATGTCTGCGTGGCAAGAGTAACGGCGCCGGGCAGAGACGGGTGAAAGCATAGTTCAACTTCTGGGTCCAACCCAGATAGAAAAGAATCAATATTATGTGAAAAGCATTGGGGAGGCCATTCAGTTCCTTGCAGTCATTGAACTTTGTCTGCGTGGTCACAATCACGTAGGTGGGGAGGAGGGACTTTTCCTAAGTTCTTTGATTACACAATCAAAAAAGATGCCAAACTTGCAGAAATTGTAAAATACATCTCAGACAACGCAAAATAGACATCCAATGTAATTCATAAAGAAAAAATTGAGACTCTTGCCAAAATAGTGGTAAAAGATATTAGGACCAAATATGAAAAAGCTGACTCTCCTGGACTTCGCATTAAAAGTGATGGTACCTGGGATCGCTGGACATTGAGAATTTGTCTGTAGTGATTACATTTGTCCAGAACTCAATCCCTGAAGAACACCTGATTGGCTTAATTGAACTGAATCAGCTTGATGCTGAATATATTTGTAACCAAATTCTGTCACATCTCTCTGAGCTAGGTCACAGCCCAGACAATTTAGTGTGTCAGTGTTTTGATGGTGCTTCTGTCATGTCTGGGGCAAGGGGTGTTGTCCAGGCTTTGTCACAAGTACATTCCATATGTACACTGCTACAACCACCAGCTCCATTTAGCAGTGATACATGCAATGGAATCAGAACCTCTGGCTAATAAGTTCTTTGACTAGTCAAATTCAATGAACACATTTTGTCACCGACATTATGTTTCACACACATACAATACACCCACACTGAAAAAACTTCTAGAAATACGATGGACCACTCATTATGATGTCACAAAGTCAACAATGATGAAGCTATAAGGGGGCTTCTCTCAGAGGTAGCAGAGGCTGGCACTGCCCCTTTTGACATTTGTATAGAGGCATGTGGTCTTCTGACCCAATTAAAAAAGTACAATTTCTTTAATACAGGAAAATTCCTCGTTCATGTGCTTGGTGTGCTGAAACTAGCCAATGCAATTCTACAGGCACATGCAGTGGACTTGTTTATGGCTGGGGAGATGGTGACAGTGTCACTGGCCACACTGACGGAGATGAGATGCGACTCTATTCTGGAAGGAGCATTTCTCTCAGTGTAAAAGTAGGCCTACCAATTCACTCAAAATGAAACAAAGTTAATTCACAGCTTGATGATAGTATTGTTGTGTCTACGCTCAGGCATGGTGACTCTGATGAACAAATTGCTCCTGATCAGACTTTTAAAAGGGCTATGTTCAGCATTCTTGATAGAGCTATAGTGGAAATGGAGACAAGATTCTGTCAGAGAAATGTTGAATTATTGAGGGCCACATCGCTTCTCCTGCAAAAATCAGAATTATTTCTTGATCATTCTCTCCTGAAACCTCTTCAGGCACTTGCAGGCACAGAGCAAAACAGCATGAGATTGCAAAATGAAATTGCTGTGGCAAAAGCCATACTGATCAATAAACTGCTAACTGATGCGAATCTCTGTGAAGCATGCAAATGCATTCAGCAGTACAAAGAGACCTTCCTTATGTTACATTCGCTATATGTCACAGCACTCATGATTGGTGCGTCTTCAGCCGCATGCAAAAGCTCTTTCTCTACTTTGAACCGCATTCTCACTCCACTCCCCGAACAATGCTGCATTCAAGGAAGAGAAATTTAGTCATTCTGGCAACATGAGAAAAACATCACAGAAAATCGACATGAATGAATTTATTTCAGAATTTGCCAAGAGTAACCGCAGACTGGTCATGTAGATAATATCCATGTTAAACACTGGAAACTGATATCCTATAGCCTCCCTAATGACTACAATGAGCCACGTTTCTGTTCTTGCTCTCATATGTTGTATACATTTGACTTTATTGATATTTACCTTGTAGATGTAGTTCTATATTTGTTCACAAAAAATAATAAAACAAGTTCCATTGCCTCTGTTAATTTGATTGAACAATAGGTTATGATTTATGCCGCAATTTTTGCTTTTATATGCTATATAAATCTATGTTGTTATTATTATTTTACCCCCCCCTACAAAAATGGGGATGATGGATGGATATTTTTTGCCCCCCCCAGACAAGCCAAATGCCCACCCACACATGATGTTCTGGTCACACCTCTGGACCAAGTTCTAATTAGGACACTGGCTGTAATGAAAACCTGTAGCCACTGCGGCCCTCCATGACCGTGATTGGGGACCACTAACTTAAATTAAAAATCCTAACTCAAAATTATTCTCTTTGGCTCAACTGACTAAGGCAGCTAATATTTGCTCTCCAGATTTTAAGACAGAGCAAGATTTTAACAAACTCTGAAGCTGAAACTACTTGCAGCTAGTAAGCCTGCCATTTGAGGCAATCCTCACATCACACACATGGACAGTACATGGGTTTTAGTCCGATTCTCCTCGGATTGGTGCTTGCCTATGATCCTTGTGATAGTGTGGATTTACTCCAGAAACTACAGTTTCCTCTCTTATCTATAAAATGACAAGAAAGCATACAATTCTACTCCAACAAGGAACTTAATTTACTTTAAAATGGCATTCTGCTTATTTGAACTAAAATAGTAATATAGGGACAGGAAACAAATTTGGTGTTATTTAATTACAGTATGCTGACAGTAAGTTGAAACAAAAATCAAAGCAAATTTGATATAAAAGCAACATCGTTTGTTCAGATTATCATTGTGCTTGCAGAAATTTCAGAAACTGATAAAATTTAACACAACTGCTAAATGCATATGCACAAATTTAAAACATAAGCAGAAACAGGTTTTTAACTTTCTTAATTTCTGCATGCCACATCACCTCTAAGATACAGTACACTTAATATTTTTTCTGTCAACTACCATTCTTTCATTTGAACCTACATTTCTGGACAGACGGATTTGCTGGCAAGTCTTAATTTTGTCTGCTGCTAGCACTTTAGAGACTCCACAATTCACCTGGAAAAGTTACTTCACAGTACATGAATAAAACTGCTTAGGAAAACAGAGAAAGCTCTGGCTACAGACGTACAAGAAAGCAGAGCGTTACTGGAAAATGTAGGTGCCAGATGCTTTTTGGATATCTTTTGTATTTCGGAAGAATACAAGACAAACCTTAGAAAACTTGATTTAATGACATTTAATAATCATTAGCTGATCTTATTTTACTGATTAGCAACTGTGAATCATTAAAAGGAGATGACATGCTTAATAACACACAAACTAATGCAAGAATAAACTTCCTGAAAAGGATTTAAAACAGAATTAAGTGTGAAAGTATGTCTATTCAAAATTAAACTATTATAAACTGTCTCTATACATAATTGAAAAGGATTGTATAAAGTTTTGCTTAGGGATAGAAGCATATTGACATTATTTTTATTTTTGTTGTTGAGGTTGTTAGTGTAATAGAAAGAACAAGTAACCTTGGTAGAACATCACCAGAGAAGATGTATGAAACCATAAATTAAAAATTGCAGTTGCACAGAATGTGTTTTTGTTTTAAGATAGACAATTCTGAAAATTCAACACTGTTTTTTAAATGATGTCAAATAGTGCACTGCATTCATGCCATGCTGGATGCCCAGTCTGGGTTTGCTTTGTTCAAGAAAATTTTCCCCATTTAGAATAAAAAAAATTGAAAAGATTCAGTATGCCCTTTATACCATAAAAAGATGGTGCTTTGAAACCTTTGCAGAATGCAACGTTTAGTAATATGATAGAAATGTGAAGTATTAACAACAAAAATCTCAAAAATATTTTAGAATTAGTAATAAAATTATCAGTCCTCAGCAGATCTTTACAACACGTGGGTTAGAAAGAAGGCCAATGCAATACTGCTAGTCAGTATTTAAATATATTATTGCTTATAAAAATATTAATACAGAATAAAATAACTAAATGTTTTATAAAAAATAATTCTGTTTTTTACTACTTGCATCTGAATTCAGACTTAATACAACCAAGTAATAAATTTTATAGTATGTGTAAATTTCAAAGCTGAACCTTTTGATATACTGGTTTAGAACTTTTATTTTAAAGTCCAAAGACATAATGAAAATTGCTTTTAATAAATATTTTTAAAGAGAAATTGAAAAAATTGTTTGAAAGTAAGACATTTCTGCCCTATTTCACTTCACTTTTACCTTCAGACTGTATAGACAATGTGACCATAGAGTGTTTTAACACATTTATAAAATATAAATGTTATCTACCCATCCACATTTTTAACTTGCTTTTTTCATTACAGGCTTGATGTGAAACACAGTTTATCACAAAAGTAGTAGTATGCCCGGATTCACCCCTTGACTGGATATCCATTCATCACAAGACATATTCAAAAAACTTGGTCATACCAATCTAATAAAGAGTTGGCAATTAATCATTTACAAGAATGTAAGAGGAAATCAAAGTCCTTGGAGAAAACCCAGGCAGACGTGCGAATTGAACAGAAACACAACCACTGAGTTGGAAACTAAAGACAAATCTACGGAGTTGCGATGCTTAACCAGCACATAAAATTTATTATGATCTTTATTATGTTAATATTGTTTTTAATGATTTTTAAAACCAAAATGTAATCAGGCATTACCTGTAGGCCTTTTTTATTTCTTCTGATGAGGCTCCTTTTTCTAGGCCTAGAGTCCGATACAAGCTTTCACCTGCCCTAGACGTCTTCCGTGAAGGCTTGTTTGGATCTGCCATGTCTTGCTTCTAATGGAAAATATTAAAAAGCAAGCATAAAATTAAATTAATTCATTTGATTAATTACACTGCTTTATTGTGTTATGCTTCTTAAAATCAAATGGAAACATATATATTGCAAGTATGAAAATGTAAAGTGATATATGCATTATAAGAATACAAAGGTCCTATAAAGCCCTATACTTGTTTATAGTTAATCAGTAATAGGCTCACTTGGTCTCAGGGCAGGAAATTTGGGGAGACAATTAGCAAAATTCTAAGGATTTGCTGGTTCCTCTTTATTAATTCTACTCCTGTACAGTACTAAAACTATATAGAGGGTATCACAGATCACTAAATACGGAACCAAAATTTGGATATATATTGACAAATCACAATATTTATTTATATCTAAAGTAAAATAATAAAAAAAAGTAAAAGTTATGACATTAAACAAAAAACACTGCATTTTTATTAAAATGTTAATATACATTTACTACTCATTAGTTGAATTAAAGATAAAAAAGTAAATGTGTCAGTTGTAAGGCCTCAGAACTAGTACACTAGTTAGCCTGGTCAAGAAATTTTATTAGGATTAATAGGAAGATCTTTTGGCAATTAAGAGATGGTCTTCCAGGACATGAAGCCAGTGGCAGCAATATCACTGCAACACTGGGCTGAAATGATGAAAGTTCCAGAGCCAAATTCTTTGACTCTTGGACATAAGGGGTTTGACTACAAGAAGACCTGGTCAATAGGGCTGAGATCATGACCCTGTGCAAGCCGTTCCATTTCCTTCACACCAGCCTTGTCTTAATGGACCTGGCTTTATGCTCAGGAGCACAGTCATGCTGGAATGGAAAAGGGCCTTTCCCCAAACTGCTGCCACAAAGCTACAAGTGCACAATGGCATACAATGCATACTTATTCACTGAAAGCCATGGACCTAACCCAAATCCTAAAAAACAGCCCCAGACCATTGTCCCTCCTCCACCAAGCATTAATGCAGCTACGATGCAGTCCTCAAAGTAGTGTTTCCTGGGCATCTGCCAAACTTAGATCCATCCATCAGACTGCCAGATAGTGATTAATCACTCCAGAGAGTATGTGCCCTCTGCTCCAAATTCCAATGTTGCTGTGCTTTACACCACTCTACTCGATGCTTGGGATAGTGCATAGTGATCTTAGGCTTGTGTGCAGCAGCTCTACTATTTCATGAAGTTCCAGACACACGAGTCTTGTGCTGATGTTGCTTTCAAAAACAGTTGGTTATGAGTAATCAACAGAGGTTACACGTTATATGCTTCAGCACTCGGTGGACGCACTATGTGAATTTGTACTGTCTACCATTTCGTTGCTGAGCAGTTGTTACTCCTAGACACTTGCACTTCACAATAATAGAAATAATAACACATGTACGCTTTTGTTCCTGTTCCTTCATCACAGTAGTCTAGCATATTGGTGAAACACTATCACTGACAGCTTCAGAAGATAGTGGTACAAGACAAAGAGGCATTACCCAGACTGTTAGGTTTTGTATTGGCACAAAATGCCTGTTAAATCAACAGATTTAAATAGATGAAGAAATTCAAATACACCTCACATCTGCATTCCTGAGTGAATGGCTGAACTGCAGCTCATTGCAACACTTTGGTCAGCCCTGTACTGCATCTGATATCAAAGGTGTAGATCAAAGTTGAGCTGTTACCTCTGCACAGACACCTTCAGACAAAAAAAAAAAAAAGACATCCAAAATAACACTCATTTTAGGCTTGTGATTGCTAATTAAGCTCTGGTGGGATGTGATGGATAGAATTACAAACTTATAAGCAGGCACTAGGTCTGCAACTGGAAGTGACTTTGATCCAATCACCAGAGGTTACAACTTTCTTAGAAATGAGGCTGTGTAACAATGTCTTTTGTTTAATTTAAACAACTTCAGAGAAACCAGAAAACAAGATTCACAGCTGAAACCTTTGAAATTAAGAGACTTTCTGAATAGAGTCGGAAGAAGTCCGTATATGGGATCAAACTTTATTGTGCAAAAGCTGTAAATAATACTTGCATAAGATTATATAAAAATGGGGAAGAAACTAAATGCTGTTGTTTTTATGTATTTCATTTTCATGGCTTATATTGAGTACCGTCTTCAATTAAAATCATCAAGTCATTCAGCCTTTGGAACTTCTTCCAAACAAAGGTACCCTGACACAGCTGGAGTGCCCAAAAAAAAAAATCACAACCAGAGACATTAGCACAACTTCCACACTGGAATAAGATGTACTTTATCTGCTCAAAAGATGTCTTCTGCTGTATGCATGACTATAGAACTGCCACCTTGCTATCACCATAATAAAAATAAAGGGAAGTCTGTGATTAACTAATATGCTAGAGCTCTATGAGAAAGCAACAAAAGCATCAGAAAACTGTTATTTACCGTGATCTTAGGAAGGCTTTTGACAGATGAGAGGTTAATAATAATTAGTGATTAGAGAACCACTGCCTAGTTCGCTTTACCATGAGTTTGGCAAAATCATGGAAATGTTCAGAAACTTTGCAGAAACAGCGCTGACAGTGGGTTGGCATCGATGGTTTGATGATGGCTACTAGTGGGTCATCAATGAATTTAAAAAGGCAGCGTAGGCTAAATGCATAAGAATTAACCACGTGGATCAGAGCAGATTAAAATATACCTTAAAAGGACTCTCCACAAGTCAGAAAGGATAAGAGATCCTGTGAAATATTAACAACAATGAAAAATGTATTACTCCACTGCTTTTGGAAATTTCTAAAACATAATTACCCTTTTGTTTTCCTATGGCCATCACCCATAAGTACTAATTACCTCAACTCAGTAGGCAGTAAATCGGCACTTGACTGTATATAAATATATTATGCTCACAAAGATCCAAACTTGGAGCATGTATCAGCTGTGAAATAAAGCCACGGCGTGGGACTAGTTTGCCCCATTGTTTGAAGTTGTAGCTTCTGATGCAGTCTGAATTTTCTTTTTCCTTTCCCATCTCAGTGTAGTAAATAATAACAAATCTTTCATTATTTCACAGGGTTACATGTATTATTTGTTTCTAGGAAAGGGAAAGAGTTCCTTTAACGTTTATTTTGGATCATAGCTGCAGCACTTAGCTAATTATGCATTCAAATTAATCATGTGTTGCTGTATTGCCAGCGCATAGGGTTCAGTGTTAAATAACCAGTAGCAGTGGCCCTCTAATGTACTCCTTAAATGCATACAGAGAGAGAGAGAGAGAGAGAAGTAGATAAAAGGGTGGGGAGCATGTGCTGATAGCCCGTTTTACGCACCCACCACACAATAAACCATGTGGACTGGGACCCAATTGCAGCATGTTAACACTTCAGCAAAACACCAGAACAGTGTGAGGTTTTTTTATGGTGGCTGGAGTGCCAATCCTGTCACCAACCCCCAAGTTTTCCCTGCAAGTTGGAGGACCGATCTTACAGCACATATGCATGCATGAAAACGAAACCTCCGCACATGATTGATACAGCTCTGCAATGTCACGCTAGCTGGGCAATGCATGCGAGATGTTTGGGGAAAATATCGATTAATAAAGATTCAGTGAACAAAATAATCTGTACATACAACATATATAGTGGGTATAGAAAAGAATCACACACCCTTCAAAATATTTACATTTTGTTGCTTTGCAGCCTGAAATGAAGACACACACAAAAATATTTCTCCAGCTATATTTACTTAATGCAACTTATAACAGCCGAGGCCAAATGGAAAAAGGTATTAGGGTCAGATGAGACCAAAATCGAACTATTTTGCCTCAACCCCAAACTGTACATCTGGTACAATGCCAATACAGCTTACTATCCAAAGAATATGTTACCTGCAGTTAAAGCATGGTGGTAGTAGCATCCTATTGTGGGGGTGTTTCTCTGCAGCAGGGAGTGGGGCATTAGTCAAGACAGAAGGAAACGTGTATGGGGCAAAATACCATCACATTCTTGAGGAAAACCGGTTGCCCTCTACCAGAAAGTTGTAAATGGGAAGAAGAACCATCTTCCAACATGACAATGACCCGAAATACACAGAAAAGATGAAAACACAGTGGCTGCCCTTGCACAGCCAAGTCAGAGCCCAGACTTAAACCCTGCTGAAAATCCGTGGAATGACTTGAAGATTGCAGTCCGCCAACAGTCACCACCTAATATGACTGAGCCTTAACAGTTCTGTAAAGATGAGTAAGCAAACATGCTCATTCTAGATGTGTAAGGTTGGTAGAAAAGTATCCCAATAGGCCCATGGCGGTAATCAAAGCAAATGGTGCTTCCACAAAGTACTGACATAAGAGGGTGATCCTTCAACCATCTCAGTTATTTCTCAGTTATTCTGCTTTTTAATTTTTTTCCCCAGAACCATTATATCTTTTACTTGGTTGTTATAAGGTGAATTGAGTAAATACAGCTGGAAAAACATTTTTGTGTAACATAATTGACTCATCATCTACATCTGGACATTGTACAGAGGTGATCTAGATGGCTAACAAAAATAATGGATTATATGACATGTATACTTAAGCTATGTAACACTCTTGTGAGGCCTGATGCGAAGTACAGTACTGTGTACAGTTTTGGTTTCCAAATTACAAAAAAGACAAGGCAGTGCTACAAAAACTCCAGAGCATAGCAAACTGATGGCTGGAGCAGTTTGAGCTATGAGGAAAGATTGAAGGAGCTGAACATTTTCATTTTAAACAAATTTAAGAGATTAACAGGTGACATGATTGAAGTACTAAACATTATGATAGGGATTAGTAGATCTCTGCTTTTCCTTTAAAATAAATTCTTAGACAAGAACACAGCCTCAAAATTTGGAAAACTAAGGGAAAAATTCACACTAACGTTTGGAAATTTTTCTCCAAACAGAACTATCCATTAGTCAGAAGTCCAAAAAAAATAAAAGACAATGGAATTTGAATTAATGAATCAATTGATTGATCACAAATTCTTAACAAGAAAATCATTGTAATATATTCACTATTGCTGAATGCTCCATCTGAAGAGATAATTACTGCAATACACAGATACTTACATGAAAGGCTGCTAACCCATGAAGTATTTGCTTCATGTACTATTAAACAACGCTAGTGCATTTGTATCACAGAGTCTTTAGAGTTACCTGTTCGGAATGCATAAAACTCTCTCTAAAGTGAGTGAATAACAAAGATTTAAAAAAGTGCGTAGCAGAATCATGATCAGACAACAGGCCAGAGTTGTAATATTTAAATATCTTTTGCCATAACAGAAGAGGGCCGACTTAACTCAAAGTTGTAAAATAGTCTAAACTCATTATCCTGAAATGCATTTCCGCAGTCACTTAAGAAACAGTTCTCTTCTTACTTTCTTTCCATTTCTAACATTACATTCAGGCATGCTACAATGAAATGCCTAGCTTTTCATTAAACACCAGCAACAGCAGTCACTGGCTAGAACCTTATGAACCAGGACACAAATGAAATATGGTAAAAGTATTATTTCTCTACTATTGCTAGAAGAAAAGCAAAAATGATGCCAAGAAAGTTCAGTACCAGGTACTGTTTGGAATTACTCAGGTGTGTTTCATTGCTTCATTAGGGCAGGCATCAGATATCTATGCTTGCTTGTACCCATTGGAGTCTGAAGTTGTTCATTGTTCAACATGACAACAAGAGCTGTGGCAATGAAAGTCAAAGAAGCCATTATGAGGCTGAAAAACAAGAATAAAACCATTCAAGACATCAGTAAAACCTTAGAATTACCTAAATCAATTGTCTGGAACATCATTAAGAAGAAAGAATGCGCTGGTGAGGTCAGTAATTTCAAAGGGACTGGTAAGGCCAAGGAAGACCTCTACTGCTGATGACAGAAGAATCTTCACTATGGTAAAGAAAAATGCCCAAACACCTGTCCGACAGATCAGTACAGTCTTCAGGAGGCAGATGTATATATGTCAGGGTCTACTTTCCGCAGAAGACTTCATGAACAGAAATACAGAGGCCACACTGCAAGATGCAAACCAGTAGTTAGCCACAAAAAAGAATGGCCAGATTACAGTTTGCGAAAAAGTACTTAAAAGAGCCTACAGAATTCCGGAAAAAGGTCTTGTGGACAAGCGAGACAAAGATAAACTTGCATTGGATTAATGGCAAGAGCAAAGTCTGGAGATGAAAAGGAACTGCCCAAGATCCTAAGAATTCCACCTCATATGTTAAACATGGTGGTGTGGCATTACGGCTTGGGCATGTATGGCTGCCACAGGTACTACAGCACAATTCTTCTCATTGATGACACAACAGTTGCACAATGATCTCTGTATAGAAACATCTCATTTGCTCAAGTTCCAATTTGAGCGTGTCTCTGCTGAAGAGAAAACTTAAGGTGACAAATCCAAAAAACAAACAGGAGGGGAAGATGGCCATATCATAGGCTTGCAAGAGCATCACTGGAGAAGATACTCAACACCTGGTGATGTCTTTGAATCACAAACTTCAAGCAGTCATTGCATGCAATAAATATACTGTATATGAAACAAAATTCTAAATATGACTGCTATAATACACCTGCCATTGCTATGTCTCAAAAATGATGGTGCCCTGAAATGGGGAGACTATGTATAAAAAGTAATTCCTACATGGTGTGACCAAAAGGTATACACATACCTTTAAATTAAAGTCTGCAATATATAGTTCATTCTGTATATCTTCAAGCAAATCCTGTAAGACCAGATCAGTATTGCAAAGTCTTTTTCAATATGTGCTGTGGGTTCTCAGCATGGGAATTACCATGAACCTGTGATTGACTCTATCAAAAAGATTATGACTGGAAAAATTTTTTTATAGTCTTTTCTACCAGAACAAAATATCAACATATCAACATTTAACCAGTAACTTTACAACCTGAATCTACTAAGAAGGTGACTTGCCAGACATGTATCTATACAATACATTATAAACATCTAGGCACCAAAAAGATTTTAACTTTACATTGTATATGTGGTGCGACTTTCATAATTATAAGACAACAAATGTTATTTTACTTGTTAAATTCTGCAATAACCCTTTTTTTTACTTTATCTCTGCAATTACATATTTTTGCATTTCTTTTTTCCTTTTATTATTTGAGTTTTAAACTAGTCTATATGAATGTTTTCTGAAAGTGAAAATAAATATTAAATACTTACTTTATACAAGCCAGCATGGTCTGTGAATAAAGAGATGTTTGTCCAAGTCTTTTAAAACTTTGGGACCTACCAATTTATAAGACTAAATTTTGAAAGCATTTGTGTACACAAAATAAAATACTGCTAAATCTACATACATTACATGGAAATAATATGGCTGCACTTTTATGAATGTCTAGCAAACTCCTTATCTAAATTTCAATCTCTTCTAAACAAAAGTCTGAGTAAACCTTAATAAGCCCCTATTTAATGTGGTAGACTCCACTTGTATCCAAAGAATCAGCAGAGGCAAAACATACAGGTTATCAATACAAGAGGTGAGTGAAAACCAAAGTTTTCAGCTTTTACAAACTTTGTCAGTTTCTTCTTGAAACTAGGTTTGTTATATTAGAGCAGTACATAAACAGAATTCATTACAGTGGCAGCCAAATCAACTACACAAACACAGTGACAAATGGCACAGCAAAATATTACAAATGGCATATTTTATTGAACTGAAGAGCAAAACATTAAATGCAACATGTTTTATTGAATACTAGACAATTTAAATGCAGTATAGATTAAAATACAGTATAAACAAAAATGTTAAGAATATAAAAAGTAGTAAAGTCTACATTTTCCACACTTATCTAATACAACATTGGTAAGACAGATGAAATAAATAAGTATAAATATTTAATAAAATGAATGGAGATAGATGGATGTCTCTTATAGACATTTACTTTACATAGTGCACTGCTGCACCCATCACATGACAAACCAACTCAGGATCCCAGATTAGGACCCAAGTGCAACCATGCAACAGGTGATACCTCATCACCACACTGGTTCAGATGTAGGGGAACAGTGTAAGGTTTTTTATGATGACTGGAGTGCCAATTCTGCCACCAACCCCCAAGTTTTTCCCTGCAGGATGGTGGGCCTACATGCAGGGATGGATGCAGATTAACATCAAACCCAGGACAGAGCAATTGCAGGGTAAGGGCCTTGCTCAATGGCCCAACAGAGCAGAGTCCCTTTTGAAGTACAGTAATTCCTCCTCGATCGCGGGGGTTGCGTTCCAACCCCCCACGATAGGTGAAAATCTGCGAAGTAGAAACCATATGTTTGTATGGTTACTTTTATATATTTTAAGCCCTTATAAACTCTCCCACGCTGTTTATAAATATTCCCCGCACAGTTATACAGCATAAACCCTTTGTATTCTCTGAGATATTAGGTAAGATTCATTGAAATTATGTATGTAAACACACTGTTTATATACAGTAAAACCTAAATATTATTTTAAAGATATTGAGTGTCTCCGATATCACATATGTTACAGCCATTACGATAGACAGGCCACCAGCAATAAATACGTACAATGCAAGAAAAATTGTATACAGTAAATGTGTGTACAGTGACACTAAACATACATACATGTACTAAGTACTGTAAGTAGAAAATGAATTATGGTTACTCACCAACAATGACACGATGACTTGTCCAATAACGATGAGTTTAATTTTACTGCACAACAAAGGAGAGCATTACAGCACTTCTAAAGGAGCCTCTTCAGGCGACTGTGTAGCACCGCCGTTGTTCTTCTTCCGGCAGTCTTCAATCCAAATCCCTAAAGCAGATTCCATCTGGACTACTGTCTTATTACATCCACTTATAACTCGTTTTGCGCCATGGTTAAAAGGACACTGCGGCCGTAGATTTTATATTCTTTTTCCTCCTTTTTAAATAAAAAGAATCGTGGACTCATTGATGCCGTAATGGCGTCCTAGAGCAGTGTAGCTTTTCCCTTCCTTCGACATATCCAAAACTTCTACCTTTTCGGCAATTGCTAGCATCTTGCGTTGGCGCTTGGGCATGGCCCCTGAAGCAGTAGCAGATCATTTTGGAGCCATAATGAAGGGCTTGACTACGCACAAAGATAAACACAAAAGAGCACAAAAGTTAACTCTTTACATAGCGAAACACGTTGATGCTGAATGAGCGAGACGAGACTTCCTGGTTAAAGCCGCGGAATCGAATTTGGCGCTCCGTCGCTGAGCCAGTCAGCACACAGGAACTTAACTGCATGCTCTGATTGGTTAGCTTCTCAGCCATCCACCAATAGCATCCCTTTTATGAAATCAACTGGGCAAACCAACTGAGGAAGCATGTACTGGAAGTAAAATTATCCATTGTCCGCAGAACCCGCGAAGCAGCGAAAAATCCACATTATATATTTAGATATGCTTACATATAAAATCCGCGATAGAGTGAAGCCGCGTAAGTCGAAGCGCGATATAGCGAGGGATTACTGTATACAATAATGCAACATACAGCACAAATTTGAAGAAAACAGGTTCCCACAATTTAAGTGACGCCCTCCTAAAATGTTGTACCTCCTGGTTAGGGCCCCCCACCAAGATAAACCTAATGCTAACAAACAGAGCATGATCTAGTATCCAGTGCTAATGGTAGTCAAACAGCATTTTTTAAATTAGTAACAGAACCATTAATCAAAGCAAAATCCTAATTACAGAAGGCTATTGATGTATGAGTGATCAAATATTGTATGACTAGCTGTGTTACTGGCTTAGATGGGTTGAAATCTAAGTGATGTGTTGTGCATGTGCATGTATTGTGTCTGGTATAGAACACAATCAATCCCACTCCTTTGTGGTGGTCTTTTCCTCTTCAGACAAAGCTTCCCATTTCCACCGCTTCCTCTCAGCACTGCATGTTGTACTGATCAGTCTTATAGATGAAGTGCTTTGCTGGGAATATGCAGAGGTGGTCCCTACCACATTGGTGAGATTTAATAATTCAAGCCCAGTTGTTTCAGAGCTTTGATTCCCCAATCTGCACGCTGATTTATCATTGTTTTCATTCATCAATTACCCACTACACAAAGTTGTCAGTCATTGGAGTTACAACTATAAAGGTTGCACACATGACCTGAGCAGGTGCAAGAAAGTCACTGCCATGCTACTGTTGCCAGCATATAACCCTGGATAACAGAAACGGCTCTTATTTTTCATTTTATTATCATTTTTTACTCTTTTCCTATTTTTAGTTCTTTCTTCCTAACCCTAGCAATCAGACCGACACACAGATACACAAACACTTTTCCTTTTATTATTGGGGGAAAAAGCCGATTTCTGTCTGTCCAACAGTTACTCTCTTGTTGGAAATATTCAGTGGTAACGTTTCCAGAGCACCATCTATTGGAATATATTTTGCAGTGCATGTAGTAATAAAATGCAGAGCATTTTTCTATACAACAGAAAGCACATATCATAGCTAATGGCATACATCAGAGACATAACGACCAGACAAACACATAGTCACTTGTCCTTTTATTAGGATGATATCTCAAGGAATCCAGTTAACACAATGTTTTCAAAGGACCACCATTTTTTTTGGGTCTAAGTTGTTAAGTACTGAACTTCTACTAGACACACCAAAAGTAATATTTCTTTAATGCCCCAACCCCACCCCATGTCTGCTTTTTAATTTTTTCTTATGTACAGCAAATGCTTAAATTTTTTTAAATGGAAGAACGATATTGTGGCTTGATATGGAATAAAAATTGAGCGCCTAAATACTCATATTTTGACTTTACAAAAATTATACAGTTACATATTAATTCAGATAAAGACATATACAGTCATATGAAAAAGTTTGGGAACCCCTCTTAATTCTTTGGATTTTTGTTTACCACTGAATGAGCTTTCAAATGTAGCAACTACCTTTTAATATATGACATGCCTTATGGAAACAGTAGTATTTCAGCAGTGACATTAAGTTTATTGGATTAACAGAAAATATGCATCCTAACAAAATTAGACAGGTGCATAAATTTGGGCACCCCAACAGAGATATTACATCAATACTTAGTTGAGCCTCCTTTTGCAAATAAAACAGCCTCTAGATGCCAGCCTTTGATGAGTGTCTGGATTCCGGATGGAGGTATTTTTGACCATTCTTCCATACAAAATCTCTCCAGTTCAGTTAAATTTGATGGCTGCCGAGCATGGACAGCCTGCTTCAAATCATCCCATAGATTTCTGATGATATTCAAATCAGGGGACTGTGACGGCCATTCCAGAACACTGTACTTGTCCCTCTGCATTAATGCCTTTGGAGATTTCAAACTGCGTTTTGGGTCAGTGTCTTGTTGGAATATCCAACCCCTGCGTAACTTCAACTTTGTGACTGATGCGTGAACATTATCCTGAAGAATTTGTTGATATTGGGTTGAATTCATCCAACCCTTGACTTTAACAAGGGCCCCAGTCCCTGAACTAGCCACACAGCCCCACAGCATGATGGAACCGCCACCAAATTTGATAATAGGTAGTAGGCGTTTTTCTTGGAATGCGGTGTTCTTCTTCTGCCACACAAGGCGTTTTTTGTTATGACCAAATAACTCAATTTTTGTCCCATAAGTCCAAAACACTTTGTTACAAAATGAATCTTTGTTGTCTAAATGAGCATTTGCATACAAAAAGCGACTCTGTTTGTGGCGCGAGTGCAGAAAGGGCTACTTTCTCATCACCCTGCCATACAGACGTTCTCTGTGCAAATTGCGCTGAATTGTAGAATGATGTACAGATACACCATCTGCAGCAAGATGTTCTTGCAGGTCTTTAGAGGTGATCTGTGGGTTGTCTAAAACCATTTTCATTCTCTCTGATTACATTCCTTACAGTTCAAACTGACAGTTTAAACCTCCAAAACAGCTTTTGTAGCCTTCCCCTAAACCGTGATATTGAACAATCTTTGGTTTCAGATCTTTTGAGAGTTGCTTTGAGGATCCCATGCTGTCACTCATCAGAGGAGAGTCAAAGGGAAGCACAACTTGCAACTGACCACCTTAAATACCTTTTCTCATGATTGGACACACCTGTCTATGAAGTTCAAGGCTTAATGAGCTGATCCAACCAATTTGGGGTTTCAAGTAATCAGTATTGACCAGTTACATGCATTCAAATCAGCAAAATTACAAGGGGACACAAATTTTTGCACAGCCAGTTTTTCACATTTGATTTAATTTCACACAATTAGGTACTGCTTCACTAAAAATCTTTGTTTGGAAAACACCCCAGTACTCAGATGTTCCTAGGAAATGAAAGACATACCACTGTTATCTTTTTTGTTGAAAGTAGAGTAAATTATTATGCAGGTTGAGAAGGGTTCTCAAACTTTTTCATATGACTGTACAAAGTTACCTATTACATTTAAATTAAGGTCAAAAAAAGAGGTAAATAACTATGTCTATGTCAATGTCAACGTGAAGGATGAGTTTTCATTATGGCTGGCTCTACGCTCAGTCTGATTCTGTATTTGTTTTTTGAAGAAATGACAAAGGTTGCGTAACATTACTGATTAATATTAATGAACACTAATAAAGAAGGACTATTAAAATTTAACTTTGTTCCTCAATGTATTATAATGGAGCTGACAACTTGCATCAGCCTTCAATGGTACCCCATAGGTATGCTCTTATTAGGAAAGCATACTAAATCCAGTCTCATATCACTGATGGGTAATAATTAAAAAATTTATTTAACTAGTAGTGGGTTCATATCAAGATTTTTTCTGATATGTTAGACTAGCACAACAAGACACACACACATTTAAAAATTAATAATCTCAGTGCTTTAGAAATTACAAACAATTCACTAAAAGCACATGAAGCAACAATATTGTATTCTGCAACGTCAGTCTAGTCTATTAGTCTTTTAAATACAACTGTGGAAGGAGGCCTAATTACTTTATGTACTTCATGAGCAATCATTCAAATGTCAAAGATTACACACTAGCACAGGGAAAAATACAGCCAGCCTTATCATTAATCCCTTAATGGTGCTAGAATTTTACAATTCAGAATAAACATCACTGTGATCAAGTTGTTGATAATTTTGCAAACTCAAACAGCATAAAGCACAGTTCTTTACTTCCACTTAAGCCATTTATAACTATCCTAGAATAAAAACATCTAGTTATTTAATATCTGAAAACTGTGAATAAGCATTTTGATTGATCTAGTGCATTCACAATTAATTTACCCTTTCATCTTTCCAGCTGTATTTTTGAAGTGACATTCTAAGCACTCTTCCTACAAATAAGGGTTTTTGTTGTTAAGTGCTTACACATTCTATGTAAAATTTATTAGAAAGCTTGTCCATTCACTAATTACCTCAACTCATTTTGTCCAGGTCTGGTCACAAGGGTAAGAGCCTATTGTGCCATCACTGGATGCAAAGTAGTAAATCAACCCACAACCCATTATACTTAATGAAATTCAGCTTCTATAATTCTCCCAACATATTTTACAGTGAAATATTATCCAAGGCTTTGTCATAACAACAATATACAACAAACAATTTTACAGTCCTGATTAAATACTATATAAATACTAGAATTAATAAGGAATGTGTCAGAGTGATAAAGTAAAAAGTTCTTCCAATGCTGAAAGTAGAAAAGAAGGTTAGAGACATCACATGCATCATTAAAGGATATGCAGTATAGCTGAATACTGTATACAACGATATAAAGCTGAATAAAAGTGAAAAAAGAAAAAAAAAAGTTGGAGAAAACAAGGGGATAGCCTTTTTCTTTTTTCCTCCATTAGATTTACATGTTATAGTTCAAAAAGTATTGTTTTTCCAAAACAAAATAAGGACTTATTACAATGTGCATCATACAGACCAATTTCACTTCTGAATAACGACGTTAAAATACTCTCTAAAATCTTAGCCAAAGGATGGAGAAAGTGCTCCCCTCGGTAATATCACAAGACGAAACTGGATTTATTAGGGGCCGGCACTTATCTTCAAATCTTCGACGCCTGTTTAACGTAATATACTCACCAACTAAATCAAACACCCCAGAAATATTATAATCATTGGTTGCAGAAAAAGCATTCGACATGATTGAATGGAAATACCTTTTTACTACATTGGAGAAGTTTGGGTTTGGCCCAAACATTTGTGCATGGATTAAATTACTGTATACTAACCCAGAAGCTTCAGTTTGCATCAATAACATTTGCTCAGACTACTTTAAACTAGAACGTGGCACTAGACAAGGATGCCCCTTGTCACCGCTGTTGTTTGCGATTGCCATTGAACCACTGGCAATACATTGTCGAAATACTGATCAGATAAAGGGGATTAGCAGAGAAGGACTGGAACAGAAAATCTCATTATATGCAGATGACATGGTACTGTATATATCAGACCCAGAAAATTCTGTGCCTGCAGTCTTAGCAGCACTCACAGAATTTCAAAAGATCTCTGGTCTCAGAATTAATCTGAATAAAAGTGTACTCTTTCCAGTGAATTCTCAAGCATATAATATTAGATTAGATACCCTACCTTTTATCATTGCAGAACAGTTTAAATACCTAGGGTAAACATCACAAGTAAACATAAAGCTCTATATCAACAAAATTTGCCGTCTGCATGGAAAAAATTAAACAAGACTTGCATAGATGGTCAACCCTTCATCTCACACTAGCTGGAAGAATTAACACTGTTAAGATGAATATTCTTCCTAAGCTCCTTTTTTTATTTCAAAACATCCCAATATACATTAATAAATCATTCTTTAGGCAATTAGATTCAACAATAACCTCATTTATTTGGAATTCAAAACATCCACGCATCAAAAGAGCGACCTACAAAGACAAAAGGCAGAAGGCGGCATGGCTCTACCTAACTTCCAGTTTTATTACTGGGCAGCAAATATACAGGCGATAAGAACCTGGACACAAATAGAAGAACATACACAGGCTTGGACCACAATAGAAGTAAAATCCTGCAGTACTTCTTTGTATTCCTTGCTCTGTGCTCCAATAAACACACACTATCGGCAATATACAAATAACCCAATTGTGCTCCACTCACTTAGAATCTGGAACCAATGTAGAAAGCATTTTAAGACGGAGAAGCTTCTATCTGTGGCACCTCTGCAAGAGAACCACCTCTTTCAACCTTCACAAACATATGCAGTTTTTAATATCTGGAAAAAATTTGGAATTAACTTGCTTAGAGATCTTTATATAGACAACGCCTTTGCATCCTATGAACAATTACATTCCAAATTTAACATTCCAGCTACACATTTCTTTCACTATCTTCAAATCAGGAACTTTGTTAAACAGAACCTTCCAGATTTTCCTCATCTTCCACCCTCATCCATGCTGGAAAAAATATTGCTCAATCTCAAGGACTTAGACTCCATCTCTACAATATATAAAATCATTTTACAATCCCTCCCTTTCAAAGATCCAAGAGGACACTGGGAAAAAGATCTCTCAATTAATATATCAGAAGAGGAGTGGAAAGTAGCAATGCAGAGAATTCACTCGAGCTCCATATGCGCAAAGCATACAATTATACAACTTAAAATTATTTATCGAGCACATCTGTCTCGACTAAAACTCTCCAAAATGTTTCCAGGGCATGATCCAACCTGCGAACGCTGCAACCAAGTTCCAGCCTCACTAGGTCACATGTTCTGGGCCTGCACCAAATTAACATTATTCTGGACAAAAATTTTTAATTACCTTTCAGATAGCCTTGGACTCACAATCCCTCCTAACCCATTAACAGCTGTGTTTGGGGTTCTTCCAGAGGGGCTTAAAGTGGAGAAAGACAAACAAATTGTGATTGCATTCACTACACTTTTGGCACGCAGACTTATTCTGATAAACTGGAAGAACCGAAACTCTCCTCTTTTAAGTCAGTGGGAAACCGATGTGTTATATTATTTGAAATTGGAAAAAAATCAAATACTCAGTTAGAGGATCCGTACAGACGTTTTTCAAAACATGGCAGGATCTAATCAGTAATATTTTAAAAATAAGTTCATGAAGCATACAGAATTTATTAATTTAGGTATGTTTAAAAGCTGTAAAATTTTTATGCCGTTTGGCTTGTTCTCTCTCTCAAGGGTGGGGATTGATCTGTTCTTAACTCTATTTTTCTTTTTGTAAAAACTTGATTGCTTTGTACGGAGTGCAATAAAATTAATTAAAAAAAAAAAAAAAAAGTATTATCTTCCGATTCATTCTGATTTTAGGTGAGTTGTTTTTAAGGACTCACCCAACCATAACATAATTTATCCCGTATAAAGAACTACTCCACCCAAAATGTATATATTTTTTTTTTGTTACTTACCCCATGTGTTTAATTTTTTTTTTTTAAATGCTAAAAAACATTGTTGATAAAATACAACCCAAAAGGTGACCAATAATATACAGTACAATGGCAAACAATATAAAAAGTCAATCCTCATCACCTCACGTTACTTGTGTTGCATAATGCACATGTCAGCTAACTAGTCATTTGCTCAAAACATGCAAAACGCAAGCATTTTTTGCTAAATTATTATTAAATAAAGAATCCTTGAAATTCATTTTTGGATTTGGGGGAAATCATTTAAATCTAACACAGACTTTTTTGGAGTGGAAGTTAAAAAAACAGTTTAAAAATTAATTTGATAGTCATATGTTAGACATTTTTAATGCCATAACTTATTCTTTGTGATGTTTACAGTAATTTATAAATTTTGATTTGATAAAGTTAACATCCAGTCTTTCAAATAATGTTATGTACGCTATTTTAACTTTAAAGAAGTGTTTCATTTTACATAGAGAGATTTCCACACATTTAGCCAAAATACCAGATTTGCCATTGAAAACTAGCATCAGCAGAATAATATAAAATAATCAACAGAATGTAAAATAAAATAAGCTAAGAATTTTTTTTTTTCCTCCACCCATACCATACTGGTTTTCCTAACGGAGAATAATGTTCTGCAGCTTTAAGACAGTTTAGTGGTTATAGTGTGAAGTACTTAATTTAGGAAATCCGAGATATCTAGATGAAACAGAGTTAACACTTTCATAGCTCATATGAAACAGTAGTGCACAATGAATAGCACTGCCACTTTATAGATTTAGCATGCTAGGATATCAATCCAGTACCCGATTGCCTGCATGGAGTCTGCACATGCTCCATGTGTCTCTAAGCTGTTCTTCTGGGTACTCCAGTTATCCTCCTACATTTTCAAAGCCATGCAGGTTTGGTTAAATGGTCAAGGTTCATGTGTCAGTGGATCCTGTGATAAACTTGTACCCTGTCCATGCCCTTTGCCTGCATTGTGCCCAGTGCTGCCAGGATAGGCTCTTGCTCTCTTCTCCTCTAAATTGGAATAAGCATGTCTGGCAATGACTGAGACTATTATTAGTTTACCAGGGAACATAACCCATTTTCTTTGAGATTACCATAAACTCTTAAAGCACCATAAGAGAAAATAAAGGTCAATTCTTTAACCATAGAGAAAGATGTCCTAAAAAGTTCTTACTTTTCTGCTAAAATGTCCTTCTGTTTAGAGGTAGGTGGCTGCCTTAGCTGTGCATATATCTAGTGTTGAATTTCCTGAAAATTATTACAGCAGGACTGTAGAAACAATTTAATGGTAAGGGGTGCTGCTGACTACAAAGGCTATACAGTTAGCATACATGATCCACATAGTCCTAAATGATATACATGCAGTACACATGCTTGAGAAATTAGCTTCCATGTCTAGGGCTACTTCAGCAAAGGCAACCATCTATTTATTTAATTTAATAAATTAAAAATACAAACACAGCAGGCTTACTTTTTTTGCAAAATCCAATTACCTGAGATGTAAGCTCTAAAATTTTTTTCAGGCATGATTTGTTGTCCAGTAGGCCCTTCGAATGATTGTTTTGTTGCTGTAGTCCATAATAATACTTCTCAATTATTATTCCAACCAAAAAGAGTGTTATGGTACTCTCTGCAGCTCTCTTACCGCATTTTTGTCCATTAGCTTTCTTTCTTACTTGTTTGTATCCGTCACTGAATTTACTTTTCAGGTTAAGGTTTAAAGGCAGTCAGCCCTCCATAAATATTGTAAAGAAATGACAATCACACATCTCAATAAATAACTGGCTGCAAATGGTTCAGATAAAAAGGAGCAAAACTGAATATGAATTCAGGAAACAGTCCAAGTCAATTTCTGGAATTTTTCTTTGGATTTTAGCAAAGGAATGTACTTCAACCTGTTTTTAGCCTTTAATTTAACAAAGTTTAGTCGAGTTTCTTCTAAATCACAGTTTTAACAAAGAATAATGTGCAGCCAAATTCAACAGCTCTGCAACATGTAAGCTAGCATCCTACTACTGTATATGCATCTGAGCTTAAAAAAAATATACAATGAAAAAATATATTAAATCATACATTACAAATTAGGCATAATTAAAAGACAGTAGTTTTAAAAAGATACTACTTTTTAAAAATCTCTCTTTTATAAAAATCTCTCTTTTATAATAAAAAAATTTGGGAGGAGAGACGAGATATGACTTTCTCAGAAAGACACTTTCACGTCCTGCAAGACAAGACTTTGTGCCAAGAGATTTAACCACGACTGGGGCTGGAAATAAAAGACAAAGAGTAGATGACAAAGTAGAACGTCATCAAAAATTCAAAAAACGTTGGCGCGATACACATGCAGGGCAGATTAGAGATAATGCAAGTACGAAAATTCGAAAGTCTCAAAAAAATGATAGTAAAGATCGCATTAGCACAAATAAACAGAAATTATTACTCGGTGAAATAATGGAACAGTAAAAAGAGACTGAATATATTGTTCAGATTTATATTTTAAGTCGGAGACTTGTAGATCGTCTAATTCGTGTTCACATCAGGGAAAAGTACTGTTTCTTCATAATGAAGGTTTATCTATGAGAATTAAAAGATTTTTTGTTTGGTGAAAGTGAAATCCATATATGCGGTCACGCTTGGGTCACAGAGTTGCACAGATACACAGGAGATTTTAGAGACAGAAACATTATTCAAACATTTCAAAAAAATATAAGTCTCTTTCAGGAGAGAATTGAGTCTCTCAATTAAAAGAATAGAAAATCTTCTTCTTCAAAGGGGCGTGCCTTGGGAGCGGGACCACCCCCCACCCCCCGCAGGAGCAGAGGATGTCTGGGGGAGAAGACAGACAAGGCAATGAGACAAAAGGACAGCTGCTGTACAGGCTTTTAAATGTTTAAAGCGCCACATGAAATGCAGATCACGTGGCAGGGCAGCAGCAGAGAGCCAGCAGCTTATCGAGCAAAGAGGAGATTTTAAAAAATGAAGAAAAAAAAAAAACTGTATTTGTTTCCCATTGTATCACTGTTTAAGAGGGGGTTTTGGAGGATTGAGTGCATCTCGAGCATCAGAGATGCAAAGTGGTTGGCATATAGCACAGGCCGGGGGGTGGGGGTTGGCGAGCGAAGCGAGGAGGGGCAAAGAAAATAAAAATATAAATAAACAAATATGTGCAGGAAATTTGCACCTCAAAAATAAGAATTTGCAGGAATTGCTTAATTTGTGTGGGATACCTGCAATCCTGCACGGAATTTCAAGCCCCAATAAATGCTTCTGAAAAAATTAGTGTACATCATAAACAGGATAAACAAGTCAAATGGGACTGATTTTTTGAATTGAAGACAGGTCTTTTGACCAATGAATGAGGGTGTAAGGTAGATTATCATTAACCATAATATCATACAAGTTTTTATCTTTGTTCTACATGAAAGCATGAAACTAAAACATTTTCTCCTTAATTATCACAAAATACATGGAATAAGCAACATATAAAAAATATTTTTGGGTGAAGTATTCCTTTAATTCAATTCAGGATTAAAGGGAACCATAGCTTTCTATTGTTCAAAAAATAAATGTATTTGATATAGACTGATCAGGAATTGCCAAAAAAAAAACTTAATTGACACTGGTCTGCAAGTTTTCTTTTTACAATACCGCAATATTAATATTTGGACTCGGATATTTAGGAAAAAATACTATTGTTTTCCACTTGAAATATATTGCTTTCTACTAAACATCAGTGTAAAGGCACATTGCTTATTCTGAAATGATGTAACAATTAACACTTCAAATACAAAAATAACTACGACTAAACAATTTACAGTGCAAGACTGTAAACATTTTTACATCAGTTTCTTAATGCTTAGTTATGATTTATAGACAATAACAAAATAAAAAAAAGAAAAAAGGCTAAAATCTATGCTAGAAATAGAAATAATAACATTTTTACAAAGCACAAACATTGCTGAGTGACCTTTAATAAGCATTCCATTATGAAAACCATTCCAGAAATACTCCTGTTATTCATATCATCACCTAAATCTTACTTTAAATGTAACAAAGTCTAGACTAAGATAACTGGCAAATTCTCAAGGGAGGTCTATGGAAGCAGCTGTGCTGGTGCAAACATGTTCTACAACAGAAGCTAGCCTGAAATGAGGCTAAATTAAATGCTGTCAGCTATCAAGTCATTTCCATTGTTAAACCCAATGAAAAATCACAAACTGCAACAGACAGACAAACTATTTTTATCTGTTCGAATGGAAGTACTGTATTATTCCACTTAGTCACAGCAATGCTAGAAAAAAAATGTTACATACTTTGAGCCAGTTACATTAAAACTAGTGGATTTTTATCCCCTTCTATAACGACACAAAAATAACACTCATACTATTTTGACTTTGTGTTACTCAAGGAAGAATGCATCTGCAGCACACAAATAAGTACATCAAGCGTTAGATAAAACCATGAACACAATTGTACTGGATGTAGTTAGTCATCTGACTGCCTATTAATTGTAAAGACCACCCACAGGAGGTCTAAATTATCATAATAAAAGACTGAGTTAGGACGGAGCTGAAAACAGACAATATAAGCTACCTTTCAAAAAAAAAAAAAAACACACTAATTTTACAAGACTGATACTGTATTATTTACTATGAATGTATTGGTGTTCTAAAGACATTACCTTGGCATCCCATGCTGATAAATTTGCCTTTGGCATGCGGAGCTGTGTCTAATTCTATTTACATTAAACATTAAGGCGGTTATTTCAGTTAACTTAACTGGGTGACACTGCTTTCACTGTAGAATTATGTAATCATTCATAATAATTTTGCTACCTTGCACTGTAAAAGTTCTGTTTAATTACACAAATATTAATGCCTGTTGCCATCTTCACAGATGTCTATTTTTGTGCATATATACTTAGCAAGTTTGTATTTTCACCATTCATAACAATGCTGGAAATATTCTTCCAGGACTAATAAAAAATTCCTTAGAGAGCACATCAAGAGCAAAGCTAATATCACAATGCTAGACTTAGGCAAGATCTTCTCTATAAGACAACATACACTTGCACAAACACTGCCACTGGTTTGCTACCAACCTCCTGACCACACAAAAACAGGCACGATTATGAGTTTATCTTACTTTATCCTTACTACAATATATGAAATGGTAATCGCCTCTTTTTCTATAATAAACATCTAAAATTACGTACTGTTGTTCACTAGAACTGGATCAAGGTCATGAGAGCTGAAGCTTAGTATCATGGCAAGCTCCAACCCAAGACAGTACACTGCGTAGTAGTGCTGGGCGATATGGAAAAATCATATATCACGATATGGATTATTTTATATCACAATAACGATATATATCACGATATACCACCCACAATAAAGTACGTTTTCAGTTATTCTCTGAAAAGTTTGACAAAAATATCATTGCATACTTTTTTTTGCAACGTTATTTTGAAGTGACATTTAACTGAACTGTCACAAATGAGAAAAATACATTTTAGTTTAGCAATATAAATGTATCAACTGACAACAGATGTGGTGGAGGTAGAGCTACAGTAGCCTTCACATTTTTTTATCCATATCATAGTTATTTAAATAGTATTATCAAAATAAACTTTATTTAAAAAAAAAAGTTAAAGTGCACAACCATTTCAAGTTTCTGAGCAGAAAAGCACTCAATTATAAAAAATAAACACAAAACATTTTTCAACCTTGTAGTGCAAAGTTTGCAAACCAAAATAAAGTATCAAAAGTAAATATCAGAGTTGAACATAACACTGTTTAAGGCATTAGCCATGAATAAAAGTGCAAACAGTTTTCTATCGTCCCCACAATACATATCGTCATATCGCCCAGTACTACTGCGTAGTGTAGAAGATCACTATATAAAACAATGTGGTTTGTTTAGACAGAAAAAAAAAAAAAAGACTATTTAAATGTGTCACACACATGTGCATGGCAGCTAAAGAGGACTTGAATAAGGGCAATTCCGAGTCAGATCGGGATGTGGCAGAGTGCACTGACTTTTTTTCTTGCTTTCCTGCAGACCATCCACGAAAGATTCCACCTGGCCCTGTCGATGTCACTTCTGGGTCCAAGCCTATGGAGGAAGACCTTGGTGGCTCCGGCCCCTTTGATGTCATGTCCGGGTTTGAGCCTATGACTGAAGAACCTTATGAGCCCAACCCCTCTGACTTCACTTCCTGTCTTCCCCTTTAAAAGCCTCCACCTTTTCCTTATTCCCTCAGTTCTGTTTTGGACTCGGTTTTGTGCACATCAGTGCTGTATAACATTTTGCGACTTTGCAGCCAGCATATCAAATATACGGGTGACTACCCCAAACCTTGCTGTGACAACTGGTATACATTTTAAATATCATCGGTCTACTATAGAAGACCTAATAACCTGTACATCTTTTCAATTTCTTATTTTCAGGAATGCTACAAACGAGAGATCATTCTGTTAGGAACAGGCACAATGCCTGATCCTACAATTAAGAGGATGCTAGTGCAGCACAAGGTGTATATAATAGTATTGTGCAGAATACATGAACTAAAGAAATTACTGAACTACTCCATTTTTTCGAATGGAACTATACCAGTATGAAGCTAAATTTAGTACCGGCAGGTAATGATTATGTATTGGCACCTGGCATTGGAACCCCCAGACGTGATTAAGGACTCCTTAATGACTCCAAAACTCAGAGGGACAAAACCCCAATCACCCCCCATTATCTGCCATGAGGTGTGTGCATGTGTGTGTGTGGGAAAGTGCATGTGGTGGGGACAAAACAGCTGGCAGCCAAAAAGGTGGGGTTGGAATCCATTATTTGTGTTGGCATCATTTCAGTATGGATATTGTGGTGCGAAAGCTAGTTTCAGTACCAAAACCTAAATTTCAGTTTCCTTCCAACAATCTCTCTATTATAAAAAAAAAATCCTGGAGAGAAACACTAGGACGTCGAGACATGATCTTCATGTGAAAATCACGGAAGACGCTTAAAAGAAACTGTGAGATGAAAGAGACTGGTCACGGAGCGTCTTGCAGGGACCTTAAACATGAGACTTTGTGCCAAGAGATTGACCCAGAACCGTCTCGCGATGACGTGGAACATGAAATTCTTGCAAGACATGCCCTACTTACAATCAATATCAGATAAGCCCAGAGAAGGCAAAACACTCAGTCGTGTAAAGGAGGCTTTGAACACACAGATCCAGGGCTCTCAGCACATATAAAGCGTATAAGGACAATGCATTATAAATGAGACATAGACGACTAAGCGAAGAAGAAAGTAGCGCGGAGAAAAGAGACTCAAAAGTGTTGAAGAGAAAAAAAGACAAAGAAGAATCTAGGTGCAAATTCAGAAAATAAGGAAAGTAATTATCAGCCTGGAACAAGTGGAACTGAAAAAAAGCACATCCAATCTGGCTCAGAATTAAAAGACAGAGAGTAAAAGACAAAGTAGAACTTCATAAACATGTTCACAAACGTTTGGCGCTATACACATGCAGAGCAGGTTAGAGATTATGAAAGCAGTGGAATTCGAAAGGCTCAAAAAACAAAAAAAAAAAGTCACGATACACATGTGGAGAAAGTTAAAGAATATGAAAGTAGGAAAATTAGAAAGTATAAAATAAAGATCACAGTAGCGCAAACAAATGGAAATTATTACTCAAAAAAGGGAAAATAATCACCACAGACCAGGTGTCATTGGAAAAATAAAGCAGGACAAAGCGAGGTGAGAAATAAAAGTAAAACGTCACAAAGAGGTTAAAAAACAAGGGGGCCAAACACATGCAGAACAGGTGAGAGATAATGAAAACTGGAACACAAAAGACTAAAAAAAAAAAACGTAGGCGCAAAACATGCAGAGCAAAATACAGAATATGAAAGCAGAAAAAAACGACAGTGTCAAACTAAAGAAAGTAAACATCGCATTAGCGCAAAAAAAGAGAAATTATTACTCAGAGAAATAACGAAAGGCGAATAGAGATCGAATATATGGACATTGGTGATATGTTATGCTTTGAAGTTTAAGTCAGAGAATTTCAAAAACGGAGTTTACCTCACATGCATTTATTGGTTACTTTGGAAAAAAAAATTATTAACTGCTGATGATGTAGATAATTTTATCTGTGCTGAAATTCCAAACAGAGAAACCTATTCTGAATATGGTACAAAGTCATTAAACACATGTTTCACTGACCTCATTAAAAAAATTCAGCATATTCGGACTCGAAAGATTCCAAATATTGTTTTTACAGAAGTTCTGAAACAAAAGTGAAACTAATGAAATAGCAACAAACCAAAGAAAAAAAAAATCTTAAAAATGTGTATCCGGAAAACCAAACATGGGGGTTGGCGAGCGAAGCCCCCTAGTTTTATAATTGTGAATCTAAATGCTCCATAACTATTGAACTGGCAAATCACAAGATGAAGTCTTACTCTAGATTCAATCAGCCCCACTCCAGGAGTTACTTCTCCATGTATCCCACTAACTTGAACAGAGCAATAAGCCTGCTAGGCCAAAAAATAATCAATGATAGTCAGAAATGATCCATTAAATCCAGCAAATAAGCCATACAGCAAAAATGATTTGACATTTTAATAAAAACAGAAGCTAAAAATGCAAAATGAGGATGTTCATCAACATGCATTTTTCATTTCAAATGATTTTTGAGCAAATATTCACTAAGTAAACAGTGAAATTGAAATTACTTGGAAATTATCAAAAATACAAAGAGTTTAATAAAATTACAAAACTTCTCTTTGGGGAAAAAAAACTTCATAAATACTGATTTTTCCCAATGCTTGTTAACATTCAAATACTTCTTGATCTGCAATTTTTTTGTAGAATACAACATGGGTTTACAGCTCGTAGCTCAGTCGCCTCATGAGTGTTCTAAATTCCAATTCCTTGCCCAAACACATGTCTATATGTAGTTTGCACCTTTCGTATATGACTGCATGGGTTTTCCTTTGACACCCCTAAAGACATATAGGTTGCATTAATTAAAATGAAAATTTCAAATTGGCTCATGTGTGAGAAAGAGTATGCCCTCCAAGGATGTTTCCTGACATAGTGCTGTGGGGGCTCACTCTGGTCTCCTATAACACTGAATTGAATTCAGTGGTTTTGGAAATGTTCTGTGAATTATGTACATTTTGGCAAAACTTCCATTATCAATACGTTCCATTTTTCAATCGCTATCTACAAGTCTCTTAGTCCAGATTTAAATTTTTCACATGGCATAAAATGTGCTTAATTAAAGCTATACAGTGCTTTTTGTCTCTTTTCTCCGTCCTGCCTTCTTTGAATGCCTGCGATTATATCATGGATGGGATGTGAAAGTCAGTAAGATTTGAAATGTAGACGTGAGTTTGCTTAGTGGATAACATTTTGAACTGTAAAACGTTAAGGTTAGTGCTCACAATGCTAACCACTGGATGACAATGTGACTCAGAATAAGTGCCAGTACTCAAACTATACAAATGTTAAAACAGCTATACTCTGTATCTTGTCGTTGAGAAAACTTGTTCTCACCTCAAAGAAATCACTCAGCATTTCTGGAGGAGCACTTTATTGCATAGAGCACGAAGCTGCTTTAGTTCAGTGAAGTGAGCCGCACTCGTTCAGCTGGACCTCGTATTTGGTACAATTCTTATCACAGTATGACCTCACTTGGCACATTTTTCATTATTATCTGACTCTTAATACACAATTCCTCCATTCCCCATTTGTCTGCTTACATCACCAATATCTTCCCTTGCTTAATGGACATAATTATTTTCTGTCCATCACCTGCCCCTGTTATGTTGAATCGAGAGACAAATCTGCCATCTGGCCAACAAGTGACCATCACTTCACTCAATCACCTCTCACATTCCTAACCTTTGGCTGGTAAATGATGTATTTTTCCTAGACTACTCAGTAGAATAAAAAAATACAGGAATGAAGCTTTAATATTTAACTCTTATATTACCTGATACTTTTGGTTACTATATGTGTTACTTTGAATACATATGAATTGCCTATATATTTATTCTCTGCAATCTCCGGGTCACTTTTATTAATAGTGTCAGCTAAATGAAAGGACGATGCCAGGGAAGCAACACATTATAACAAAGTATATCTGGAAAGGCGAGATGAACCTTGTAATATCCAAAGCAAATTTTTAGATTTAAAAAATAAAAACTGAACTGGACTCTTTAAACAGACAATCTTGTATAAGCATGTACTACTAAATTATACAATAATAATACTTCCACTAAAATCAAGGCCGGGAAAGAAAAAAGCCAGGAGGGCAGCCAAAACAATACAAAAAGAAAGCACTTATAAACATGCATCAAGTGAACAGCCAAGACAAGAAAGAGTACTAGACATGAATCAGCCCAACTTTAAACAAAATTACTGCTGGCAAAAATTAATGACTGACAGATGTCAAGGTCTATAAAAGGGCAACTTTCCAAACAACATGTTCAATATGCATTCATTTAACAGAAAGGATGCACAGATTCGGTCTGTACAGCTTACAAACAAGTAAACACGGGACCTATGCTAAGCCATTCTGTTTTATTCTCTATGAAGAACCACTATACATGGGACACTTTTGCTACATAGCTTTCTCAGTCAAACTGTAGTTGAGTCTTACATTTCCTGGGTTGTATTCAGGATACAGTATATTGCTGTATTTTCTTAGTTGAATCACGTTTTGTTATTACATTTTGTTCTTTACATTAAAATAGCAAGTGAAACAAGGTGGATAAGGGGAAAGGTGGGAGACATTTATACTAGCAAGACCAAAAAGTTACTTTCAAGTAAATGGGAGATACATTAATCAAGTTTTTTTTTTTTTTTTTTAATCCCACTGACATCTCAGAAATCACGAGAACACTATTAGATTTTAGTATGTGCTGTTCCGATTCAGTAAATAAAAGTTATTATAATTATAATAAATCACAACTAAGTACTTCAGTAAAATTTGACTGATGGGGAATGGCCATCAGCTTACCTGTCTGTGAAAAAATGTGAAAAGGAATATATTTACCATCCATTATCTATAAAAGAAAGGGCAGAGCAGACTCTTTTTCTTTAGGAGACTGCATTCCTTTAATGTGGGAAGTGACATCCTTCACATCTTCTACAACTCTGTGATGGCCTGAGCAATTTTCTACATTGTGGTGTGCTGGACTGGTAACATCACTTCAAGAGAGAAGCACCAAATCAAAAAGCTAATTAAACCATCAGCTCAGATATAGGACTCACACTGGAATCCCTGGAGGTCACAGCAAAGGAGAGAATTAAAACAAAACTGAGTGCTATTATGAACAATACTGCACATCCTCGCCCTGACACACCAACACTGAGGTCTTTCAGCCAACAAATTATTCAGCAAAAGCGTGTCAAGGCAAAAGCAATAAACCTGCATAATGCCTGACTGGGATTGTGACTGCCTAGGCAGAAGTTTCCTTTCTTTTTAATTTTCCTGATTTTAATTATTCTGGTGTGGTTTAGACCATAGTGTGTGTGTGTGTGTGTGTGTTTTGATGAACCACGGGTTACAAGCATGGGGACTTTTGGAACCCGTGGTCACCGCTAGGGGACGCATGGACCTTTCTAGGGCCTTATTTGGTCATGCTTCCGCCACACCCAGAAGTGTGGCCAGAAGAAGCTTGTCAGGCACCTGGAGTCCATCCAGGTACCCTATAAAAAGGAGCTGCCTTACTCCATAAGGTGCCAGAGTCGGGAGGAGAAGGATGAAGCTGCCTGGGAGGAGTGGAGAAAGAAGAACATTTTTGATTTGTTTTGTGTTGTGCTTTGTGGGACTGTGCTGTAGCTGAGGAACATGTTGAAGACGCGACTCCCTCAATGGAAGAAAATAAATCTTTTGTTTTTATTTTTACCTGTACCTCCGTTGTCAGTCTGTGTTGGGTCGGGCGCTTATATAGCGCCTTTCACTATATTATATATATATAACAAAAAAAAATCTTGGGAGGGAGACTAGGGAGACGAGAAGTGATCTTCTCGGAAGACAATTTAGATTTAACCATGCCCGGGGCCGGAAATAAAGGACAAGTATTGTTTTTACAAAAGTTTTAAAGTAAAAGTGAAAATAATGCATATGTAACAATTCCCATGAAAATAAGAATCTCTTTAAATTGTATATCCAGTAAACCAAACCCGGGGGTGGGCAAGTGAAGCGAATATATTTTCACTTATTTATCTACCAATATGTATTTATTCAATTAAATAAAGTTCTACCTATCAAAGTTCCAGTAAGCATAAGAAGGAAAACAGCCTTGGATAAAACACAAGGCAGGGAAAAACTCACCAACAATTACTCACTCTAAGCTAACCGAAAATCTCTCATGAACACAATCTGCATTCTCTTTGAATGTACGAAGAAAACTTACACAGACAGAGGGAGAACTCCATACAGGCAGCATTTGGCTAGCATTTTGACTGTGTACTCAGGACATGTATGGTATTATTACTAATCACTGTGCTACAATATGTTTATTATATACTGTACTGTAATGGGAAAAACCCTGATTGGATTAATGCAAATGCCATAAAGTTACAGTTATGGTAAAGGGGAAAATACAAAAGGTATCAAGCAGGACTGTACCCTAAACCTCACAATATCTCTACAGAATACATACATTTTTTAACACGTTTAGGAAGACTAGATCATCTACACACATGCACACATATGTGAGGCAAGTTGAGAGTTTTAACAGAGGACATTTCTGAACACATCATCCAAATGGACTGTTTATAATAAATTGGTGCAAAGACTATTTCTCTCAGACAAGTGTGTGTAACTCTATTAGTCACGGGGTAACACAAATGGTGATGAATATATAAATATTTAGAAACTCAAGTAAATAATAATCTTCAGTATACTGGAAGAGTAATGAAAAAATCTATTCTACATTAAGTCTGCACTTCATGCTGGCCTTTTCTTACATTGTAACCCAGGGTATCATCACTTTCAGTTCTATTGCTTGATAAAGTAGCTTGACAAAATCAAGTTCTTCAGCAGGTTTCCTAACAGGAGGACAAGAATTATTGGAATTGATGTGAATGACTTAAAAGATGTGTGCCAGAGGTCAATAAGGAAGAAACTGGTAATGATCTTAGCTGATGAACGCCACTTAATTATATGCATCATTGATTTTCAGCAAATCAGCAAAGATAGTCACCTTAACAGACCTGTACAAACCATTCTGGAAATCATTTTCTTCAACACCACCATACTTATTTTTCAACAAATTATATATAAAAAAAAAACAAGTAGCAAAGAGTTAGGCATATACCGTGTGTAGGTGCATATGCCTAAGTGAAGAGGTTATTATGAAAAAACTGCAAATCAAACTTTGTTACATACTGTTATACACACAGTACAGTAAAGAGTAAAATGCTTAGCTGATAAACTCCAAGACTGCATTTGAAAAATACAAAAAATAAACAATAAATATGTAGCTGTACTTCATATGTTCCCAAGGGGAATTTAGAACGTTGAAGAGGTTATGACTCTATAATTATCAATAAAAACCAATATGAACAATGTCATCAGTAATGTGCATCATATTAACAAAATGATTTATAAACAATAGGGCATCAGGTAGCTCTACACATTGTCCCCAGTTAGGATGTGTATTGACTGTAGAAAGGAACTTCTTCTCAGGTTCTCTGAACTGTCTTTAGGCAGCAGTATTGTTTCCCTAACCACAGCAGAGAGAAGAGGCCACTTCTGGGATGTCTGGCATCTCTGATTATTTTCTTCATCTTTGCCTGACATCGCAGTAATATAGATGTCCTGGATGTTAGACAATAGTTCTAAAATTTTTGAAATGCATCCTTGTTTAAACATGACTTAATAAAACACCTTGGGTTTAACAAAAATGGAAATGTTTAGGAAACACCTCAAGTTGCATCCACAGATGACATTATCATGTAATAAAGCCATAACCACGTGAACCTTGAACCCTCTTCTCACTTATAATTGCTTCAAGTATAATAACCTCACTTTAACTACATGCTAGCCTATATCGAACAGAATGTCAGCAAAAAGGATTGTTCGGTGTTCCATGAAACATGGAGAGAAAACAAAAAGAAACTGCCTAGTAATTAGTTATGTTAAATGTTCAAAGCATATAATACATTAATAGACACGGGTTTATGTGTAAATTCTTTAATATGACAAAGTATTGTTTCAAAATTTCAAAAGAATAAAAAGAAATTAAAGAAGGCTGCTAGACCGTCTAGGTGTCTGTAAACGATTATCTCCTGTAATCACAAGTGACCGCCTATCCTTACTCAACCTTCCCCTGCTAATCTACAGTACTAAGAAGGAATGTCAATTACGCATTCCTGTCGCTTGTTGATGTCACTGACACACCTAGGAACAATCTTCAAACTATACTTACTTCAGCCTCGCACTATATAATATCCAGTTGTGTAATCAATGTTGTTTAATAAAATGTAATTATTTAATAATTAACTTGATCACTGTCCAGTTTCGCCAGGTGTGAAAGGAGACGAAGCACAAACTGATTTTAACCATCCTGAAAAGAACGTCCGAAGAAGACTGCACATCTTTACACGGGGCACTGGATTAGCTACGAATCTTTTTCACACCAAAACCTTAAAAGAAATGAACTGAAAGCTCGCTGCTTCTTTTGACTGTGTCAACAACCGCGTCTGGAGCTACACGATCAAGTCTCATACAGCATTAACGGCAATTAGCTGTCGTTAATGGTAGCTCACATAGCCGCCTTGCCACGAGCTCCCAGTGGGGATGTAATTAAGTTGTCTTCATTAAGTTACTATTAGTACTGTCATTATTTGGAATTCACGCAGCAGTGTCACCACACCACAGTAGAGTTCAGCCCCTGGAACTAAACCGGATTTCCTAGTAACAATGTAAGGGCTTCAGGTGACCACGGACGACTTCCCTGGGCCCCCGGAACTCCGACACTGTCATAATACACGCTAAATATTCAATCTATCCCCTTTATTCAAATTACTTATGTTATTTCCCTCTTTAATGTCCAACAAATCTGTCCAATTAGGGGCTCCAGGCATTTTAGATCTCAGACTCCCACCTCACCGAGGTGCTTTTTACTTACCTATTAGTACAAACGAGTCGGTCCGATAATGCGCCTTGGAAGATCATAGAGGAACCGCGAATCAATATTCCAGAAATCTTCAGACGTGGGAATGGATACTACCCTGCCTTCAAGCCGGTGTCAGAAAGGCAGAGACACGCGTAAGCATACGCACTGGTCGGACACAGGGCAAAGCAGGAAGCAGAACGCATGAGACGAAAAGTCAAACGAACTAAGGAAGAATGGACCGAGCCGCACACCGTAGGCACGTGAGGCGTTCAGAGGGCGGGGAGTTAAGACGGTTGGTGGCCTGGTATAGAAACGCATGCGCAAAAGCTAGTCGCTGCTTGCGCGCTTCAATCAATATCAGCGGGTAGCGGGCGAGTCATGAAGAGAATTTAAAATCAGAGTAAAAAGTACACTTCCAAATCGGATATTTGATTTTTAGAAACTGGAAAGTTTAAAAATATGTAAAAAATGTTTTTACTGTGATTATACAATAGTGGAAATGTTTAGCTGGTTTGGAATAAACTTAACACATTTGGTTGCGTATGTATGGAGGACAACATTAAACACGTAAATATGCAAATATATAAAAGCACTGTGAAATGTGACAATAAGTTATAACAACATGAAACGTGAGTATAAATAATTGAACTTGATACGAAATATATTTTTTTGCTTATTATGTCGTGCAAATATTAATGTGTTTATTTCAGTGGCAGCACGTGGAACATGAAAGAGGCACTGCAATGAAACTTGAGAGGACGGGTTCCAGCGGGCTTTTGTAAGTCGTCCTCAGGTAGACGCGCGCGCTCTTTGCGTAATTTAGAACTGCTGTGGCTCATGCGTATGCTCAAAAGTTGTGGCTCCGGCCTGGCGGAAACGAATGCACGAAAAAGTTGGCCTGGATTTTTGTGCGAAATGGCAACTTTATCTAAAAAAAAACAACTCTGAATTCATCGTTAGGAGTCTGCAAATTTGCATTTACAGTGTTTGCTCCCAAAGTGGCACCGCACGGCCGACAATTTACGTCCTGTCTATTGACAATTCATCAATCAAAAAGCATACCCAGCAGAACCCGCCCTCTCAACTTTAAGGTGACAGTTTCCATTTCAGTGTTTATGTTGTGTGCGTGTGACTGAATCAAATAATTGAAGAAATAAATACATAAGCAACAAAAATATTTGTGACATTTAATTGAGTATTTGAAAGGTGCTATATAAATAAATTGCATTATTTGGCTATTACTATCTTCTATAATTTGTCACATTTCATTGTTTTATTTTGTCTGAAATATCCCTACATAGGAATCGGTTTGATTGGTTTTCTAGAATTAAAAAATATTTAGAACATACTGAATTATGCAGGTCTGAGCATAGATTAATGTAGTTTTCATGTTTGGTGATTCTAAATTGGCCAGTTGCAATACAGTCAATTAGCAGGTCTTTAGGAACTTGAGAATAGTACTGGGAGAAGAAAATCCATGCAGACATGGATAAAATGTACTTACGAACAAAGGCAACACATGAATCAAATACATGGGGCTTGATCTGGGGACATACTTATGAGGTAGGGGACTTTAGGCCTTGAACCAATATTCGGGTCTAAGGGAACTAACAGAAAAACTAGTATGCAGTATCAACTGATATATAATAATATCAGTATCAACTGATATATAATAATATCAATATTAGGAGTCACCTAAACTTGGTGCTACACAAGAACATCAAGTAATGCAAGAGTATGCACATGTTTCCATTTGAATTATGTGTGCCTTCTGCCCATTAGGTAGTATGGGCAACCACAACAATATAGAAACAAATTAAGATTATGAGTAATAGAGAGAGAGGGAGGTAAAGCATACAATGCCAAATCTTAGAATTATACTTGGTAGCCTTGGTGCCTCACAATGTGATAATTTAAAAGCGTTTTGCCACATTTCTATTTAAATCTTTGTAGGAACCAAGGGGTTAATTCAGATTGTGAGACCTCAGAATTAAGGCGATTGAAAGGTGATTTACAGGCAAGGGAATAGTCTGTTATTCCAATTTGCCAGGGTAAGCCAACTTTCCTTCAATTTTAAGTAAACCAAGCTAAGCATTCTTTTTACACGTGATGAATGTAATTTAAAATTTTTTTTGTTTTGTTTTTCATCTTAATTATTTCAGTGTTTGCATTTTTTTTAATATTTCCTCTATTGAAATTTTTTTTTTTCAAAAAATACACCTTATTTGTTATATCAGATGTGTCTGTCTCAGTTATTGTCCCTTTGACTCTCAGTCCTGATACTTCATGTCCCCAAGTTCCAGCCAGAGTCTAAGGTAGGGATATTGGGGTATGGCAGGCATAGCCTTCAAAAAATAAAGATTGCAGAACACTGGTGTTTTGGAACTCTCAAGCAGAAGAGAAGATTGTCTATCTGATGTCTCATGTTTTATGCACCATGACAGAAAGGAAAAAAAGAAAAGAAAAAGCCAAATTCGCAATAGTTGTTAATACTTTGTACAGTGCCTGCTCAGTCATGCGGCATATTATTGGCTATCACAGTAAGAGGCAGGCATTCAGTTGGCAAATTAACATGTCCAGTGATTATCAATCATTTAAACAGAGATTGTCCAGCGATGAGATCAGCAACTGAGGCTGTCAAATCTGACATACCCAATGACTACAAGTTACGTAATGAGACCTCAGCATACATTATAATAATGAACAAACACAATCTGTTTTAACTAATAATGCACAAATTGTATTTTTAGTACATACTGGATATATCATTCAAACATTTACAGGTGTAGTTTAGAAATGTATGTGGACCCTTAGGCTGATGAGCTAACTGGAGTCAGGATTTAGCAAAACGAGTCCAGTCAATGAAATGAGACTGGAGATGTGGCTTAGAACTACTTTGATGTATGAAAAAGGACTCAAACATTTTAGATTTGCTTTTCACAAGCAGCATCTGCAGATGTGAATTATGCCTTTCAAAAAAGAGCTCTAAGAAAATCTATGATTGTGAATTTTTGATATTCAAAAAGCTGGAAAGGGTTACAAAATAATTGAGTAAGTTCAAAGAATTTAGCTATTAGTCAGTTCACATTTAGACATATGTTTATTATTATTGAAGAAAATAACATTGCATAAAATCAAGTCAAATGTACAGTGTATCTGGAAAGTATTCACAGTGCATCACTTTTTCCACATTTTGTTATGTTACAGCCTTATTCCAAAATGGATTAAATTCATTTTTTTCCTCAGAATTCTACACACAACACCCCATAATGACAACGTGAAACAAGTTTACTTGAGGTTTAATCATATTGCAAAAAGTCATGCTCGGGGTTAACGCCAGGGAGGTTAAACTACATAAAGCACAAGTGAGTCCACATCTATAGTACTGTGTGCAGTTCTGATCGCCATTCTAGAAGAAATGCATAGCGTGGTAGATCCAGCAGAATTCTTTCAGCCTAAGGGTGAATCACAAACTCACTGGAAAATAAGAGGACATCCATTTAGGACTGAAGTCAGGAAGCACTTTTTTTTCTTAAAGAGTTGTAGGAATGTGAAAGAAGGCAAGTAGTTAAACTAGAAACCTTGACAACCTTTAAGAAGTGTGTGAATGAGATATTGGAACAGCTTAGCTATTAGCTAAACAAATGAGCACAATGAACTCAATGAAATTTGGACAAGTTTCCAATTGTCTCACCTTGTACTTGTCAAAGGATTTATTTTAAAGTTAAAAGTTATTTCCTTTAATTGTAATTAACTTAATCATGTCACCTCTTGATCTCCCTTTGCTTAAACTAAAAACATTAAACTTCAATTTTTCTCCAAGCCTAGTCATTCTTCTCTGGTGCTGCTATGTCTTTTTGTGGCAGTTTCACCATAACCTCTTTGGACTCGTACTCTACATATCATTCTATATAATCTAACATTCTTTTAGCCTTTTAATGGTTTCTGTACACTGTCTGGATGTAGAAAGTAGAGAGCCCACTATGACTTTTTCATAAGGTGTTAACCTCAAGGTTCAAACCTGCCATTGCAGATTGAAATCTAGCATTTTTACTTCTTATGTGTAATACTTTAGATTTACATATATTAAAATTTCATCTGCAACAGATCTTCACAAGCTTCTGTTCTGTCCATGTGTAATGATTCAGTTGAATCTACAATTGCACTTAGTTGACAAGGGTATAAAACCATTTTTAAAGCTTTCAATGTTGCCAGGAGCACAGCAACCACAATAATGGTGAGGTAGACAGGAGGAGTTTGGAACCACCATGACTCTTTTAGATTTAACCATCTAACCCAGCTTTGTAAATGGGCGTGAAAGACTTTGGAAGGGAAGGTGACTGAGAACCCAATGGTCACTGATAACAGAGCTTCATAATTCCTCTGCTTGAGATGGGAGAACCTGTCAGAAGATCACCTCAGCAACACTACATCAATCAAGAGTTTATGGTGAGATTGGAGCCATTGATGAGTAAAGCCCATCTGGAGTGTGCCAAACAGGTTTTAAATAACTCCGAGAGCACAATGAGAAAGATTCTCTGTTCTGACAAGATAAAAACTGAACTCTACTCTAGGGGAAGAAGTCCAAGCACTATATGTGACAAAGACCTGGCACTGCTCATCACCTACCTATACCAACACTGCGGTAAAGCACGATGGTGGCAGTATCATGCTATGGTGGTGCTTCTCAGTGGCAGGGACACAGGACAGAAAGGATAGAGCATAAATGCAGCCAAATCCTGAAAGGCCCTTGAAGAAAACCTGCTCCAGCATGCACACAACCTCAACGTGTGGGAAAATGGTTAATCTTTTGTCACAATGACCTTAAGAATGCAGCCAAGACAATGCTGGACTGGATTCAGGACAAGTCTCCGACTGTCCCCAAGTGGCCCAGACTACAACCCCATAAAACGTGTGGTGAAACCTTAAGATGGCAGTTTACAGATGCTTCCCATTTAATTCAACAAAGTTTGAGATGATCTTCTCAAATCTGGGTGTGCAAAGCTTACTGAGACCCAGGAAGCCTTGAAGCTGTAATTGCTGCCAAAGGGGCTTCTAGAAATTACAGAATTAAGGGTATGAATAATAGAGATTTCAGTTTGATTTTGAACAAATTTGCAATCCTTTCTGAAAAATGTGTTTCACTTTGCTGTTATAGGTTATTGAGCATAGATTGATGGACAACCACTGCATGCTCCACAACCTGATCTGTTAGGATTACTACAGAGAAAAAACAATCTGCTGTAATAACATACCCAACACTACCGGCTTATTACTGTACTCGGATGGAGAAATCAGACCACCTATTATATAGTGCAATGGTAAAATGATTGCCAGTACTAAACAAACAAAATAAAAAAATTACAGAGAACCAAAACAAATAATAAAAGTAAACACATGGCAGTCCCTCATTAAATGTCACTCTCAGCTCTCACACTTTAAACCACTTAATGCAAAACCTTCAGTTCCTGCAAGCCCTTTAACCACATTTTTGTCATATTAATCTTAAAACATAATCTTCCATGTTTGCTCTTTCCTCACTGGTGTTGGAAGGGGGCCTGTAAGACTGTCAAATGGAGTACTTAGTACATACTGTATCTTTAGTTTACTGGACTGTAATATGTGTATTATACTGGAATGTTAAAATAAAAAGTGTAAAAGTCATTTTTCCACCCCAAAGCAATACATACTGTTAAAATACCCAGTGCAACTTAGCACTGAGCTCTAGGGAAAAACTATGCACATTTCCAAAAGTGTGTACTTAAAACATGAATTATGAAGTAGTGTATTCAAATTTCATCTTTTGTGGAAATGGTAAATTTATTGCTAAAGATGACAAAATTGCTATTTTTTTCCCCTTTGTTATTCCAGAGACATTTAAAGAATTTATTATTGCTTTTATTAGAATGCCAAGGTCAATTAAACTTTATTGCATTTGTATACATCAGTGCAGACTGATTTTTCCAAATACTGCAAAATGTTAATTTATTATGGGTATTTTTCATGAAGTGCAGCTGCATATATATTTTGTAACAAATGATTATTATTTTTAACACTTTTTTTATAAGAACAAGACAAAAAGATGTAGTAATTAACAAAAATAATTTCATGGTACATTTCCCAGAAAAAAAATGCTGCTAAGTATACCATGCGCTTAAGCATATTCTGTAACAGATCCACTTTAGGGGTCTCTCTCTAAAAACCCTTTTAAAATGCAATTTTCCGTCTGAAGATTTTACATCAGCATTAAAATAAATGCAGTCTCCAAAAGTTGATTCAGTAGTTCAGTGTTTCAGAAAATCGGGCTCCCCATTTGGTTTTGATGATCATCTTCCCAGAACCGTAGCCAACAGAGCCATCCTAATGTACATGCCATTCTCTGCTTGTCTGAAGTAAGCAGCTCGAGGGTCAGTATCCACTTCAACACTGTAGGGCAAGAAAGACAGAAGTGTTATTACAGCTGGCAAAGTCCCTAGTGAAGAGAACTGATTTAAGAAGATGGATAGGTAGTTCTATTAAAACTGACGTGGTATTTAAATAGTGTAATATATCTGCATGCACTAATGGAAAAGAACGGACATGAGCATAGAGAGAGAGGCAGCAGTTTCAATAACAGAAAAACATAGGAACAGAAATCTACTCTAATAATGCCAATGGTAAAAATGTACACTCTTGAATGAGTTGTGACACACTGCAACAGATTCAGTCTAGTGTTTGCAAACACTGTCCAATTTTCAACAGTCCAGAAAACATGATTCTCTTTGTATAACTTAAAATTACAGAAATTGTAAATATTTATAAAATGGTATCGATTTATTTGAACACTACTTTGTAAAACAGTCTTGTTCTTACCAATGATTCAGTATTGTGTACTTCCGCACAATATTAGTTCAAGAAATAAAAATGACAAGATGGTACTCACTCAGATATTTCTGCAATTATACCACTACAACATCTTTATTCTGAATTTTTAATAATAAATACAAAGGTAATATTTACTAGCATGATTTCCAATCTGCCATACTGTATACAGGGTTCCAACTCTTTTTTACAAGCCAAAAATCATATCTTTAGCCTTCTGCTCTACTCATCTTCCTCAGGCTCAGGTCTTGCACACCTGATTCCACTAAGGCAGGGCTTACCAAACTAAGTCCTGGGGACCCCCTATGGCTACAGGTTTTGGTTCCAACCAACTTCTGCTTTTAATTGGATAATTAAGTGAGCCTTAACTTACCAGTTTCTGTGGTTTGGAGTCAGTGGAGAAATAACAAAACTAAGTGTGGTAAAGTTTTATTAAAATGTACTAAGCACTTATAAGGGGGTAGCTTTTTTGTTTTTTTATCTTAACAGTTTTTAGCCTGAGTTTCTTTCTGCTTTTCCAGGTGTTACGATTGTTTCATTTATTATTATTAAATTATCTACTAATTAGTGGGTCTGACACTAAAGTTATTGCAGCCTTTCATCATTCAGTGTTGTTTACCTAGCAGTCAGTTCTGTTTGTTTTCATTATTAAGATACAATGAAGGATACAAATTGCACAAAAAATAACAAAACAATAGGACAACAAAAGGGAGGCAAAATTAGAAATATTTCTAAATGTCTTATAAATGTAAAAAAAATACTGCTGTGCTTTTCTAAAGGCAGAATAAGAGAAAGGAAAAGACCATCTAAATAAATGAGATCAATTATTATCACCAATCATAAATGTGGCTTGAATAGTGCGTCCTCAGGCCCGTGTTTGGGAAGCGCAGTGCTGGGGGATTAATGATCTCATTATCAGATCTTTCAGGGGTGCAGAAGTGTTAAGTCAAAAATATAATTTATTAAAAACTTTATTAAAATAAATAATAATAAAAATGGTCTATGGTTAAAAAAAAAAAAACTTTTTCTTGACATTACTCTTTAATTTCAATAATATGTTAATTCCTAGAAAATTAGTAGCATTTCTCAGTGATTAACCAAAATAGGTAGGCCAACTATTACATGACTTTTATCATTCATGAAATGCATCATAAGCAAACTATTTTCTATACTAATAACATCCTGAAAAACTAAATGTGGTAAGTGGAATATTAATACAGCGAGGCGTTATTTGTGAATCAGATCATTCTCAATGATTACGGCTTTATTTCATTCAATTTCTCCACAATTTGCCCAACCCACCCGGCTGCTGCGGCACCATGGATTCCCACAGGGCAAGCTAGAAGTTGGGAGTTCTCTGGAATCCTGTTTGGTACCATGGGCAACACCAGAGGGAGCTATAGAGACGGCAGAGCCCTGCTATGTTAGGCTTTCACCACACCTCGGAGTGATTCCAGACCTTGCTATGAGCCACCCGGACCATTCCCAGGAGCAGCTTAAAAGGAGCCAGAGCCAGAGAGAGAGAGAGAGAGACGGACAGACTTTGCCAAGTTTGGGTAGCTGATGCACTCCCTGCAGGCCCCGGGTGGTATAGTCAGCAGGATTTCTGGCCATTTGCAAGGCATAGATCTGCAATAAAATTGTCTTGTGGCAATCCCAACACACCAGCACAAGCACATGGAAATGCAACCACCCACATTAAAGCAAAGGAGAACAGACACTGTAATGGGACAAAGGGCCAGGCAAAAACTGAGCGCGGCACTGAGCCTGGCACACACTATCAGCCGCAACACTGGGACTGACATAGCTTGCCAGAGGAGAAGCATGCCAGACAATGCGCCAGGGAAGGAGGTAAGCGCGAGCTGAAGATGCACTATGTCCCTTACATTTAAATGTGCCTTACATTTTTTGCCAGCACTTTCCTTCTAGATAGCAAGAAGCTGGACTCCCTTTGTCAACTACTGTGCACTCCTGAAAAAGATGACAGCAGTGCGAACTCACAGAAGCCACCACTCACTGGGGAGGAGCACGTGAAAATCCTCCTGGACCCAGAGCAGTTGGTGGCCCCTATGTTGCCCGGACCCTCGCCTCACAGACGAGTACCCACAAGGTGGGAAGGGGGCGGCAAAGACTCAAACTGCCTTCTCCAAAGCAGGTAAGCAGCCATTCAGGGAGTGCCATGTTGCTGTGGATAAATGGGTGCAGGCAGGCAGAACAGGAAGGCCAAGCAAAAGACCACCCAGACGACTCACCTTTCTGTATACCTAAGAAGGACCCAGTGGCCAATACAGGTAATGGTATGTGGACTGTGCGGGAGCTGGAAAGGGCCCTTCAGACTGTGCGTCATCCATTTCAAGTTGTCAAAAATGTTACAGAAAAGCGATCCAGGGGCTGGAGCATATAGCCAAAGCACCCATGAAGAACATATGCATCATTTTTGAACGTGAATATGTTTATCATGTCAATGCACAGGATAACAGCAGCTCAGTGATATAAATTATTATATATGTGAGTCCATATTTAGCTGGTTTGGCTTCACTTCCCTACATCAAGGGTGACATTTCCTACTTTCTCCAAAATGTTGGGTCAGAGCTGCCATAAACATATGCAAGTGTTTCTGCCAGGCTTTCTTTTATAAATCAAGACATGTGTGGAAAGTAGCATACCACATTTTAAGCCATCTTTTGTACAAGGGCAAGGTTTATAAATCTGACCCCTGGTCACGAACGTCAGAAAGCACACCACACTTCTAACTACATCAGAAAGGATGTTGTTGAAAGAGAATGTAACTTAAAATTTCTAGGACTGAAATTCACTGTTGAACTGAGGTGGGCATGACACACTGCATCTCATCAAAACGGTTCACTAGCACATCTGCTTCCTAATATGTTTTAAGATAGCTAGTATGTGTCCATTAGTTTACACAAACATCTTCAGGTGAACAGTAGAGTCCATCCTCACTGAATTCATCACATCCCGGTACAGCACCTGCTCAGCTCAAGATTATAAGGCACTGCTGAGAGTCATGAATTTGGCACAGAATATTACCAGCTGGGAGCTGCCTTCACTTCAGGATATATACAAAAGCAAACAATATAATTAAAGACCTCAGTCATCCTGCACAGCCTTTTTCTCTCACTCCTCCCTTCTGGCAAATAGTTCAAGGCAATCAGCACATGCACCAGTATATTCAGGGATAATTTCTACCCACAAGTCATTAAGGTTGCTTAAATGTCAATCACAAAAATTACAATACTGTAACACAACAAAAGGTGCGCATAAATACACAATATTTAAAAATACATATTGTATAATGGTATATTTATGTTGTAGCCACGTTTACTTTTGTTTAAATGATGCAGTGGAGAACGTGCCTGGAAACATTACAAATAACTTGCTTCAATAAAACTATTACTACTTCATGCTTGAATGAACAAATACCTCAGACTTTTCAGTGCATTACTTATGCCCACCCAATTTCATTTTGCATTCACTTAACATTCATATAAATAAAATAGAATTTTGCCAACTACTTTGTTTGACACGTCCACCTCAACAGAAGGCTTTGATTAGACTAAATGCTGTTTCAGTAAAGGTTTCAAATTTGATACAATGTGTGCGAGTTTTTCAATTGTGCAGATGATCTGACTTTGCACTTTATGCCTTTCACACCAAAGCAACCTTTTATGGAGTAAAACATCACAAAACATACAGGCATGGTGTATTTTCTTTTGTGTGATTTCATGCATAATTAATGAAAATAAGCTCTTTTCCAGGGGTTGGTTTAATACAGTTCTAACTACAGTACTAATTATCTGCAGAGTGGGCAGAAGGCTGTGGAAATCTGAGTTTCTACAAATAGAGAGGGTATTCAGTAACTTTAATCACTCAGCAATAAGTAATTCTCAGTTAATATGTGAATGATTACTGGAATTCTTCTTTAAGAATAGATTATTTACTTGCATAGTATAGCTTACTGTCATTTTTAGTGTCACTTATTTTTCTGTTATTATCATGTGTCCAATACAAACCTGAATGAGTGACACTATTTCACAAGAGTAAGGTAAAGAAAATCCTTATTGTGATACATTAAGTTGCATTTATAATTATGATCAACATTCATTTTCAGGTAAGCAGTTATGAACATGAGTAGTAAATAGAAGAGTGTGCATATCAGAAATGACAATACTCAACTTGAACCATTTAGGCTTGGTAAAATAAATACAAACTACCGTAAATACTCGCAGATAAGTTATAACATAGATTAGTTGGGACTTGATTTTACTGTATAATTTCTGGTATTTTATAATTTCAGTCGTATAAGTCGAATGCAGAAGGTATAAGTCGATTGCAGAAAACTCACGCTATTGGTACAAGGGATTATGATATGCTAAACGCCCACCTGATAGAGTAACCACGGACCAGATGGCCTTTTTTTTTTTCCTATGTGGGTGCGGCAATGCACTATATCAGCGTATGCTCCTAACTGCTCTCTCTCTATTGTACCTACGCGACCACACAGTAATACCCGAACTATTCCAAAGCGATGTTTGCACCGATTCGTGTTTTTTGTATCTCACACCCTCATACACCTTTATCGTAAGAACATCCCTTATTTACGAAGGACCGTTCGATCAAAAGAAAATATGAAGCTGGTTTTAAATTAAAAGTTGTTGAAGTGGCGAAAGAAATTGGTAACTGCACTGCTGCCACAACATTTGATGCATCTGAGAGACTGATGCAAGATTGGAAGAGGCAAGAAGATTGGGGGGGGGTGGGGAATGAAGTGTCGCATTTTTGAGTGCGTGTAAAAGTTGTGGTCTGATTTTATGATCAATTTTTTCGGGTTTCAAGATCCGACTTATACCTGAGTATACACGGTACATCAGTTCTCATTTTTACGTAACTATTCCAAATATACTCCATTATCTTGGAGGTTTTGTGTTTAATAAAAACGTAAATAAAACGCAGACAAATACTTCAGCACACACCACAAAAATAAACAAAATGCTGGAAGAGTCAGTAGCATTTAGCATATTGACTCAAATGCTTAATGTTTCTAAAACAAAATGAATGCAGTCTGCATTTCTTCCATAGTTCCCAGAGTATTTGTTAACTATGTGCCTGTCATAGCAGTGAACACCTCTTCTAAATAATTTTTCAACTACAACACACAGGTTCTAACTGTACAAAGAACTAGAATGGTACCTTTTCATTAGAATGATTGTGTAATGGGAACAAAGTAACCTAGTTTTTCTGTTTAAGGTTCAGCCTTTCTAAACTGTTCACCTGTATCTTTGGACTATCAAATAGTACAAAAAATTTACTTCCTCAACTGCAGATGATGATGAATAGAGAGGTGGGGAAGGCTAAAGAAAAGTTCTATGATGAGTTGTATAAGAGGTTGGACACTAAGGAGGGAGAAAAGGACCTGTACCGATTGGCTAGACAGAGGGACCAAGCTGGGAAAGATGTGTAGCAGGTTAGGGTGATATAGATGGAAACATACTCACAAGCGAGGAGAGTGTGTTGAGCAGATGGAAGGAGTACATTGAGAGGCTGATGAATAAAGAGAAAGAGAGAGAGAGAAGGTTGGATGATGTGGAGATAGTGAATCAGAAAGTGCATCGGATTAACAAGGAGGAAGTAAGGACAGCTATGAAGAGGATGAAAAATGGAAAAGCCGTTAGTCCAGATGACATACCTATGGAAGCATGGAGGTGTTTAGGAGAGATGGCCGTGGAGTTTTAACCAGATTGTTTAATGGAATCTTGGAAAGTGAGGGGATGCCTGAGGAGTGGAGAAGTGTACTGGTGCCGATATTTAAGAATAAGGGGGATGTGCAGGACTATAGTAACTACAGGGGGATAAAATTGATAAGCCACAGCATGAAGTTACAGGAAAGAGTAGTGGAAGCTATGTTAAGAAGTGAGGTGATGATTAGTGAGCAGCAGTATGGTTTCATGCCAAGAAAGAGCACCACAGATGCGATGTTTGCTCTGAGGGTGTTGATGGAGAAGTATAGAGAAGGCCAGAAGGAGTTGCATTGCATCTTTGTGGACCTGGAGAAAACATAAGACAGGGTGCCTCGAGAGGAGTTGTGGTATTGTATGAGAAAGTCGGGAGTGGCAGAGAAGTATGTAAGAGTTGTACAGGATATGTAAGAGGGAAGTGTGACAGTGGTGAGGTCTGTGGTAGGAGTGATGGATGCATTCAAGGTGAAGGTGGGATTACATCAGGGATCGGCTCTGAGCCCTTTCTTATTTGCAATGGCGATGGACAGGTTGTCAGACGAGATTAGACAGGACTCCCTGTGGACTATGATGTTTGCTAATGACATTGTGATCTGTAGCGATAGTAGGGAGCAGGTTGAGGACACCCTGGAGAGGTAGATATATGCTCTGAAGAGGAGAGCAATGAAGGTCAGTAGGAACGAGACAGAATACATGTGTGTAAATGAGAGGGAGATCAATGGAATGGTGAGGACGCAAGGAGTAGAGTTGGAGAAGGTGGATGAGTTTAAATACTTCAACAGTACAGAATAATGGGGATTGTGGAAAAGAGAGCAAGCAGGGTGGAATGGGTGGAGAAGAGTGTCAGGAGTGATTTGTGAGAGACGGGTACCAGCAACAGTGAAAGGAAAGGTCTATAGGACAGTAGTGAGACCAGCAATGTTATATGGGTTGGAGACGGTGGCACTGACCAGAAAGCAGTCATCTTCATCTAACAACTTGTTTTCATTTTGTATATTCATACCTGTATTTCTTATAAAAAAAAAAAAAAGTTAAATCTAACGCCTCATTTTCATTCTGTATTTTCATACATGTATTTCTATACAAAAGTTACATCTAGTGTGTCATTTTCAAATAAATATATTTTGCTGTTTATGAAGCACTGTTTTTTTATACAGATATTGTCAAGCTTGGATCGGAGTTGCATGACAGACAGGAAGGTAAGTCCAGGTTTTTAAGGAAAATAGATACTTTATTATGGTATAGAGAAGGTAGGTACAGTCTCAAGACTTCATTCAGAACTAAAGCTGTTAGGAGCTGTGGCACGAGAAATTATATACATTGAATTAATGTTCTGTACATCTTGTTTTAATTTTAATTTCCCAAACTCTGGCTTCCACCCGAACAAGGGTATCGACTGCCTCCTCCCACCTGCAACACTGAAAATCAGTCAGGTGTTGCCAGCAATTGCATAGGGTCCCGCCATAATCCTGTGAGAGTGCAGACCTCTAAACACAATGTTCCACAGTTTTCTAGCATCATAAAAAGAGCGACTTCTTTGAAGTGAAGCACAATAACTTTTGGAAAAAGAGCTACAAAATACTCCAGTAATACTGACCTTATTTCATTTACTCTTGGTAAGGGATGCATTACCACCATCTTTTTCTTCGCTCGAGTCATAATATGTGGTGTCAATATAAACTGGCCAAAGCACTTAAGGTAGACAAAAAGGAAACAGCAAATGAAAAAGCGATATTAGTGTATATTTTAAATAATTAAAAACTTAAACATTACTAACCGTCAAAGATATTGCAAGTCAAAAAATAATAAAGCACAGTGTACTTTTTATATGCAAAATGTAGCACTTTGTCATAGAAAAGGTTGGTTTTATTATCTGAAATTTATTACAAGAAAATAACTAAAAATTACTCAGAATTAAGAATTTAAAAACAACTTTGCAGCTTCTTAGTCAAGTATAATTAAGAGTTACATATTTCCTCAGGGCCAATTAAGTCCAATTAAGTAAAAGCTGGAGAGCAAACCAAGTGAATTTAAATTTTTTAAACACCTTTGGATTCTCCCCTTCAGACACAGTTCACAGTTCTTTTTTAATTACACAGCCTTTTGGTCTCTAACTGTACATTTAAGCCACAAGATATTTTATTTACATATATAAAAAATTCCAGGCCACTGAACTGAATCAAATTAAAATAACTCAAAGTAATTATATACGCGAAAAACAAAAGCCATTTCTATTAAGCAGATCAATAAAAAGGGAATGAATGTCATTTAAAACAGTAAATGCAAAATAACTAAGCAGAAATAAATTACCCAGAGAAGAAATTTAAGATCAACATGTTTATGTTATGAAGCAAACAAAATGTCATGATTGATAAGTATTTGTAGAAGATATCATAAAAGATGTCAAACCAACAGAACTAAAGCCATTATTTTAATGCCATGTTTTTCACTTCACTAGAAATACTTGCTGATCATTTTCTGTGGATTATGAAGTTCCCTAGATAGCGAATTGCTGAAAAATATACTTGCATAACAGACTTTACCAAGCAGCTATGCTTAGCAACTTAAAATGTATCTGTAAGGTGCTATTTAGCTAAGAAGGAGGAAGTAAAATTAACAAAATTACAATCATATTCCCATCTGTCCGAAAAAAAAAACATTAATGAACTACATCTACACAACTTGATGGTGGAGAAAATATTAAAGAAATCTTACAGCACTGTACTCAAATTCTGAAGCAAACCGCTCTTTTTGAATCCTGGTCATATAAAGTACATCTGTATCAGGAAGAGCCTCCTCGATACTATCGAATTCCTCCTGTAATTGCAGAAGAAAAAAGTGACAATTGACATACAGAAAAAACAAAAAAAAAATCTGCAAAATATTACTTAAGTTCCTTAAACTAATGCAATATGAATAATACTTAAACTGTAAAATCAGCTCTGGCAATGCATTAAATTACTACTCATAAAAGTACAAATTAGTCTTGTAAACATTTGAAAATTGAATACATTATAATATCTTTACTTACACTTGGATATCTATTGGTAATGTCACACTTTGCTATGACAGTTTAGCGTAAAATTTGAAACCTCACCTGTTTGATTCCTTTTGATGCCACAAACTTAACAATATCTGTAGGCATGTGTAAATTTTTAGGTGCAACATAACGAAGAGTGATCCTATATTGAGTAAGGAGCTTTGCCAGGGAGTGTACAGTACGTCCATGTTTCAGGTCTCCAACCATAGTGATCTACAAATATTTAACATAAGAAAGTACTTCTCTTCACAAACAAATATAAAAGCACAATAAACAAATCTGCATGGTAATTTGCTAAACTACCGGATTTTTTCGTGCAAGAACTGACATCAAGAAGTATAGTTGCTTACAGTACAAGGAAAAAGAGAAAAAAAAAAAACTCATAGTCAGGTGTTTAGTAAAATAACAGCCATTCACATTTAATATTTTATACACTATTAAAAGTCACAATGTTTCAAACTTAAAATAAATTATGTTAACAGCCTAAACAACTTTCATGGTGCTTATTTTTCATAAATATAATACTCCTTTGATATGTTACAAATATACTAGTTATGTTTTTATTTTAGGACAAAAGGCATGCCATAACTATCAATTTTAGGTAAAATAACTAAGACACATAAAACCTGCTTTCGTAACAACTCTAGCACTCATACCCTGTGCTACTGCAAGTAAAAAGCATGATTCTGGAATGATCACACCGTTTGGAAAATTAAATATTACTTTAATAAAATCACCAGCTTTATTATTAAGTCCTAAGGTGATATAACAAGAAAGAATGAGATGACTTACAGTCATGCCATTAACAGTGCCCAGCTCTTCACGAATTGTAAATACATCAAGTAAAGCCTGAGTAGGATGTTCTCCAACTCCATCGCCCGCATTTATGACAGGCTTTCTGCAGTGTTTTGCAGCCATCTAAGATAAAAAAATAAATAAATACATACAGAATTATAAAAATAACCTTTATTTGTAACCTCAAATAAGCACATCAAGTCTAAAATGAAACGCTCTAATACAGCTAGGGACACTGCTGTTAATAAAAATGCTATTTACTCTTAAAATTCAATGTACTTTCAATTGTAGGACTGAATTTAAAAGCAATTACATTGCTAAACTATAGTAAGTAACAAAAATACAGTAATTTACAAAAGCAAATGCATTATGATAGAGGAAAAAAGGAAAAGATCTTTTTTTGAATAGAGTGGCAAGCAGTTACCTCTCCAGTAAACACTGTTAAATATTAAAAAATATGTCACTTTTGAGAGAAGAGAAACCAAAAATTTCATGATAAGGTTCATATCTGAAAGTAATACTTGATAAATATGGTGCTGGTAAATGACAGTAGGTTGCTGCATGTTAGAAACATGTGCATCAATTTCCAACATGGACTTTGTACCCATGCCATAAAAGTGAACTTAATTATGCCCGTACAAAGTAAAGTTGCACATACACTTGCTTTTGCCTATGCTTAACCATACTTAAATTTTGCATCTATCTGTGCCCTTCTAGACTGTTACATACACAATTGTAATATCTGAAATGCCTCTTATTCAGACCTTATGAATTTAATGAAATACAGTACAAACTTTAAACATCAAGTCTATTTCTTACCTCAACAGCACCAGGTTGTGGATGTCGAAGCACTAACACATCCGCATAGCAACTCATAGTTTGCACTGAATCAGCCAGAGACTCGCCTTTTTGTGTGGATGATGTGGATTCTGAAAAATGGACCACAGAACCACCAAGGCGTTGCATAGCAGCAGAGAAAGAACTACTAGTCCTGGTACTGACCTCATAAAACATAGATGCCATTATTTTTCCCTGCAAATAACACAAAACATTGTTAGAAAAGATAATACCTGAATACACACAACTAAAGGGTTACAATGCCAAAAAAAAAAACTTTTCACATTCACCTATACTATACAGAGCTGCAAACCTCTATATATCTAAAGAGATGCATCCCACTCTATAAACTATTTTATTATTTATTTAACAAGATGCTCTAATTCAGCCCTCGAAGGAAGTGTTTCTAGTTTACAGCACCTGTTAAGAATTTAACCTCATCTCACTGCTTATAGCTAATGAGATAAGAAGTTTAGGTGGTTTGCTTACTGCAGGACTGGCTAATTAAATTTGTCAGGAGAAAAGAATAACAGAGGTGAAAGGAGGCTTAGAGAAACAGTTAAATGCAAATGAGCTTATTTTTTCTCCATTTTTATGATATTTCAGTTTTTGTAAACTTTTCCTGAACAGGATAACTTGGGTGTAAATATGCATTAGGACCGGACTGAACTGGGAATTTCCTGTTACCAACTAGGCAAGAGAGGCTGACTACTGCTAAATCTCCAAAGCAGCTACGAATATGGCAAGTTGTACAGAGTAAGCCTCAACAGACTAATCTCTGGATGATGAAGTGCTGCTGCTCTCTTGGGTAGAGTTTGCATGTTGCTGGTATCCAAGCTGGAGGGTCAGCCCACCTGCGTTTACACTTAAATTTATTAGGCTGAAACTGTGATATGCCGTATTTAAACCTTAACCTATCCTTAGCAGCAACAACTGCAAGACTGTGAGTAACAGCTGTAGGACAAAATGGGCATTGCCCATTCTGCTAGGTTTTCGTGGTGCACCAGGCTTGTTAAAGTAGATCTAACAGGGATGCAGACATTCAGCTGAATAAAACCTCCACTTGCATTCCAAACTAAGTGCCTGAACTCCAGCTTGTACAGGTATCGGTCTAGACTTCATGTGATAACAAAGATGTAAATCAGAATGGCGCTGACATCTCTCCAGAAGCCCCTCTGCAGATGTCTTGAGTCAGACGGCACAAAATGAACTAAAGCAAAGACAAAGATCTAGAATTCAAGAGATAACAACTAAGGTGGAAAGAAGAACCCACCCATTAGAAAGCACTGGTTTTGTAACTAGATGCGACTTTAAGCTAATCAGGAGAAGGTTCAACCTTCCAGTAAATTCTGTACTTTCCAGAAGAAGCTCTCTCTCTCTCTATGAGATATTCACTGGGCAATCACTGAACTCAATGGCCATTCTCTAAGGTAGGTGGAACTCTCCAAAAATACTGATAACATCTGAATAATTATCTCTAAACTCAAGTTATGAGACACCCTCTCTATGAGAAGCTGAAAATGTGAAGTTCTCTTCTCTTTGTGAGCCTAAGAGCTGAAATCCAGTCCGCCAAGCTAAGCACTGAGCTCTGTCTGCTGGAGAGCAGCCATTACTTTAAGAAGGGAACCTCAGCATATAAACTCTTGGGTCAGAATGAGTAATGATGTTTCCCTATGAAATGGCAAAAGACAGTTGTGAGGAAGCAGCAGCACAGCACGAACAAGGATCATGCAGCAAAGAGAAAGAGTAGAGTCCAACACAAGAAGAATCTTCCAGTTGAACCTGGACCAACAACAAAGCATCAGCTCCATTACAATACTGGGCATCATCCACAAAGAGCTAATATTGTAAAACTATTTATCTGTGCCAAGATAAAACAGAACTCTAAATGCCACTAAACAGCCAAACAGTTACCACACTTCTATAATCCTTGTGCTTATCAATAAATTGTATTATTCTGTTTCTTAAATCAAGTGTGCCTGTTACCTTGATATAAGTCTAAAGGTTGGAGATCTGCCTCCTACAATGGAGAAAGGTAAGGTAAATAAAAGTAAGAGCCTTGCCAAATCATTGGATTAATTACTGGTATTGCGGAAGGCAATCCTGATATATAATTAACCAAGTAAAAATTGTCTTTTCAAATCCCACATTATTATGACATTCTCTTAGGTGGAAATATTATTGATTATTAATCATCAAAAATCACAAATAACCCAATGTAGAATATACAGGTTAATTTTCCCGGAGTCCTATATATGAACCAAAGGTAAAAACAAGCAAACTCTACACAAAAGGAAACCACTCATGGAATTAAACTATTTGAAAATGATTCTATTAAAACTCCTACCTTTAAAATATCCAGTGGCCTCTCTTTCTGGACCATTATACGAAGGCTATGGGCAACATTGAATAAATGTGACATCTAAAAAAGGGATAAATCAGTTAAACCAAATATAAACAAATAATAAATCCTTCAACTCTTTGCACACTTCAGCCCTGAGCTAACCCAGTCTCCCTTCCAGATAGGTATTAAACCCTTCAAAATTAAAATTAGGGCATAGAACAAAGTAAATTCTTTTCTATACAGTAAAGGGCCAGTAATTGCAGAATTAAACACCCATGAAGATGTTTTGAGGTAAGGTACTTATTTCAAGTAAGGAAAACAAAAGTTTCTAGCACATGCAAGAAAGAGTTTCACTGTATTCATGACAATAGTAATGACCCTGATGGAAAAATATCTGCTCTTGTAACAGAGGCAAGCAGGTTTCTCTTATGCCTATGTATTAAGATAAATAATGTTTATTGCTCGATACAGACACAATCAAAACTACTGTTGATAGTTATTGACATCTCCCACTGTGGAAAACGTTACTTAAAACAATAATACACAGCAATTACAAGATAATTTTTTAAGAAAGAAAAGTTATGTCTCCAGAAGATTTTGCTTAGAAACCACCCAACAAGTATTACATGCTTTCTTTTTTTTAATCAAGCTGTCAATGTGAAGCAACACACTATATAGTTTCAAAAGTATTCGAACATACATATCAGAAACTCTTGAAAGCAGTTTCTCACATGTACAGTATAGAAAAATATAAATTGTGAGGTTATTAATAACAGAAAAATGAACATGTACTACCTGCTCTTTGCTAAACTGTTTTACAGAAAGGATGTGTTGTCCAATAAGTGGATGCAAAAAAGGCGAGGTCTGTGGGTGAGGCACACTTTGGGTTCCCTGGTGCTGGGGAGAAGTTATACGTGCCAAGGGAAGCGGGTGCATGTAGTGGTCAATGACAGAGGTTAACTCTTTGAAATCAAAAGAAAGAGAGAGATTATCAAATTATGATATGATAAAATTACCTTTTCCTTTAAATTATAGAAAACAATATATATATTTGTATATAATAAAACAAAAAGAATTTGTAAACGAGCAGTGAGATTCTTAATATAAGTTATTAAAATCATTACCACTAGAAAAATAATATCCCAAACCATCAGAATGCAAATAAATATACAGTAGGTACGGAAAGTATTCAGTCAGACCCCCTTCAATTTTTCACCCTTTGTTATATTGCAGCCATTTGCTAAAATCATTTAAATTAATTTTTTCCCTCATTAATGTACACACAGCACCCCATATTGACAGACAAAAAAAGAATTTTTGAAATTGTTGCAGATTTATTAAAAAAGAAAAACTAATATATCACATGGTCCTAAGTATTCAGACCCTTTGCTCAGTATTTAGTACAAGCACCCTTTTGAGCTAATACAGCCATGAATCTTCTTGGGAAAGATGCAACAAGTTTTTCACACCTGGATTTGGGGATCCTCTGCCATTCCTCCTTGCAGATCCTCTCCAGTTCTGTCAGGTTGGATGGTAAACATTGGTGGACAGCCATTTTTAGGTCTCTCCAGATATGCTCAATTGGGTTTAAGTCAGGGCTCTGGCTGGGCCATTCAAGAACAGTCACAGAGTTGTTGTGAAGCCACTCCTTTGTTATTTTAGCTGTGTGCTTAGGGTCATTGTCTTGTTGGAAGGTAAACCTTCGGCCCAGTCTGAGGTCCTTAGCACTTTGTCCAGGATATCCCTGTACTTGGCCGCGTTCATCTTTCCCTCGACTGCAACAGTCGTCCTGTCCCTGCAGCTGAAAAACACCCCCACAGCATGATGCTGCCACCGCCATGCTTCACTGTGGGGACTGTATTGGACAAGTGATGAGCAGTGCCTGGTTGTCTCCACACATACCGCTTAGAATTAAGGCCAAAAAGTTCTATCTTGGTCTCATCAGACCAGAGAATCTTATTTCTCACCATCTCAGAGTCCTTCAGGTGTCTTTTAGCAAACTCCATGCGGGCTGTCATGTGTCTTGCACTGAGGAGAGGCTTCTGACAGGCCACTCTGCCATAAAGCCCTGACTGGTGGAGGGCTGCAGTGATGGTTGACTTTCTACAACTTTCTCCCATCTCCTGACTGCATCTCTGGAGCTCAGCCAAAGTGATCTTTGGGTTCTTCTTTACCTCTCTCACCAAGGCTCTTCTCCCCCGGTAGCTCAGCTTGGCCGGACGGCCAGCTCTAGGAAGGGTTCTGGTCGTCCCAAACGTGTTCCATCTAAGGATTATGGAGGCCACTGTGCTCTTGGGAACCTTAAGTGCAGCAGAATTTTTTTTGTAACCTTGGCCAGATCTGTGGCTTGCCACAATTCTGTCTCTGAGCTCTTCAGGCAGTTCCTTTGACCTCATGATTCTCATTTGCTCTGACATGAATTGTGAGCTGTAAGGTCTTATATAGACAGGTGTGTGGCTTTCCTAATCAAGTCCAATCAGTATAATCAAACACAGCTGGACTCAAATGAAGGTGATCTCAAGGATGATCAGAAGAAATGGAAAGCACCTGAGTTAAATATATGAGTGTCACAGCAAAGGGTCTGAATACTTAGGACCATGTGATATTTCAGTTGTTCTTTTTTAATAAATCTGCAACAATTTCAAAAATTCTTTTTTTTTGTCTGTCAATATGGGGTGCTGTGTGTACATTAATGAGGGAAAAAATAATTTAAATGATTTTAGCAAATGGCTGCAATATAACAAAGAGTGAAAAATTGAAGGGGGTCTGAATACTTTCCGTACCCCCTGTAGGATGCTATGTTTTATAATTGTGCAGTCTTTGAAAGAATTCACACAACAATAATGTACTGTATGACTTGTATTTTTTTAAATCAGCATAATCATGCCTTTTTACACTTTAAAAAATTTTCAGATCTCAAAACTGATCAAACATCTATTAGCAATTTATCAGGAGGAAAAAGCAAATCTAGTAATTTTCACATCAGAAAATGTGCCAGTAATCACAATCACTTTCCACACAAAAAATGTCGCCTTGTATTCTACTACCTTGTCCCTTTCTTATCATATTTAAGCATATGTAAAACACACTTAAAGGTACAGATAACATACATAACATGTTTAAAGCCAAAAAAGTACAAATTATGCCCTGTTGCCAAGGTATTTCTTTAAAGAATGGTGAAACATGTCCAGAGAGGAGTATGGTGACAGATGTGGCAATACCGAATTCAAAACCTGAAATGTGTTAAAGTCAGTAATTTAGCGTCAGGAATTTCAATTGTTGTCTAATGAATATAAACGTTTGATACATTGCACTGTATATTTTGAGAATAAAAGTATAAAGCAAAAACATAAGAAGCATGCAGAATTACAAAATGCAAACCTGATTCTACAGCTTTCCTCAAGGGTTTCTCTTTTGACTCTTCAGCTGTTAATATAAAAAAACAAATCTAGTAACAAGAATTAAACATACCTGAATATGAAAACACCTACCAGAGTTATGCACAAAAATGTCTGAACAATTAATTAAAGAATAAACAAAAATAATTAAGGAGTTTAAGGAAAAAGCAAAGAAAAAATTATTCTGGACTATGAACACGTCCTAAACATAGGAACTTCATAAATATTTGGAACAAATAAAAAAAAAAAAAACCTTTTGGTTATCTAACGTACAGATTTATTAAAAATAATACACAAAATCTTTATGTAAATAATTATAAAGTGTTCATTATTTCATCATTAAATTTCACAATGGCCTCCATCAATACCATGGGCTTTTACTTGGTCCTCAAGTCCTTCAATTAACTTTCCAGCCCTGGCTTGACTGTGCTGTAAGGTCGCAGAGTGTTTAATTTAATCCTGGCAGCCTTTGGCAAACAGGAAAAACCAATCGTGGATGGCTTATTGAAATTTTTCCTGTGTAACTAATCACCCTGAACATGGAACGACATCAAAGTAAAACTGGAGCAGAATTTAAACTCATCCGCTGAAGCCAGTGTCATGGCAGTGATGCTTGTAGGCAGCACTTTTTTTTTTCTTTCTTTTTAAATCAACTACTACAGATTTACAAAATTTGGAGTGTACAAACTGTCAAAACCTTAAGTTTTTGTTTTTTTTCTGTGGTGAAATTTTTTTTAGATGTTTGAACCTGGCGTCTCACAGAATGTTTTGTGAACAAAAAGCTGATATCAGAAGAAACCTTTCTGATGACAACGGAGTTCAATTTGTTACATTAGTCTGAGCATTGTTTTGTAAAATTAAAACGGAAAAAATGTTGATGAAGCCATTTTGGGAAGATGGGGTCAATCTTATGTGAGGAGTTCTCCAGCTCATCTTTCATAGGCTATTTGTCTTTCACATATGACATCAAACTGCACTGCATATATGCATAGTTGGCATGGAATAGGAATGTTATACTGTAGATTACAAAAAGAAAGGCAAAATCCAATATCATCTTCAAATTCTCTTTCAGACCAGTTTAATGTTTTCTAAGCACTGGTTGTCTGCAGCACCACATGATTCATACATTTCTTCCTTTCTGTACATGACACACAAGGAGGACATTAACAGAGTTTAAGCCTTGAAAACATCTAGTCCAGATGGAATATCAAGATGTTTTAAAAACATGTAGCAAACAATTAGCTGACATCTTAAATGACATCTTTAATATTTCAATAGAAGAATCTGCGGCCCCCTTCTGCTTCAATAGGGCCAGTTTTCTTTGTGCCCAAGAAACCAAAAATGGACTGTCTGCATCAATACAGAATGGTGGCATCCACTCCAATTGTGAAGACTGTGACATATTAAAAATAATGTTCCACAGAGTCATGATAACCTCCAGTTTACATATCACCCTAACTGATTAACAGAGGATGCCATATCAATTGTACCATCTTGGCACATGTGGATAATAAAACCCCTTTAGAGGGTACTATACAGCATTTAACACTGTTATACCAAGCTGATAGGTACACTCAGTAATTTAGAACTTTGTGCCACCTTCTGCAATTGTATTTTGGACTTCCTAACCACCAAACCTCAGCATGTGCAGGATAGCAACAGCATATCAACCATGCGGACATTCAACACAAGCGGTTCACAGGGTAGTGTGCCGAGCTTCTTTTGTACTGCTTGTTCATCTCCATTTGTGTGCCAGGACATACCTTCTACTCCATCATTAAATTTGCCAATACCACCGTCATGGGCCTGATCAAAAATTATTGCACGACTTACAAAGAAATGGTCTGCTTGCGGACTCTGTGGTAGCAGGGCAAAAAGTTCACCCTTAAAGTCAGCAAAACCAAGGAGCTGGTCATTGACTTCAAAAACCAGAAGATATACCATACTATTTATATTAGAGGGGATGTTGTACCATTGCCCTGCAACCTTAAATGTTGGAGAACAGATCACATTTCACCAACAGTTCCCTCAAACTTTTACAAGTGCACAGTGGAGTCCACCTTCACAATATGGTAAGGCACCTGCTTGCCTCATGATCATAACACACTGCAGAGAGTAAGGAATGGAGGGCACAAACAACATTCACTGCCTTAGAAAGAGAAACGTTATAATGACAGACCTCCGCTTTTCTCACGCCTCACGAAGGTTGTTTACTGTCACAATATTTAACAGTTAACCATAAGAAATCCAACAGTATTTTATATAACACTTTATTTACATGAATATATTATACACACATCCAAATACACATATACATGTTTTTCTTTGGAATGATAGGAACTCTTTTTTCCTTTTTTGTATTTTATTTTTGTTACATGTTAAGACAGGCAAGTACCAATTTCTTTGCACTATATGCACATAACAATAAACATTACTGTAGAGCATTTGAATCTTAAGTTCTGGCTAATTTGACAGGCCTACTTCAAATGTATTCCACACTGAAAGCTAATTTTGAACAGCACCACAGCATGTATGAGGAGACAGGACTGCAACTACACGTAGGGAAAACTAAGTGTGCACTTGTGCATGTACAGTAATCTAGGACTTTGAACTCACAGATTACTGTTGGCAGAAATTCAAAATTTTAAAATAGATTTTTATAAGTAAATAACAATCACCACTACTCCTCACTACATGCCCCACATTACATAAGTGTTTCTCAACGATTGCGTCACAATTCACTTTTGGGTCACAATTTGCTATTGTTTACAATGGTAGTTGGTTGCAGTGGATCAGGCTTTGCATTGCGACAGGTCGCAGCTCTAACAATTGCATTAGATTCACCAAACAGGACCCTTGTCCCACCTCCACCACTCTGATGATCACATACAAGTTACCAAGGGGAACCCAGAGATACCAACCCTGACTGTCGCAGTCGCTCTCAAATCATCAAAGGGGACCAAGTAACCCCAAGGCTGCAAAGACAGTTATACAGGAAAAAGTGGGCCGCAATGTTAGAAAGGATAGGAAACACTTCATTACAAGATAATATTGGAAGGTAGTTATTTTAGGTTATTTTTTTATTGCTAATACATACAGTGCATCTGGAAAGTATTTGCAGTGCATCACTTTTTCCACATTTTGTTATGTTACAGCCTTATTCCAAAATGGATTAAATTCATTTTTTTCCTCAGAGTTCTACACACAACACCCCACAATGACGTGAAAAAAGTTTACTTGAGATTTTTGCAAATTTATTAAAAATAAAAAATTGAAAAATCATATGTACATAAGTATTTACAGCCTTTGCCATGAAGCTCAAAAATGATCTCAGGTGCATCCTGTTTCCCCTGATCATCCTTGAGATGTTTCTGCAGCTTCATTGGAGTCCACCTGTGGTAAATTCAGTTGATTGGACAGGATTTGGAAAGGCACACACCTGTCTATAGAAGGTCCCACAGTTGACAGTTCTTGTCAGAGCACAAACCAAGCATGAAGTCAAAGGAATTGTCTGTAGACCTCCGAGACAGGATTGTCTCGAGGCACAAATCTGGGGAAGGTTACAGAAAAATTTCAGCTGCTTTGAATGTCCCAATGAGCACAGTGGCCTCCATCATCCGTAAGTGGAAGAAGTTCAAAACCACCAGGACTCTTTCTAGAGCTGGCTGGCCATCTAAACTGAGCGATCGGGGGAGAAGGGCCTTAGTCAGGGAGGTGACCAAGAACCCGATGGTCACTCTGTCAGAGCTCCAGAGGTCCTCTGTGGAGAAAGGAGAACCTTCCAGAAGGACAACCATCTCTGCAGCAATCCACCAATCAGGCCTGTATGGTAGAGTGGCCAGACGGAAGCAACTCCTTAGTAAAAGGCACATGGCAGCCCGCCTGGAGTTTGCCAAAAAGCACCTGAAGGACTCTCAGACCATGAGAAACAAAATTCTCTGGTCTGATAAGACAAAGATTGAACTCTTTGGTGTGAATGCCAGGCGTCACGTTTGAAGGAAACCAGGCACCGCAAAGAGGAATGGGTGAAACTGGCCAAGGATAGGTGTGCCAAGTGTCTGGCATCATATTCAAAAAGACTTGAGGCTGTAATTGCTGCCAAAGGTGCATCGACAAAGTATTGAGCAAAGGCTGTGAATACTTATGTACATGTGATTTCTCAATTTTTTTTATTTGTAATAAATTTGCAAAAACCTTAAGTAAATTTTTTTCACGTTGTCATTATGGGGTGTTGTGTGTAGAATTTGGAGGAAAAAAATTAATTTAATCCATATTGGAATAAGGCTGTAACATAACAAAATGTGGAAAAAGTGATGCGCTGTGAATACTTTCCGGATGCACTGTATGCTCAAGAAGTTAAACCAGGGCACTTTGTAATTGTTGGAATTATTGAATTTTGTGTTGGTTTGATTTTGGGCCAGATTCAATTTTCTTGTAATGTGTGCCTAACCTTTAATGAAGCAGGGTTCTATGTATTTAAATACAATACTTAATGATTTTACTTAACTTCTTTTTTTATTACTATCCATGCTTAAAACAAAAGAGTTAAAAAAATAAATCTATCAAATAAAAAAAAAACAACAACATGAGATCTACAAGCCTGGGCAAAATATTCATATAGGACTGACAACAGCTATGCTTGAGGCCCACAACATTACAAAAACTATCCGATTTGTTTACCAAATGCAGCCCAGTGAAGAAAATGCCTGTTATCACCTATAACTAGAAGAGTACAAATAAGGTCTGTGTTAAATTCTACAGAAATTACACGTTTCATGGTTTGATCAACCTGATCACAAGTGAATTTAAGCCCTTTTTCCCACCCACCAAATACATGGTCAACTGTTCCCAATCATAAAAGACATAGAGGCTCGGAGTCTAAATCAGGCACTAGGATTGATCAGAGTAAATTGTATTGAACCAAGATTCATGATTAGAACTTGTACTGTATGTACATGTGAATTTATTTTTCTGCCAATTAGTCTAAAATTGCCAAATTATTGGCAGAAATGTTTCTCATAATGCACAGTATTTTCTGTAGTTAGGCCAGTCCCATGTCAGATCACATTCATACCTCAAGCAAACTGCTCCAGGGTTCATTTGGTACCGCTCCATCACCATTGTTTTTAAAGGGTTTTTAGTTGTTTTAGCATGCACTGGAGTGTGACTAGCATGTTGACATCTACCTAAATTAACTGGACTAAAAGAGAAATCACTTCAGTGTTTGGAAAATAAATTTCCAAAACACTTGGTGTGAAAACACCATTAAAGTAAATTGAGCAGGTATTTACAATACGTTAACCTTATGATTAAACAACCTACAGTTTTCGATACCTCATCTAGTTGGAAAAGAAATAATGATAGCGAGAAAACCATTTAGTAACCATAGATTCAATCATCTGGCAGAAATAAACAGACTTTGCTGAGGGATTGCTCAGTGTCACCTCCCTCTCCCTACAACTATATTCCCTTAGATGGGTTGGCTTGCACAGGTACTTACCATGCTGGGAATTAAAAGATGCTGGGACTTTTATTCAGATAAATAGCCACCTACCAACATACCAGCTTTCCTGTGATACTACATTATGTGGCCGTTTACAAATAGTGACAAAGTCACCACTGTATTGTACCTCTGCATTACTGACATTTACTATAGTGAAAAGTCAAGCAAAATGTCACCTTTTATTGGCTAACTAAAAAGATTTCAATATGCAAGCTTTCGAGGCAACTCGGGCACCTTCTTCAGGCAAAATGTAATACAGAGACTGGAGTTCACTGTGTTTATATACACACTAGGACAAGACACAACATTGGTAAATCTTTAAATGAGAAATCTTAAATGTAAAAAATTAATAGATTCCTTCAGGCTAGGGTTCATTTAACAAGAGAGAAGAACAATGTATGGTCAAGATTTTTAGATAAGATAACTGTCCAACAAAGTCCTTTGAAGTTTGCAATGAGTTTTTCAAAACAATGTGGATCTGTAGACAAGTTGTCTGTGTCAGTCTGAGAGATGCAAACAATGCTCATATCTGCCCATAAAACACTTGTCTTTATTCAAGCCATGTTGTAATGTATTCAATTTTAACACGAGTTTAACTTCCCATTCTTTTCTCTCTTGCTGTGTTTTGAAGTTGCCCATAAGTGCTGTGACTTTAAAGTCCCTCTCACAGTGTCCATGGCTGTTCAAGTGGGCCACTACAGGAACATCTGTGTTACTACGTTTAATGTGAGACCTGTGTAAATTGTCCAGTTTCTTGCACACAGAGTGCAGTGTTGGGACATTTCATACAGAGAATTAGGCAGACCACATTAGATGATCCGAAGGAAAATGATCCATTTATGTGATGTTCAAGTGCGGTATAACTATACGGTCTGTATTATAAATGTAGGCACACGTTTTACATCTTTTCTGTAGACAAGGAGATGTGCCATTTTCTGTTGGTTTACTAAGGAACTTCGGACAATTAGTTGCTGAAGGTTTGGTGGTTGTCTGTATGCCAGAAGGGGAGGTTCAGGAAATACATTTTTCAGTGTTTGGTCATTGTTTAGCATTGGCTGAAGTTCTTTTATAATTTTTCGAAGTGTTTTAAGATGTGGGTTGTAGGTGACAACATAGGGGGGTTTGGTTCTTGTTGTCTTTGTTTTTATATTCCAGAAGGTTGTCTCTGGGTATGGCAGTAGCTCTTCCTACTTGAGTGTCTGTAGTTTCAGGGGTATAAGCTTTTATGCAGAGGTACAATACAGTGCTCACTTTGTCACTATTTGTAAACAGCCACGTAATGTAGTATCACAAGAAAGCTTTGTAAAATGGAAGTCTCTATATCCAAATTAGTTGAAATTCAGGTGAAATTAAACATGGTGTTTAAGTACAATACAAGCTAATTTTTCCTAAAAACTTTGCATTACAGTGATGTGTTATTAGTATATTTATATTTAAGATAATGTTTTAATAATTTAATCATAAATTCAATAAATTTCAGAAATGATACGTTTCTCTTAAAGCTTGGCAAACTGCAAAACCCAAGAATTCCAAAATTCCTAGAGGAGAGTTGCATTGCCAGTTCCATAAGGCCAGAATAAGGGTAAACACTTTATCCTTGAACCCCTTAACACCTTAAACATGCTTTCAACATGCCACATGTTTTAAATTAAAAAAAAAAAAATCTGTTATTAAAAGAAAGATATTTGAAAGCAAACAAACACAAATTAGTTCATACTATTGTAAAGGACACACAAAATCCAAGACAAATCTGCAAAACCAATTTGTGTACTGATCAACACATATAATTCTGAAGATTAAACACACTTGCAACTTTAATTACATAAATTTTATACAGTATAAGAAATACTGGCATTTAGAAAATAATTGACAGATTATTATGCTAAAGCTAATTTAATGGGAATTTAACTTGGAATTGTAAATCAGAGCTGTTTAATAATGTCCTAAATTAGTTACATATAGATACTGTGCCTTACTAGACCAACAATCTTCTGATTGGGGTGGATCAATTTCCTTTAAATTTTATATACATAAAACACAAACATTTACTGACAAGTAGTAAATTTAGTGAGGAGTTGTTTGTTTAAAAAATGTCCATGCCATCATTGTGCAAATTTAGTAAGTGTAAATGAAATTTCAGAACTAATTAATTTTTCTGGAAGACAAAATACCAGTCTTTCATAATGCCATAAGGTTTGAAGGTGCAAAAATATGAAAGATACTGGAAAGGCAGTCAATAGAAAAAGAAGCAAGACTTAATGCTGTAATGCAGAAAATCTTTCAGTAATATTGTCTGATTCATAATACTTATAATTCATTGCCAGTTTACATTATTAGCAAACTAAACCATGCAATCAAAAATGAATAAATACACCTTGATGCCACTTTGTCAATAGTGCAATACCATATAAAATTTAGTTTGAATATCTAAACTAACCAGGGGCACTGCATATTATGATTTTTGTTTTTTGAAAGGTAAATAAGTTGAAAATGCAGCCTTTAATTTGAAATATTTACTATTGAATACAGGGTTCAATTACAATGAAAAATACAATAACTATACTAAAGTATAATGATTTATAGTTAGTAAAATGATTCAAATATGTTAAAGGGTAAGGCAGCATTAAAGCATTAAACAAGCAGGAAAATGAAAGGACTGAACCTATCGTAAAAGAGGCAAAAACCATGCAATTAATTTTTGTGGAACCAAAACTATTTGAAGTAAGATTTACCAACGAATGAAATAAAATCATGCTAGCCCATCCCTCAGTGCATATTTGAAGATTTAGAAAATAACACCATAATTTCAGATGTAACTTGCCTGATGATAATGAGCATGAAAATTTTAGGGTTGCTGAAATTAACAAAAATAAATTGAGAAGGGATGGTCGCTAAAAATTAAATAGGAAGCAGTTGTGCCAAATTCAACAAGCACATTACCAATGCCTTTGCTTGAGTTAAAGGCTATGGAGGCAGGTTTTCTTGTACCTATAGACAATATTGAAGAAACTTTCAGAAGTAAAAATATACGAAAATATTTACATATTCAATCAAGCTGAATGAAAACACAATTGTTTTATATTTTATTTTAAAATTAAAAAACAGGTAACAAAGTCAGCAATTATTGAGTTACTAATTCATTGCTACTAATTCATTTTAAAGTGGCTCATAAGACCTTGAAAATATATTAAAATAATTTGTATCAATTCAATTGGAGAATAATATTTTGTTTAGAAAATATTATGGAAAGAGTATGCATACTACACATTATAGAAGCAAAAAAAAATAATAAATAAAAGATGGAGGAAAAATACATAAAAATCCCCCTTTGTAACTCTAACGATATGTTCTTGGCATTTACCTGGAGGCAATCCTGGATCTGAGCAACGATGAACTCTAGGAGGAAGGATGAACCGGCTGTCTGTAGCCAATGCATTACCTATTCTACGAGGACTGGGTGCTCGGGATCGAATAGCTTCTGTAGACTGCCGATGATGCTCTGGGGTCTATAAAAAATTGTATTTATTTATATTATTTATTCATAATATACTAATAAAAAATATATATATAAATATATATATATATAAAATAATAATATATATTATATAATATATATACATACATTTTTTTCTGTATTATCTACAGAGATAGAGATAGATACATACATATACATATATACATACATATACAGTATATACACATACATATATACCTGTATATACATACATATACATATATACATACATCTATACATATACAATATATACATATACAATATATACATATACACTCACCTAAAGGATTATTAGGAACACCTGTTCAATTTCTCATTAATGCAATTATCTAATCAACCAATCACATGGCAGTTGCTTCAATGCATTTAGGGGTGTGGTCCTGGTCAAGACAATCTCCTGAACTCCAAACTGAATGTCAGAATGGGAAAGAAAGGTGATTTAAGCAATTTTGAGCGTGGCATGGTTGTTGGTGCCAGACGGGCCGGTTTGAGTATTTCACAATCTGCTCAGTTACTGGGATTTTCACGCACAACCATTTCTAGGGTTTACAAAGAATGGTGTGAAAAGGGAAAAACATCCAGTATGCCGCAGTCCTGTGGGCGAAAATGCCTTGTTGATGCTAGAGGTCAAAGGAAAATGGGCTGACTGATTCAAGCTGATAGAAGAGCAACTTTGACTGAAATAACCACTCGTTACAACCGAGGTATGCAGCAAAGCATTTGTGAAGCCACAACAAATTGGTTTCTTGAACATGACAATGAGTTCACTGTACTAAACTGGCCCCCACAATCACCAGATCTCAACCCAATAGAGCATCTTTGGGATGTGGTGGAACGGGAGCTTCGTGCCCAGGATGTGCATCCCACAAATCTCCATCAACTGCAAGATGCTATCCTATCAATATGGGCCAACATTTCTAAAGCTGTATAGTATATACATATACATACATATATATGCACATATACATACATACATACATATATATGCACATATACATACATACATACATATATATGCACATATACATACATACATACATATATATGCACATATACATACATACATACATATATATGCACATATACATACATACATACATATATATGCACATATACATACATACATATATATACATACATATACACATACATATATACATATATATACATATAGCTACACTAATAAAAGGCAAAGCCCTCACTGACTCACTCACTGACTCATCACTAATTCTCCAACTTCCCGTGTGGGCGGAAGGCTGAAATTTGGCAGGCTCATTCCTTACAGCTTACTTACAAAATTTGGGCAGGTTTCATTTCGAAATTCTACGTGTAATGGTCATAACTGGAACCTATTTTTCTCCATATAATGTAATGGAGTTGAGCTCGATGGCCGTGGGGGGCAGAGTTTCGTGTGACATCATCACACCTCCCACATAATCACATGAACTGTCAACGCAGTACGTAGAAAACAAGGAAGAGCTCCAAAAAGCGCTGCATTATACAATTGAGAAGGCAGCGAAACAATAAGAAGCGACCGAGTCACACATACAGCCATATTCATGAGTACAGCTACTTCGGAAACAAAGCACGGTGTAAACCTAAAGTTTAAATTAAGCTCAGAGACAGGCTTCCGCTGGCGTTTGTCATGCCCACGGCTAATGCAAGTTTAATGAGAGGACGCAGGGTATAAACGAGAGCTTTGATCCCTTTGTAACTAAGTTAAAATTACTGGTGAAGGGCTGTGCTTATGCAAATTCCGAGAGACTGTCTTTGTGTGGGGATTGACAGTTAAGGCGGGTGGGAGAGTCACGTCATCATCTCCCCTCCCATTCACTTCATTTCGCTGTGAGCTGAGCTCCGCAGCTAACACAGTCTTGAGGAACCAAGTTTGTGACGCTCCCACCAAATACTCACAGAAAAATCCACAAGTTAATACACACGCTGTCTCTACAGTTTCTCCACATTCTGAATCCTCCAGGCACTACTTACAAAAGGTTATATTGACAATCATGTTACGTTATTTTTAAAATGTCTCCTTTTCTTAGCACAAGCACAGCTGAGAAGCTTCGATGCATGTGCTCCATAACGTGTTAAAAAATAACGCATTTAGTCACACTTTGCATTCCAAGCAAAGGGGAACTTCTCTCAATGCATGATTTCCTGGTACACCGATTACATTGATGTACACATCAGAGCTACAAAAATGTAACAGTCGGAAGAAAGCGTTGCTACGACTGATTGGAGGAAAATTTCATTTCAAAAGACTACCCGACGGAAGCCTTGATAAAAGCGTAGTTTTGTGCACATATATATATATAGGTTTATATGTGTGTATATATATATTATATATATATATATATATATATATATATATATATATATATATATATATATATATATATATATATATGACAGCATCAAATGTCAATCATGTTACGTTATTATTAAAATGTTTCCTTTTCTTTTTCATTACTTCTTTAACACACTACTTACAAGTGTGCTTGCTATTGAGAATAAATGGGGGCAGCGAGGGTCGGTTTATCACCAGCCCACCTTACAGTCACCTCCACGACAGCATGCTGCCTGAAGCGTCTGCCCACCGAGAATGAATACGGTGCGGCCAAAAGCGGGTACTGAATCGCCAACCACGGCCACAATTCAACAGGCAGCCATCTGAGGCACACTACAATGCTACTCCCCACCACCTCATTTACCCTCAACGGCCTCCATTCAGCCACAACCGGGTCACTGCTTGCAGCATTACCAACCGCCCACCTAGAACGAACAGGGCAGCCGTGTGTGGTGGGCGGGCAGTGAAACTGCTTGCCGCCGGGAGCCGCCCGAGGGACACTACACTGCGTGAGCAGCGAAACTGCCCGCCTCCAGCCTCAGTCCAGCCACCGCTTGCAGTATCCCCAGGCCAAAGATGACGGAGCGGCAGTTACTGAGGCGCATGCTTCGCAGCTGCGGCCCTGCTCGTAAGTCGTAGGTCCGTAACCCGAGGACTAACTGTGTGTGTGTGTGTGTGTATATATATTTCTTTTGCACAGTAAGGCCTTATGCTGGATTACAAACAAATTAACATAACCACATACTTTGTTCTAGTCTTTGTTTTTATTGGAAGCACATATGCTCAGAAAGAAACAGTTCTATTCATCCATTTTCTGAAACCCAATTAAGTTTATGTCTGGGAAAAGGAGCTATAAGCACTCCCACATGCACTGGATGTAGTGCAAGAACAAAACTTTATTAACCCGTACAGTGTATTCTGACAGTATTCATATTTCTTTCTACTTTCTACAAAATTTTTTGTAGATTTCATTTTAAATGGTTACATTTTTTCCAAACACACCACCCAATAACCTATAATGACAAAGTGAAAAAGTTTTGAGAAAGTTTTGAAAATGTACTAAAAATCAACAATTCAGAGAGGATCTGACAGGAAGAATATGACAAACTGCCCAAATTCAGCTGTGCAAAGCTTGTACAGAGTTATACATTTTTTTCCCGGTCACTCATTTTGGCCAGGTGGCCAACTGCAGGAAGTGTGCCAGTGGTTCAAAACTTGTTCCATTTCACAGTTATTGAGGTCATTCTGCTCTTGGTAACACTCAAAGCTTTAGAAATTATTTTATATCCTTTCCCTGATCTCTATATGTACCAATTTTATCGTGGGTGTCTATAGAGCTCCTTGGACTTTATTGTGATTTGTGGGATCTTATATACCCAGATGTGTTTGCCACAGGTGGACTCCAATCAAGTTACAGAAGTATGAGATAGATAGAGAGATCTATCTATATCTATATTAGAGATTTCGATTTTTGATTTTTAATACATTTACAAACCATTCTGAAAACATGTTCACTTTCTTATTATGGGATACTGAGTGTAGACTGATGTTCAAAAATGGCAATCGATTTTAAAATTAAATCTGCAGTACAATAAATAGTGCTGAAAGTCAAGGGTCTGAACACTTTCACAAAACTATCAGTTGTATCCCCTAGCTCTAGGCCATTTTTATACTCACAAATGTATTTAGAATGTGGGAAGGAAACTGAAGTACCCAAAACAAAACCTGACCAGATGTGGACAGAACGTGCAAATTTCACACATACAGTTAGAGTACCACAATTTGAACTCTTGTGTCTTTGAGCTGTGAGGCAGAAGCACAAAACACTATGCTACTGATTGGAACAAAATGACATAATTGGTAATGCTAATACTCTTATAACAACAGATGTAAAAGTACAGGCGGTTTTAAAGTTTATGAAAATAGTTAAACAATACATACTTAAAACTTCAATCTTGTCATCTAGACTCAAATATACTGCTCAAAAAAATTAAAGGAACACTTTTTAATGAGAGTATAGCATCAAGTCAATGAAATTTCTGGGATATTGATCTGGTCAGTTAAGTAGCAGAGGAGGTTGTTAATCAGTTTCAGCTGCTTTGGTGTTAATGAAATTAACAACAGGTGCGGTAGAGGGGCAACAATGAGATGGACCCCCAAAACAGGAATGGTTTAACAGGTGGAGGCCACTGACATTTTTCCCTCCTCATCTTTTCTGACTGTTTCTTCACTAGTTTCACATTTGGCTACAGTCAGTGTCACTACTGGTACCATGAGGTGATACCTGGACCCTACAGAAGTTGCACAGGTAGTCCAACTTCTCCAGAATGGCACATCAATATGTACCATTGCCAGAAGGTTTGCTGTGTCTTCTAGGACAGTCTCAAGGGCATGGAGGAGATTCCAGGAGACAAGCAGTTACTGTAGAAGAGCTAGACAGGGCCATAGAAGGTTCTTAACCCATTAGCAGGACCGGTATCTGCTCCTTTGGGAAAAGCAGAACAGGATGAGCACTGTCAGAGCCCTACAAAATGACCTCCAACAGGCCACTGGTGTGAATGTCTCTGACCAAACAACCAGAAAGACTTCATGAGGGTGACCCAAGGGCCCCATGTCCTCTAATGGGCCCTGAGCTCACTGCCCAGCAGCATGCAGCTCGATTGGCATTCGCCATAGAATACCAGAATTGGCAGATGCACCACTGGTGCCCTGTGCTTTCACAGATGAGAGAAGGTTCACCTGAGCACGTGACAGAAGTGAAAGGGTCTGGAGAAGCCATGGAGAACATTATGCTGCCTGTAACATCATTCAGCATGAGCAGTTTGGTGGTGGGTTAATGATTGTCTGGGGAGGCATATCCATGGAGGGTCACACAGACCGCTACAGGCTTGACAAAGGCACCTTGGCTGCCATTAGGTATCAGGATGAAATCCTTGGACCCATTGTCAGACCCTATGCTGGTGCAGTGGCTCCTGGTGCACGACAATTCCTGGCCTCATGTGGTGAGAGTATGCAGGCAGTTCCTGGAGGATGAAGGAATTGATACCATTGACTGGCCTCCACACTTTCCTGACCTAAATCCAATAGAACACCTCTGGGACATTATGTTTTGGTCCATCCAATGCCACCAGGTTGCACCTCAGACTGTCCAGGAGCTCAGTGATGCCCTGGTCGAGATCTGGGAGGAGATCCCCCACAACACCATCTGTCGTCTCATTAGGAGCATGCACCGATGTTGTCAGGCATGTATACAAGAACACAGTGGCCATACAAACTACTGCGTACAATTTTGAGTTGCTGCAATTAAATTTTGGCAAAATGGACTAGCCTGCCACATAATTTTTTCACTTTGATTTTTGGAGCGTCTTTGAATTCAGGGCTCTGTAGGTTGATCATTTTCATTTCCATCAAACGATGTGGCATCCTTTCGTTCCTAACACATTACCCAGTCTATATCAGTATAGATATCCAGGAGGATTTCTTTTTCCCATTGAGATCTGATGTGTTTTCAAAGTGTTCCTTTAATTTTTTTGAGCAGTTTATATAAAAACTATTTCACATGCTGATAAAAAAGGCAGATAGAAAGCAGTAGAGGTTTATTGTCATAAAGGAATGGAGTGTTTTAAATATTTTTAGGGTATATTACTAGTTAAGGCATGCAAGACATTTGAAGAAAAAGCAATAATTGCATAATTTTAAGACCAAACACATACTACATATTACCTACAATAATATAACTCAAACTCTCAAGTACAGTACTGTATGTGATTCTGCAATTCCTGATACACATACATACAAATACTAAAACAAAAGGCTATGTTTTGTACTGTCATTGAATCATGCTGCTTGAGAACTCTGAATAGAAAACCATTTCTATGGAAAACAAATGTTATATTTCTTTGTTAAATATCAGTGAATCTGAAGCAGACAGATGCCTTTAAAACTGAAAATGAAGATATCTTTATGATAGTATAACCTATTACCTTAACAATTTCTTTAACTGGAAGAACAGATGATGGAAGAGGAGGAGGAGGAGGAGGAGAGGTTATCACTTGTGGCCACTTCCTCACATCTTGACCATAACCTGGAGGCACCAAAATCTGTGAATAAAGTGTAGCATGTCATTACAACAGACAATGTCTATGATTAACAGAGAGCTCTGAAACCGAACAAAGGAGAGTGCTACAAGCACAATGCAACTGTTTGCATTTCACAAAACAGGGAATCTCAATGTCGGTCCTGGGGGCCCACTGTGGTTGTTGTTCCAACCAGATTCATAATCAGTGACAACAACTGATAATATTGACATCTCGTTTAATTATTAGCTTATTTTTCATTCTTCTATTATTCTACATTCAGAAAAGCACAGCAACATGATTTTTAAATGTATAAGACATTTAGAAATCTTTCTATTTTTACTATAAATTTAAATGATTAACCCTCTTTTGTTGATTTCATTATATTTTGCCCTTTGTCAATGCAGTCTGCTCTCTTCTTTGTAACTTAATAATGACAATTAAAAACGAGCAGAGGAGACACCTAGGCAAACACGGAATCATGAAAGGCTGCAACTACTTTAGCATCAAAACCACTAATTAGTAAATAATGAAACAAACATTTAGAACACTTGGAAAGGTAGAATGAAAATCAGGATGAAAATACTATTAAAAAGAAAATATACATTATTCCCAAATAACTGCTTAGTACATTTTAATAATTTGTTTTTTTATTACCAAACTTAGTTTTCTAATTTCTATGTTGTTCCTAAAACACAGAATCTTGGAAATAACAGTTCACATAATTAGCCCAGGAGTCCAATTAAAAACAGAAGCTGGTTGGAACAAAAATCTGCAGCCACAGTGGGTCCCCAGGACAGTGTTTGAGAATCCTTGTCATGGAAAGCTGTCTGTAAATATAAACATTAAATCAAACATGGCTTGGTGTGAATTTTTTTTTTAAATTTCTGATGCAGATAATATAATCTAAAACAAATTTAATAACAAAAATGGCATAAATTTGTCAAGGTGTAAGGCTTTGCACACTATTTACTTTTTAGGTATATCTTATAGCTAAAACTCAAAACAATTCAGATCATTTTTAAAAAATTGTCATGACAACGCTAGATTTCTTAAATCTATTTCTATACACTAACATGAACAGTAATTTCCAAGCACAAGATTTTAACAAGAAACACTTCCACAGACTTTGAAGCGTCTTTATCTTTTCATTCAGGTGCTGTGTCACTGACTCACCAACTTACAAAGCAAATTTAGCTGGACTTTAAAATAAAGTTGGACTATTTGGAAAACTTGCATGAATACAGCAGATCTACAATTCAGCAAGCATTTATTTCAGAATGACTGAATAAATTGAAAAAAATCTCTTCAATTCAAAGCTTAGCCTCTATGTTTTAACCAGTCATATTCAATTTATAAAATGCAACTTAAACCTTAAGAATGCTATGGAGAAGAAATGTGCTCTGAATTATATTACTATAATCTGCATTCACTTTTACATGGTACCTATTAATTTTATTAATCTGTTAAATCAAGAGTTTACAAAATTACATAATTTTCCCTGTAAAGGTTTTTTTTTTTTCCAAAAAACTAACATTTTTAAAGGACCATTAGTGACATCACAAAAACAGAAGGGAATTAAGTCGATCAGTGTAGTAAGTGACCAATCTTCAACCCAGTCACCTTATTTATTATCTTACTAGCGTTACATACTAAGAAAACCCTTACTTTCTGCGTAAACATGAACAGTGAAAATTAAGATGTATGCATTTTAATATTTTATGTAGTTACTACTTAGCTACAATATTCACACAAACATTTTTATTGCCATTAAAATCAACAATTTTCTTCCCTTCATAGCTTTTAACTTACACTCCCTCAAACCACCAAAATCTTTCTGGCTGTAGATATGACAAACACAGTATTGCTTTTACTTACATACCCCACTCATTTTTCTTGTGTTCAAATACATCATTAGGTCTTAAACTCCAACACTGCTGTCCCTATTGCTGGCTAATGATAAGTTTCTCTAAATATAACAGGTACAGTATATAAACACATTTGTACATTCTCTTTTATTATACTTTGAATTTTAGTGTTCCACATAGAGAAGTGAAACCCTGGGTTTCTCAACCAACTAATTGTGTTATGAAGTGGGTGAGATTACATATTTGGCTTGTAGTCTGTTTGGAGAAACAAATTTGATGAAACAAATTAAAATGCTGGTAAAGCAACACACTTTTTTTTTTTTTTTTTTTAACAAAGGCTGGTTTCATTATTTTTTCTAAATAATAAGAAACATTTATGAAAACAGCACAAAATTTAAGGTCATTAGACTATCCACCATAAAATTATTCAAAGGTGTCTACTTTATAATTTGCTGCTTTTTGTGGCAACACCTCATCTTACATGCCACACTACAGTACATACACTGCCTTATTTATTTACTATGCACATACAGGTACACTGATTGTCCTCACAGATTAAATGTAAAAAGTGTAGGTAAAATAAAAAGTGTTGTAAAAGTAAACATTAAGACTAGATAAAGTTTAGGGAGATTTCCCTAAACTTCGGGTAATAGAAATCTTGCTATTTAAAAGTACAAGGCAGGGGTGGGCAAACTACGACCTGCGGGCCATATCCAGCCCGTTGGTCTTTTTAATCCGGCCCGCCGAAGATTGGTACAAAATTGCCCAAATCAAATCATATCATAACTAGGACTGCATTCATTTGACCTTGTCCTGTAATGCCTGGCATTCCACCAGATGGCACATTAGGCACAGTGATACATTGACTTGATTTTGCAGAGCCCGGGTTACTCTCTGTTACTACTCTGCATCCATCTGCAACAATGAGTGGACCAAAGAAAAGAAAAGTCGACAGCGGGTCCCGAGTGTTTAATAAGGAATGGACAACTAAATACTTTTTCACTGAAGTCCGGTCAAAAGCTGTATGTCTTATTTGCCAAGAAACCGGTGCGGTTTTAAAGGAATACAACATCAGCCGTCACTTTTTTCACCAAGCATGCTAATTACGCTAACAACCAGTCAACGCAAGAACGGATGGCTACCGCGCAGAGGTTGGCAGCTAGTTTGCAGGCTCAGCAAAACACCTTTATCCGACAAACTACCATCCAAGAATCAAGCACGAAGGCAAGTTATGTGCTGGCATTCAAATTAGCAAAGAAAAGCAAGCCTTTCTCTGAAGGGGAGTTTCTCAAAGAGTGCATAGTAGAGACAGCGGGTATCTTGTGTCCTGAGAGCAAGAACAAATTTGAAAAAATTAGCTTATCATGGAGGACAGTGACTTGCCGTGTCGAGCTAATTGGCGAAAACTTAAGCTAGCAAGTTAAACAAAAAAGCAGAGTCATTTACATTATATTCCTGGGCACTGGACGAAAGTAATGACATAAAGGACACCTCTCAGCTTTTAATTTTTATCAGAGGGATTAATGACAATTTTGAGATAACAGAGGAGTTTTTGGCCATGGAATCCCTAAAGGGGAAAAACGCGGGGAGAGGACTTGTATGACAGCGTGTCGGGGGTCATCAATAGGCACAAGCTACCTTGGAGTACGCTCGCCAACGTTACCACAGATGGATCGCCAAATCTAACTGGAAAAAACATTGGTTTGCTCAAAAAAATCCAGGAGAGGGTGAAGGAGGACATCCCTGAGCAGGAGGTAATTTTCTTACACTGCCTAATCTACCAGGAAGCACTTTGTAAATCAGTATTGCAGCTTGACTACGTAGTGAAGTCAGTTGTAAAACTCGTTAAGTTTATTCGAGCGAGGGGACTTCAGCATCGTCAGTTTGTTAAGTTTCTTGAAGAAATTGACTCTGATCACCAGGACTTGCTTTACCACTCCAATGTCCGCTGGTTAAGTTTGGGGAAAGTATGTCGACGAGTGTGGGAGCTCAAACAGGTGGTTATCTCATTTTTGGAGCTACTTGAGAAAGCTGACGATTTTCTGAGCTGAGTGATTTAGCTTTTGCTGGACATACTGACACACGTGAATGAGCTGAACGTGAAGCTACAAGGGACTAGTTTGTTCATGAAATGTACACAAACATCAGAGCCTTCAAAACCAAGCTAGCTTTATTCTCAAAGCAAATGTCAAACAAGTCATTCGTTCATTTCCCCACACTGGCTGCGCTGAAAGAGGCTCCTCGACTTGTGAAAAAATACAGGAAATCACTGGACGACCTGCATGGAGAATTCTGCCGTCGGTTCTCTGATTTTGGAAAAATTTATAAGTCACTTCAGCTGGTGTCATGTCCCTTCACACAGGACCCTGAAACGGCGCCACAGGAGTTGCAGTTGGAACTGATTGATCTCCAATGTGACACCGTCTTAAAGGAGAAGTTCAACTCTCTTAAACTGGATGAGTTTTATGCTTCATCAAGCGCAGCCAAATTTCCTAGCATCCAGAGGATGGCAAAGAGGATGCTGGTGTTGTTTGGCTCTGCGTATGTGTGTGAACAGACTTTTAGTGTGATGAACACCAACAAAGCACCCCACAGATCCCAGTTGAGCGATGAACACCTCAGATCTGTTCTGAGAATTGCCACAACAAAACTAACACCAGACTTCGATGCACTGGCAAAAAAGGGTGATCAACAACACTGTTCCCACTAAAAAGTGAATGTAAATATTAACACTATAATGCCTTTTTTATGTTTGATATGTATGCATCTAGTGCTGACCTGGCCCATCTGTCAAATTATAAAAGTCAATGTGGCCCCTGAGCCAAAAGGTTTGCCCACCCCTGGTATAAGGCAATCTAAAATGTATTTAGATTATTGTAAATAAAAAGACTGCATAAGTTTTATTTTTAACTGTACCTCATATAGTGTGCAGCACCTGGGAATTTAAGGAACTGATGTGTTATGGAAGCCTATTTTTGAGTAGCACATAAACTAGATGGATAAACAAGTTCAGTAACTGTCAACCAAAGTGATTTCCAATTTATTAAAAACATTAACAAAAAGGATGTAACAGAATAATCAAAGGTGGTGAAATGACACAGTAAATAAAAATTATGCCTTATATACTGTAAATTTACTTTAAATTGCGCAAATTTGGAAATCTTAAACATCCATTACTTTTTTTAAGTTAGCTCACACCAAACACTACTACTAGGGTGAACACATTAAATTAATACAGCAGGTTCTTATTCACTGGTCTGCCTGTGAAGATTTGTATTAACAGTCCACATGATGTATTGTTTTATGTAGTAATAAATCTTTTTGATAATACAACACTTTACAACAACTATCAGTCACTGGTACTAGGTCTCTGGGTTCACGTTTTTATGTTTAATATTTTTTCTTTCAGAATCTTCAAAAAATACTCACTAAAAATATAAAACAGCAAGTTGAAAAAATGTATCATTGGTATATGTGTAGCCCTGAAGCTCAAGGCAATGCTGAAAGATGCCAATTCAGTTTAACGCACCATGTGACCCTGAGTAGGTCATATAACCTGACTGTGTTACAGCTGTACATACAATCAAAAAAAAGTAACAATTGCAATATATCCAGACAAAACATTATTTGTTCTTTTTGAATGAGTCATATGAATTGATTCATCAGAGCTCAACAAAAGTGCTATGGTGCAGGTGTCATGTTGTCAGTTTCTTTCATTTAGCAGGTAGCTGTTAAAGAGGATGTACAAGTACCATTTCTCTGATTCATGACTCTAATTCTTTTTACTGAAGATTCTTTTAATTTTAAACTGAATCATTTACTGACAAACAAGAACTCTGTCTCTGATGATTCTCTTGCTTATCATACAGGAACACATTCATATTTGAATGTATTTTTTTGTTTTATACAATTACCAGAATTGTTTTAAACAAATATATACATATAACATTAAACAAATACATTAGTGTCCCTTTGACCATTCAACAAATCAGTCATACAGAATTGGACCTTGTAAATATATTAAGTTACTTGCATTCAGCGTTATTACTTTTTTTTTTATATAAACAGTTCATTGACTGAACTGAGCATACATTGAACCATTACCCATGTACAAGTTGCAGATCTCATTCACTTCATTCTTGAACCGAATCATTACCCCAAGAACAAGAAGTAGTATTTTTATTTATTCATATTCTCAAAATGATTGTCTTATGTTAATTATATATTTTAACTATGTTGTCATGTTTCATGCTAATGTTATACAAGATGAATTGTCAGCATGTTTAATATGTACAAGTGGGTCTCGGATTACGACAGTTTCAATTTATAGCACACTTCAGCAAATATGAACACACACATCAAACTACCAAATTTTTCTTTTCAACTGAATTTCAATTACTTTTCCTTTGGCGTTTTCAGTTTTTTTTCCTTTACACTTTTGAAAGAAGCCAACCATTATTTAAATGGATTAATTTGTAGCAGCTCTAACTAATGACGATAAACAGTCAGTACACACTACAATCTGCAGTGTACAGACTTTGTCACATTTTTCAACAAATTTGTGTACATGTCCACTGAATTCAATAGCACCGGCAGTAAACTCAGTCATACAAAAGCAGCTTGATTGATGGCTTGCTGTTAGCTAGAGTTGCAGAACCCACCAGTTGTAATCCCCAGGATATGGATCTTGGGTGAAGGAGCCACAACTAAATAACTTACAAACATACTAACTTGAAAAGTATTCAGACATTACATTGTAATTCCTTTTAGACTGACATCAAATCTGGGTTTATTCTATACAGCATTTGTAATTGCTACACACAAGATAAATTAACCTGAGATTTCCCAAGTATACAAACAATCAAAATCTATACAGAAGGTGTCTAAACACAAAATATTAAGTGTTACTTATAGAGCTGTTGCTTTTATTGCTGACTTTGAGAATTTTTTTACTAACTTAATTTGAAACCAATACAAAATATTTAGATATCCATAAAAAAAGCATAATCCTTAGCAAAAATTATATTATTATAATAAAAATGGAATATATAAAGGATGTTAAATATCATCATTACTTGTCTGGCCAAATTATCTGAATAAAAATGACAAACATGATAATAAGCTATTTTTTTTTTTACTTGCGAACATCAATTACAATGTATCAACAGCAGAAACAAAAACATTTTTTAATTTTATTTATAGATATTAAATAATTAACCATACCTGGCCATCTATGTAGGCAACCTCACCTCGCAGTACTACCCTCCGGACTTTCCCCTTTACTTTCATTCCTTCAAAAGGAGTCCATTTCGATTTTGTAAATTGCATGTGGCTTGGGATGACCCATTCATGTTCCAAATCCACCTGAATAAATAATACACACAAACATAAAAAAGCATACTCAATTGTCTTCGAAAATCTGCTACTCAAGGTGAAGATCAGATGTTTCAAGATACAACAACATAATCTCAAAATAAATTCAACAAAAAAAAATGTATACTTGTAGAGCATAGCATAGTTTTCTCATTTTAAAACAGAAAATAAAGGACAATACCTCCACATAAGTGTTCTCTTGGGCAGGCAGAGAGAAAATGCGCAGAGGATTCTCATACATGCGCTTGATTATGTCATCAACAGTTAGTCGTCCTTCATGGATGGCATTGAGCAGCAAAGGGAGCATTGTTTCCAAGCCTGGGTATCCTGGTGGGGGGTTCCTCCCATCCTTTTCCTCTACGGTATGAGGCGCTACAAAACAAACATTTGATATGAACAATAACAAAACACTTTTTTTATGTTTCAAATTACAAAAAAATGTGCGAAAAAAAGCAATATAATTTTTTCAAGTTATATACAAATATCTATCCCATTAACTCCAGCATGTATAGTTGAGTCACATATCTGTACTTATTTAAGAAGCTCATGGATACCTCTTCTTGGGCTAAACCCAGTTTGTTATTGGGCAATCTACTTAATATTTATGGAGATTAAGAAACAAGTCTAACATGTGAAGCACAACAATCTAGAAGGAATATAAACACAGTATAGGATAATAATGTAGACTGAATGGTCAATGCATAGCTTGTTTTGTTGTTTTAGTCTGAAGCACAGAAAAAAAAATCCTATAACTAAAAACATGTTGAACACAATTATAAAACAAGTTAAAACAAGTAAAAGTAATGGACTGTCATTGAACTTTTTTATAGCCTCACTAATATGGGATCATCTGGCATTAGTAAACAGCACAGCGAAAAGTTGAAACTATAATGTTCTGAAGTGTCAATATGAAAATCAAAGAAAAAAAGCTATACATACTGGATTTACAACAATACAAAATATACCTTTTCAAGTATTTATTAATCATCCATTTAAGAACACCCTAGTTAAGTAAAACCACTAAGTAACTGTAAAACTACTGTATATACAGTATTTGTTTACTATGTGAGTAGATGAACCACTGAGAAAGTTCTTACACACACTAAGAATGCGCGATATGTACTGTCTACAATAATATCTTAATTGTTGTTCTAATGATGTGTGAGCTGAAATTATCAAGTATGTCACTCACTCAAAAAAAATCAAACACACGCCTTGAGAGTCCATGCATTCAGTGTCTCATTTAACATAATAGTATTGATTACAGCGTGTGGGCATGGTCAGTACATCACAAGTGAAGCAAAAGAGGCTCAAACTGAGTGGGTTAACAACGTTGCTTAAAAGATGGCAATTTGCAAAATATCTCAGAAATCGTTTGCCATTAAGGACAGTGAAATTGATCTAGGATGGAACCCCGTAGGCGTCAGGAAAAAAATAATTTCAAATGAATTATTAATTCATTCAAACAAATCACTTAATTCAGTCAAACAAATCATTTTTATTTCCATATGAAGCAAATGCCTATTGAGCATGTTTTATTTCACAAGCCATCTTCATTGAGGGTCCTCAATTGTAAAGCATTTTCTTTTCCTTTCATTATTTAAAACACTCATAAATCCCCACCTCCTTGCCCCACTCCAATGGCTGTAGAAGTTGGAGCAGGTGATTACACAAGGGAGGCAGCAAAAAAGAAAAGTCTTTTAGCAGCTCTTAAAAAAAAACACACAGTAATTCAGGAGAGTCTCTGCACACTGCCACTGAAAAAGAGATCAAGAGCTACATGATAATACTGAGGTGGACAGTGATGTAAATCCACTTGAGTGGTGGAACACACAAGAAGTAAAAGTGAAAGCTGCAAAAAAGTACCTGTGCATCCCTACCTCAAGCAGCCCTTTTTAGACGGCTTTCAGCACTGAAGAAAATGTTGTAACGCGTGACTGTGCTGCTCTGAAGCCAGATGCAGTGAACAGACTGGTGTTTGTCACACTACTTGAACTTTCATCATTATAATTTTACAATGGTTTTATTCTTTCCTGATATTTTTGTGCAATACTGGACAGAACCTGAAGTTTGTAATTTGTTTAAAACTGTCATAGGTTAGGGTTTTTTGTATCTTTGTGCAACATATGACAGAACTTTGTTATGCTATAGTTTTTTTCTTGTGCAGTATTTGACAGCCCTTTGGATATTTACACTGTAGTACAGTATCTTAGATTTTTGCTTGCATGCTGCACAATTCACGTTACAGCAGAGCGGTTTGTTTACTCAGACTAATGTTCATGCCTTGTATTTTGTTCACTTTGGATTCATATCTTGTTTATATTAAGGGTAAGTGTCTGTTTAAAATGTTTTCGGTATAATAGTTTTGTTGGTCTTAGTGCAATTTTTTTTGTAAATCCTGTAAGCCATTTTGAAATGGTTTACTCATACTAGTACTGTTTGATCTCACTAATACTTTGATAGGGGATTTAAATGTTTTTTTGTTATTTTACTTTAGTTTTAAATAAATAAATAAGTCCCATTTTCCTTAACTGTTGTTTCCATTAATCTCATTAGTAAGCTGCAATTAACATCCTATTATCAAGACCAAGATAGATCAATAAGACTTTTACAAACACATTTTAAATGATACAAATTATCATGTAATTATTGTTAGAGAAAATACTGAGATATAATTTTTTGCCAAGATCATACATCCCTAACCCACACATTTTATATATATATATATATATATATATATATATATATATATATATATATATATATATATATATATATATATATATATATATATATATATATATATATATATATATATATATATATATATATATATATATATATATATATATATATATATATATATATATATATATACAGTATATATATATATATATATATATATATATATATATAAAAAATGTGTGTGTGCGCGCAATGTCTTACCGTGTACTGTGTTTACAGCCTGATTGGAATCTGTGTCAGTGAGTATACCCACTTAAAAACATCCTCAGTTCTTGAATTACCATATCCTCATCAAGAACAATTCACCGGGCATTAAAATAATAGATAATTGGTTTGTGGTGCTTTAATCTTCTCTATTTGTGTGTGTTTTTTTTTACTATTTGTGCACAACATCCCATGGAAAGTGGTGACATCATGCAGTTGGCTTGGCTCTTTTATATATAAAAAAAAAAGGATTTTTTTTAAACATACAATATAGTCTATTCAGTTTGGTTCATTGTTACTTGTATTTAGTGTATTGTTATTTGTTCAAAGTACAATGAAACTAATATATGTGCACTTTACACTAGGCTAACATTCACTATACATTTTGCTCCAAAGGCTATACAAAAGAACACAAAATATAACAATTTATGAAAAAAACTAATCAAATGATTTCAGCACACTTCTGTCTGTTATTACATGCCATGGCAGAACACAAGTGCTGAAGAAACAGAAAGGAAGAAGCAAAACTAAAATACTACTAAGCAGAATAAATATTGGAAAAGTGGGGTATTCCTGTCCAATTCCATATGACTGAGCACACACTTTTTTCCTAACCAGCTTTTCATTTTGCTTGTCATGAGGATGTAAGGTAGCCTTTGCTGCCCCATCTCCCCCTTCTTTTTCCATTTCTCAGTTGTACTGCCATATGCCACTTTATATCAGAAGGTAATGGAATGCCAACTTCCAACCACGCCACTGAAGCATATGTTTCACTTTTATGACAAATAACAAAGGAGGCCTTTTGATGTGCTTAAGGATGGTAAAAAAAGATAGACATTTTCCAACCGGGAGAAATGTGTGTTCATCTGTGTATCATTTCTACCAGAAGGAACTAACACCACTACCTTGATGTTTTTGCTGTTTTAAAAATCCAAATAGTAACACGTTTTCCACTCTTAAAAGCATTTTAATCAGACGAGAATGTGGTCAAGAACAGAATAGAATTTTTTCTAGAGTGGAAGAAAGCAGACAGAAATGGGATGGAATATTTTTAGAAGCAGCTGGGAGTGGGATTGAGGAAAAGGAAAATAATCAGTACTGCACAGATCCATATATGAAATTATGACATGAACAATTTCTTTTTTCTCCAGAATCCAAATTATAGAGCCAATGTTCCAATTTTAAACCAATTTCTTCACAAAACACATTAACTACATATAATTTTTTTAACTGACACCAGCTACTACTTTGTCAGAGTTAAATCTATGCAACAAAAGTAAATCTGCAAATAGACAATCCTCAAACATACCATGGTCTGAGGCAAAGCAGTCAATAATGTCTAAATTCTCCCAGAGTGCATCCATATCTTCTTTTGTGCCAAGCATGGGGCGAACTTCAGCTCTACCCAGTCCAATCTCCTTCACATTATCTTCACAAAGGAAAAGATGATGGGGGGCTACTTCACATGTCACTTGGATTCCCTTCTGTTTTGCTGCTCGTATTAAATGAATCTATGGGAAAATAAAACTGATACAATTAATTTGCTCAATTAATTTTTATCAAACAATGGTTTTCACTGAAGTACGTACATGGAAAGAAATTTCCATTTATTTTTTTAGCATTTCAGATGCACAAATAGACAATACCTTAAAGAACACTTAGCATTTGAGGTAAGTACGAGAAATAATGAAAAAGGAAAAAAACGAGACCTCAAAGTAGCATGATTTGTGAACTAAAAACAAACACTTTTGATAAGGCTACATAAACTAACAAGTTCACCCCCTTTTCTTAAACATTTTCCTTCCAAGAGATTAGAAAAATGTCCATAGAAAAAAGAAAAATCTCACAAATTGTGTTGCATAATCCACATGTCTGGTATTAAAGAAAATAATATTCTTAAAGTTGATGATCTGCATATATTTAAAGTGAATGAGAACAAGTATTATATATTCTGATGCTTGTCTATTTTATAAAATTTCTCTTTGCAGCTGCTAAGCTTAAAATTTTCAGTCGAGGACATTGTATACTTTTAGAGGGTTAAACGGGCCATTGTTTTAAGAAATGCAGCCATTGAGGCTTTGGCCATGACAGAAAACCAGATAGGCAATTTGTTTCCATTTGCAGCAGCTGGGCCTCTGCCTCCCTTGTCTGCTTGCCTGGACAGGTGATGACAAGTCAAGGAAAATGCAGCTTATAAAGAAACAGCGTTACTGTTTTAGGGACACAGCTGTCCCAACCTTTATCCCAATATCTTATGTGTGGGTTCGCCCAATTCTGACTTACTGGTGGGAATCGATTGGTAAATTAGTTTTGGACACCTGCACAGGGTATGAAGTAATGATGGTAGTCAAGTGATGGACATTAGGTAATGATGGGAAGAGCCAGAAGGAGGAGAATATTTTGCTTAAGTTATAAGAATTGTAATAAATTTAAGCTTGATGAATTTGCTAATTGTTCTTTTCACTTGATTTGGATCCGTGTATGCATCACTCAATAAAACTCGGTTTTGCCTTCCTGAAACTCCGTGTACCTTCTTTGAGCAGCATGTTTCTGCCACAACAGTATATATTAGTATGGTCAAAACGTGCAAAATGTGAGCATTTTTTGCTAAATTATTAATAACAATTACTTCTTGAAAACGGCTGCAGTGAATGTAAATAAGGGAGGATTCATACCAACAATGCTGCACGTTTGAATAACAGATGTGAGAACAGATGTGAGAACATTCCTAATGTTTGCTTTTCTGGTCAAACAATAGATGTGTATTCCTGTTATATCTGTAGCCACTTAGTGATACTGTCACAGAAGTAGTCTGAACTTCATGTAACATGTGGACATTTTCTTAAAAGGAAATAAAACAAATGCTTCATAGATGCAGTCAGGAACCATAGCTAACAAGGCAGTAAGGCATTCAAGTAGGACAGCCATTGTTGAAGCAATGTTTGACGTTAACTTGGAAAACAGCAAAATTAAATTAGCATGGTTTTGCAGTATAGTAACTTTATATAGTGTAATAGCTAAGAGGGTAATTTTGTCAAGATTATAGAATATAGTGAAATTCTTACTTTTATGTTATTATTTTACTGCAGTTAAAATATCTTATGGTAATATTGTAGTAGTCAGTAGATTGATTACCCTTAAGATATGCGGGTGGGACGCATGATTGACAGAGACCTGCCATAAAGGTAAATTGAGCTCTGTATTCTATAAACCTCAGTCTTATTCCCTGTATACTTCACAAGTCAGGGAAAGTTGAAGAATACAGGAGGAGACTCTAGGAGTATAGGATAAATAAAAACCCTTGCAGAAGATAAGTGGTCTCCAGTGAATGTGGGGACATTCAGCATGTGATTGAGGCAGATGACTGTGGGCAAGAACAGCCATAGATAGTTAAAAGTTGGTGTCCACTATTTAGGAGGAGTTTTCCATCATGATGACAGTGGGAAAGTGCTACATTTCAGAGAATGATTGTTCATTGTTAAATAAACGCACCCATTCTTGGGTGTAACCGTTAATTGGTGGTGTGTACATTTCCATCTCAGTGTTCAGTACTACATTTAAGATTTTATTTAAAATGAAAAAGAAAAGGCCCATAAAAACAGATGTTGAAACTTGCAAAATGAATTCAAAATATTATACAAATATGCAGTGTTGTTTAAATTGAATGTCTAACAAGAAAAAAAACTAAACATACAGTACATTTCTTTAATGAAGATTTAATATTGTGGAAATACTGTACGAAGCCTGAATCGCAATACACAGTATATTGTATCAGGGGAAAAGTGTATTGTCCCATACCTATTCTAAACTATATTGAAAAGTAATTTGATAAGATTCAAAAAATAAATCTAATCATTGCTATAGACAGGTTAAAATAAAATAGTTAAAGTTCAAATCAAAATGTTCAATTTCAAGTTAAGAGCTAATTATTTCATCATGTGTACAGAGTACAGCAAAATGATGCATGCATGAGCAGAAGTTTCTATATTTAAAATTTTGTCTTACCTCCTCTTTTCTTGCAACATGACAGATGTGAACTGATCTCTGATACAGCTGAGCAACCATTAGGATAGCTGCAATGGTCTGTCGTTCTGCATGAGCAACGATAGGCAAATGCTTGGGCCACTTTTCAAAATGCTTAAAAAAATAAAAATATATATTTAACACTAGCATATCTCAGCTATATATCAATCCAAATTTTAATCACTATTTCAGAATTCAAGACCAGTCAACAATGGGAGAAAGTTCATTACTTCTGTCCAGATAACAAAAGGGTATCTCCCATTCCCATCTCTAAGACTTCTTTTATGGGGATTTAGCATTAACACTATGTGACAACATTTGTCATGTTCAAGAGAAACAAAAAAAATAATGGATTAAATTAATAAATGCACAACAGTGTGCAGTTCTACAGATGGTACACAGCCAAATATGAGGGGAGAACCCAACCACTGCTGACTGGAGTGCCTTATGGCCCATTTAAGCTATATTTAAAATTCACAGAGAAACAAGAAATCACAGTTGGAATCACTGCTCTTACATAAGCTCCTATAGAGGCCTTGTTTGCTTTTGTCCTGACTGGTCAAAGTTCATTTATGCTTGAGGTGCAATAAGGCATTGCCAATAAAATTAATAATCTGGTCCTGACTGGTCAAAGTCAGTCTATGCCTAAGGTGCAATAAGGCATTGGCAATAAAATGACTGATCTGACCAAGTTAATGGCCTACATTTACCTGCATTTCTATGAACATCTGTATACAGTATACTCAAACAATATTTTAAATACGAAACATCCTAATCTTAATGATTGGCTAAAAGCACTATCGCAAAAATAAGGCTCATCTGACAAAGACTCGCCAGGTCCAAAGGTTAGATTATTTCTCAATGTGTATGTGAAATTACATACTGTAACTGAATATTTACAGCTTTATTGTTGAGACTGCTGCAATACCTGAAATCTATTTCCAGTCTTTTAAAAAATTAATGTTGGACCACCGAGTAGAAACTCTCTCTGAATAGTACAACAACAATATTGTGCACAAATGCATAAAATCAACTTGCATGCAATGGTCAGAAAATTTTACACTTGTGACAATCTGTACTAACTGGAAAGTAGACCAACTGAAAAATGACTGACTAATTCTTGAAGAGATTATGTACTCTCAGAACTAGCCAGAATGTGAAGTGGAATCTAAAATTCACTGCAAATCAATTAACTATATGTGTTAATAAGCAATTTGTTAATAAACATAGTCACAATGTATTTTAACACATAGAGAGAATTCTTCAATGATTAGTAGGTTGTTATTGTGTGACATTACAAGACAGTATATGCAAGAAATCACAGCATGAACAGCCCACGCCAAAGTCAGCAGATGACAGTCCAAACTAGACGTGCATTCTGCTTTTTACCTTGAAGGGAAGATTTCTGCAGGAGTCAGTTAAAAGTGCAGGGGATTAGACAGCAACTGTCTGTATCTGCAGTAATGAAGAGATAAGATATATAACATGTAAAATGAAGACAGTGAATCACAGTTTGGGAAGACAAAGTGGTGTTAGTACTGCAAAAATCAGAAGAATCCAGTTTACTGTTTTCTCCCCATTGGCATATGTGTGTGTATATCTATATGTATATCTATATATATATATATATATATATATATACACACATTTACACACACCAATGTAAATTGACCGAAAGTACTTTAGAAATCTCAGACTGTGGAGAAAAAAAAAAAAAACCCACAACATGAATCTACAACAGTACTTTCAAGCAAGTGTACTGCCATTTTTCCCCTCTTTTCTCTTTCAATATTTATTATTTAGTTATCAAGTAAAAACGTTTTTAAAATACAGCTGGAATGCTTACATGTCTGGATTAAAAAGCCTCAAAATAATTTTTAAAATGCTCTTTATTTTAATTTTATTCTGTGCTTTTAGAAACAAACCTCCATCCAGAGAGATACATTGTCCATCCTCAGTGTTGAAAAAGTGTCATTTAAATACATCTTGAGACCAGCAGCACAACTGGCAATGGAGGGCAAAGTGGTAGCATTATCAGATGAGGCTCCAAGAAACAAAGAGTAATCACAACGGGCACCTTCTTGTGCTAGCTGCAAGAGGCGGGAAGAGATGCATTATATATTTGTAGTTCCATTATCTTTTAACATTTACCTAGATGGACAGAGGATTTACCTTTTGTGCTAATGTAAACGTGCCTTGATCTACAATAGCTGGAGCTGTGTTTGGCATGACACACACCATTGTGATCCCCCCTGCAAGTGCAGCTGCTGTGCCAGATGCAAAGTCTTCCTTATAAGTGGCTCCAGGTTCTCGTAGGTGCACATGAACATCAACCAGCCCTTGGATTTTTTAAATGAAAAAAAAAAAGCAAGCAAAGCACATAATTCCACATTAAGTTAACTTGAAATAAATGAAGAATCTTCAGAATTTAAGAAGCACATCTTTCAGAATATTTTAAGTGCATTATTGATTTTATTGTATGAAACATTAAAAATGAGTGCAAAAATTGCAAAAAAAAAAAAAGTGTCTTTTTTTCATCAAAAATTACACCAGAGTGATGCATTATTTATTACTTGATTTGTAAGTCTTAAAATCTCTAGACGAATTCTGCAATTCTCCTGGAGTTGTAAGAAATGCAGTAAAATATGCGCATATAGCATTTTGTAGCTCAAAGGTCATTAAAAACTTCTTCACAAGAAGTCATACAGAACAGTCTCCTTATCTATAGCAGTGTCAGCATGCTAACAAACTCCAAGCATAGAAATTACAATCACATTGTTTACTAATATAATTCAGAAGAAACATCTCCGTATATAGCTCCACTAGATCAGTGGATCAAACTCAATGCCCACAATGACGGACTAGTTTTCTCAAAAGACTCCATTTAAGGTTTGTTTCATATATTGACTATATTTAGGTATAATTTGGCTGGATTACATTTACAACAGCCTTTAAAATACATCTTCAGTGTCTGACTGTGTTTACACCACATCACAGCTACTAATGTTAGAACAGAAACTACTAATGATCCAACAGAAACAAAGTGAAAATAATGTGAAATGCCAAACTGCTGTGTATTAACATGATGACAAAGATGTCACAGTCTCAAAGATGGAAATAAACAGAAAGCTCCCACTCCGCTTACTTTTTAAGCAAGACAGACATCAGTGCTGGCCACTCTTCTGTGCTACTGACTGGTCTTAACTGCCTGTGATTTTTAAAAAATAAGATTCCAGGCTTTCATACTCTCAATTTCTTGGTTTGCTGATAATGCAAGATGTATTCACAATACTCAAGTTATCTCTGGTTAAAAATTTGGTCAGCCTGTCTCCCAGTGGACTTGGCTGTTTGTTCTGCCATACTCTTTCATAGAAAGTCTAGCATGAAAAATCAATAGGCATCAGAAAAAAAAAAGAGAGAGAGACAGATAACAGCACATAGACGACAGCTGTTTTCCCCCCATTTTATAACTATGAGCACCTCATGAGCAATGTGTCAAAAGCATATACAGAAATAACATTGATGTCTGTTACTTGTAGTAGTAATGACATTAAAAACACACCAAAGAGCCCATTACCGTTATCAAATGCATTTTGCAAATGATTGTGCAGCACACTTACAGTAAAAGACTCAAATCTACTTAACTTCCCAATAACTCCTACAACATTTATTAGGTTAAACCACCCTAGTGATTGAACACTCTGCTCTGCAAATAGGTTTTAATAAAGTAGACAAGAGTTTCTTGTAAAACAAGGAGGTTTTAAACTGTATTATGTTGTTTCTGTGCGCATGTTACCACATAAGATTGGTAAAATTCACCTCAAGATTTAGGAATGACTAATTAGTAAGATGTCAAAAAATCCTAGTAAAATACACTAAAGGTATATCTAAATGATTTAACAACTGTAGTCCACTAAATGGGTAAAAAAAAAATATTTTAAACAAAATACCGTATTTACGCGTGTACCACGCACACATTTTTTCCCGCAAATTAGCATTAGAAAATCAGGTGTGCATCATACACGAGGAAAGGTAATTCTATAATATTTAATCTTCTGCTTGGGCTCTCCCACTCGTGCGCTCTCTCTCTCTAAACGCTTCCTATACAAACACAACGTGCATCGTACACGGGGCAAAAATTTTTTCGCGACTTTCTTTGTAAAAATGAAGGAGCGCGTCTTACACGAGGGCACGTGGTACACAAGTAAATACGATAATTAGATCAGGTCATGAATGCATGTATATTTATCTTTATGCAGTTTCCCAGCTGCCAACATCATTTCAAGGTACATGAATATTTAATGAATCGTTGTAATACTATAGACTAACAGCAATGCTGACTTAAAACACTGAATGTCTGAAAAAATAAAATTTAATACAAAAAAGTAAAACCCATGTTTTATCTCAAAGCCCTGATTAACTTCGTTTAGTTTTTTTCTCATATTGTACACCAAAAAAACTCAATACTTTCCAATGTTTTAATAAAAAGATTGGAAAAATAAAAATCTGCGGTGGGCTGGCACCCTGCTCAGGGTTTGTTTCCTGCCTTGTGCCCTGTGTTGGCTGGGATTGGCTCCAGCAGACCTGTGACCCTGTAGTTAGAATATAGCAGGTTGGATAATGGATGGATAAAAAAATAAAAGAATACTTTTATGAACTGTTTATCAATTATTTATGCTTAATTAAAAGCAATGCCTAATAACTCCATGCAAACAGCTTAGCCAAATACTGGTCTTTAATTGATACATTTCAAGTTAATTGTAATACTGTAATGAGGATAGAATTTTAGGTGTTTACTGCCTTCACTCTACAGATACAAGCAGTTCACTGGTCGGTGATTCGATTTTGGATGGTTGTTCCAGACAATTAACTGTTCAATTAGGTTAACTTTCTTTACTATAGCAGTAATTCTCCAAACTCAGTCTTTGCAACACCACATGGCTGCAAGTTTTTGTTCCCACCAGTTTCACAACACTGAACAGCTGCAACTATTTTAGTGTCAGCCACACTAGCACATTCATTAGTAAATAATGCAGAATGAAAATTGTAAAAACAAAAAAGGGAAAAAAACACTAAATGATTCCCATTTAACATACATGCATGGTGCATTCTACTAAAAAATACCAAATCTGGTTTAATTATATCTAC